>NW_028274816.1:117906904-118209934 GCF_037043125.1 Eumetopias jubatus | reverse complement strand
CGCGGGCAGGGCGCTGCTCCTGCAGCACCTCCACTTACACATCTAGCAGCTCTGTTTGTTTAACTGAGTAGGGACAAAGGCATTATCTCCTCTAGGGACTAAGGACATGTCCCTGGGCCCAGGCGGGCCTGGGGCGGGGCTTCCTTTGGTGGGGCGCTACAGGACAGACAAGTCACAAGCCAGTTCCTTCCTCTGAGCCCTAGCCCCGGCTGAAAATGGACACATGGAAGGCTCTTCACATTCCAAGTGTCGGCTGCTACAAGGCCTGGGAGGCTAGGCAGAGGGCCGGGGGACAGGGGAGGGATAAAGGTACATTTTGATCTTCCAACAAGATTTAGTCTTTCAACAAATACTATTATTTCCTCCGTGCCAGGGACTGAGGATTTGGGTAGGAAAAAACCCAGTCTGTGCTCCTCCCCCAAGACTCCTGGCCAAAGGGCAGACACGAGCGGGGCACAATACTGCCAGCTCTACAAAATAGACGGAGCATGGACCTCAGAGCCACACAGACCTAGATTTGAGTCTTCTTCTACTGCTGTGAAAAGCAAACGAGGAGCCTTTGATGATTGACCTTCCTTGAGCTTCTGTTTTCCTCATCTGTAAAATGGGAATGATGATGGTATTTACTTCATAAGGTCACTGTCAGGATGAAACAAGATGCCTGGCCGAGAGGATGTATTCCATAATTTGTAGTTATCATTATGATTCTTTTTATTAGAAAGAGCACTGAAGTTTGGGCAGGACCTACAGATGAAGAGAAACTGGCTGCTTCCAGGGATGGGGATAGGAAAGAGTAGGTGGGGTCCAAATTCTGAGGAGTGATGCCGCGATTTGCCTCTGTGATGGGGAGCAGAGGTGAGGTGGGGTTGCAGTCCTGCTCCTACGCAAGGGAGAAGCTGCAAGACCCCTCAAGGGGTCTGCTTCTCCGCTCAGACACTCGGACATCCCCCCGCCCCAGCACTCCACCCCACCCATACACAGCTCAGGCCCAACCTGACCTCTGCCCAGAGTTGACTAAGGTCACCCAGAACAAAAGGGGGAGGCAAGGGGACCAACTGAGGCCCAGCCTGCTCTGCGGCGCTCACGTCCCTGCCTCGGTGGGTGGGGGTCCAGGGTAGAGTCGGGCCGAGCCTCCCCAGGCCCCCTGCTGCGTTCCTGCTGTGGGATCCATTTCACTTTCCTCCAGGCCTTCCTTGGGAGCTGCAGGATTACCGGATGTGCCCTCCGATGGGTCCCTTTCTCTATCACTGGCTCTGTCCCTGGCCGTCTGTCCTGTCTGGATTTGCTGCAGGCTCTCCCCAGCATATGATCTGTACCTAGGATTGCCAGATAAATTTGAATTTCAGAGAAAGAACACTTTTTTAAGTCTATCTCCAAAATTGCACCGGGCAGACTTATACTAAAACATTATCTGTTGTTTATCTGCCACTGAACTTGACCTGGGTGTCTTGAATTTGTATTTAGCAGGTCTGGTGACCTACCCCCATCCCACCTACGTCAGGCAAACTGAGGCCGAGAGGGAAGGGTGGACAAAGGAAGGGGTCAGAGACTGAGCAACCACCAGTTCCTCCTTGACCATCCCCCTCTCCCTCCGGCTGGCCACACCTTCCAGGAACTGATAGCAACTGGTTGAGGGTTTTCCCCTGCCTGGTATCAGGTTCCCTGTTGGGAGGGCAACTGGGTACACCTGGGCTGCCAGTGGACTTCCTCCCCACAGTTTTCCAAAGACTTGGGAGAGGTCGGTGCCAAGGAAACTGATGTGAAGAAAAATTCTTGTTTCCTTACTATTTACAGCCCATTGACAGGCCAAGTGACATTTCTCTAGGGACTCAACTGCCTTGATGTGGACACTTTGATAAGGGGCAAAAGGCAATCCTAGCCTGACCCTCCAGGATCCTGGGGTCTACTTTAAACATGCAGAAATTCCTTTGGAAGCTCCCTTTATCTCTACCTGCCCACCCCAAGATACATGTTAGGAATTCTCCTGCAAGCATATGGCCCACTGATAACACACCTGAAGGGTCTCCTGACTGAGGGTTTACTAAACAATAATAAATGACCTTCCCCAACAATAGCTAGGCCCCTCAGTGTCCTAGAAACCTTGTTTCCCCAAAAGACCTTGGAGGTTTGTTCCGTCCCTAACCCCCTCCCAACTTGCAAGTACATAATCACCACCCCTTACAACTCCAGTGCAGCTCTTCCTGCCCACGGGTCCTGTCCCTGGGCTTTAATAAAACCACCTTTTTGTACCAAAGACATCTCAAGAACTCTTTCTTGGCCGTCGAACCCTAACATTTTCCTACACCAGAAATCGGATTCCTTCTCTTTGGGTCTCTGCTTGATGCCCGCCTCAGCGAGCTGGAGTGCGAGGGCCCCTTCCTGAGCTCAGCTCCCCCCAGCAGACCAGCCACCTCTCACGGAAGGGAGCCCTTGGGCAGCATCTGGCTGCCATCTCCAGGTGACGTCAGAAGGGGCCTGATGCCAGGGTTTTATTTACAAAGTCAGGAGAGACTCAAGAGGAACAGAACTCAGCTGCCTGCGGGAGCTGGAGTGCTCACTCGCGTCAGAGCGTGGAGGACAGGAAGAGCAGGGCCCAGACACCGGCAGGCAGCTGGGTTCCCTCTGCCTAACTGCCGCCCCTCTGGTTCCTTTCTCCTTGTAATCGTCCTGATCTGTTTCACTACCTTCAGCTGTCATTATTTGCATGCACTATTTCACTGAATCCTGACAGTAATCTTTAGAACAAAAGCCTGCACTGGCACAGCCTCTTGGGGACAGCAGGGATCTTCATCTGTTCCGTTGACTACTTGTGGGGGACACTGTCCTGCACAGCTCAAAGCCCTAGGGATGCCTGCTCCCCCCACCCCCCACGATGAGTGCTGCTGGAGTGCAGATGCCTTCAGTCGTTGGCCTCTCCAGGGCAAGGAAGCCCCTCACTCAAGGTCACACTCCTTTCTGCAGCAGCCTCCAGCCAGTGACTGATCAGGTTGGGGGTACAGTCAGTCCAGTTCGGGGTGACTCCAAGGGATCATTCCAGCTTCTGAGCTCTGGGTGGGGCCAGTCAAGGTGACCACTGGGCCCGTGTGGCAGCTCCATCTCTCCCTCATCCCAGCCCAACCCTGCTTTGCTCTCTTCCACAGGTGTGGGTCCTAGAGGCACTTTTTTAAAAAAAGATTTTTATGTATTTATTTGCGGGGGCGGGGGCAGAGCACCAGCAGGGGGAGAGGCAGAGGGAGAGGGAGAAGCAGACTTCTCGTTGAGCAGGGAGCCCGATGTGGGGCTCAATCCCAGGACCCGGAGATTATGACCTGAGCCGAAGGCAGACGCTTAACCAACTGAGCCACCCAGGCGCCCCTTAGAGGCACTTCAATAAACATCTTGTGCACTGAACTCTGTCAGCTTCCTGGGGGATCCAACCTGCAGGACTGTGGGGTATCAGTGCCCAGACAGCCTGGAGCACGTAGTAGGCTTTCAATCAGGACTGGCTTGGAAGAACCCTGGGACAAGCATTGCTAGTCCTGACTCCACACAAGTAACACTACACTAACAGCAGCTAATACTTATTCAGGTAAAACTATGCAACATGCTTTATTATCTCACTTAATCCTTAAAACAAGCTTCCGAGATGTGCGTTTCTATTTTCTCCATTTTCAGAGGAGGGAATGAAATGCATGGGACCTGTGACTGGCCGGTGGTTTAGCGGTAGTGGGACTTGGACCCTGTACAGGGCGGTACTCAACCCCACCCTTGGATCATCAGTGTGCTCCACCATTTTTCTGAAGGAAACTGAGGCGTGGAGAGAGAAAGGGACTTGCCCCTTCCAGTGAGTGGCTGCCAGGTCTACAAACCCTGCAGTCCGAGCAGCTCCCCTTGGACTGAGTGCTGCTGGCCTGGAAGCACTTCCACGGTAGCTTGCGTTTAGAAGTCACCCAGCCAGCCAGAGACATGCTGTTCCCTAGATCTGGAACACTCTACCCTGCCCCCTCCCTACCTGTGTTCTTCTCATGAGGTTTACACACCAGCCAAAAACCCAGCTTAAAAGTGACTCCTCTGTGAAGCCCTCTTCAATGGAGGGCAGCTCCCCTCCATCTCCCTGACCAAGACCCCTGACTTGACATGATAGAAGGTAAGACAAGGATTGCCTCTTAGCCATCCCGGTATGGAAGTGCCACTCCTTGGGTGGTCACATGGAGGGGGGGGGGATGACAGATGTTTGCAAGATGAATGAATTTAAAAAAATGATAGCAAAACACTGAATTAGCAGGCACCATTCCAGGGCTGGAACTAAATATTTACCTTGCCCCCGGGGCAATCCTGAGAGATAAGCCAGGTTTTCTAAGCTCTATTTATGCTGACTTTCCTTCTGTGACTGACACAATCAACCTGGTTTTGTTACAGTTTCCACATGTAGGGCCTGGACATAGGAGACACCTGATCCTAGGCTTTCACTGTTCCTCACATCATGTGTCCTTCTCAGGGAATCTGTTTCCCAATCCTTGGCCTGAGGTGACTGGGCTCCTCCATTCCGTGGGCACAGTCTCCACAAGGCTGCAGGTCAAATTGGGACCTCACTCTAGTGTGAGCTGTGGGTTCACGGGCAGCCACGGGGTTAACAGCTCTATCAGGAGCTTCTTGGACTATGTAGGACAGTCTTGCCTGGGTCCACTGCCCAAGTGGTCTCCTGGGAGATACCTCTTAAGGGAAACGGATTGCGTGTGACACGCTGGGTCCAAGTAAAGAGTCATAAGGGAGGATGGACTTGGAGTCCAGTGTGGCATTTATTAGCCTCTGGGATTCACACTGGAGTCTGTTAGAAAGAAACCCTCAGGCCCAAAATGGAGTCACCTATGTTAAAAGCCCAATGTCAGCAAACCAAGACTTAATACCTAACCTAACTGCAGTTTCAGCTCCCCTGGGATTGTAACCTTTAACCAGTCAGCCTGGAATTTCCTGGTCAGCACTAGGAAATGTACTGATAGACCCTTTCCCTTCCCTTAAAAGGGTGACCTTGCTTAAAACAATGCATTCTTTGCTAATAATTTCTTTTTCTGTTCTCTCTCTGCCTTTGAAAACCTTTTCTTTCCTGCAGCTCAGTGGAGCTCTCCTCTACTTGCTAGACAGGATGCGCCCGATTCATGAATCAATTAGGAAAGCCAATTAGATCTCAAAAACTTACTTGGTTGAATTCTAGTTATTCAACAGGCCGTAACAGTAATGGAAGTGGCCCATGAAGATGGAAAGAGCAATCTCAGCTAAACACTAACACTTGCTTGTGGGGGGCAGGCAGCTCTGATGTGGGGACACTGGTATAAAGGCCCAGCGAACAACTCCCACCCTGGTGTCCACTCTGTGAGGGGACATTTTGGGGAGGCGGTGCTGGTGTTGCATGAGGGGATCAGAGATTGGAGGCTCCTCCTCAGGGGACACCACATGACAGCTGAGAGGCTTAGTTTAAGACATCTGTGAGATGCCCTCGGGAGGCAGCCTTCGCTATGTACAGGGAGAGGGGGATAAGGGGGAAGATGCAGTGAAACCTGTGTTATCACAGGGAGTGACCGTTCACTCACGGGGCGTGAGGCTGCTGAGGTGGGGCCAGCACACCTAGCACACCAGCCGATCCAGGAGACGCTGCTGTGTGGAATCCGCTGAGAGCGCAAGCTCAGGGCGTGGGCCTGTGCTCTAGATGAGGAAGAGGGTTTCCACAACAAACATCAGTGCAAACAGGGTAACAGATGAAATGTTTCATCCAAGCCTCTGCCAGGCGCCGAGCCTGTGCTGCCACTCCCAGAAAGGTAGTACCCGGGCAGCACGGCAGCTCCCTGACCCCGACATCGCTTTGCACATCAGTTTGCATTTATGGTGGTGATTTCCTCAGAGTCCACATTAGGCATGCTTCTCTCTCTTTCTTTTTTGACATATACCGGTTTCCCTTGCTATCCAAAAGTACAGCCTTCCTGGTGCCCCTGGGTGGCTCAGTCAATTAAGCGTCTGACTCTTGGTTTTGACTCAGATCATGACCTCTGGGCTGGGAGATCGAGCCCTGTTGTGCTCCGGGCTCAGTGGGGCATCTGCTTGGGGTTCTCTCCCCCTCTGCCCATCCCTGCCTCTCAAAACAAAAACAAAGAAGTAGAGCATTCCTATGAAACCTTTCCTAAATTGAAGCGGTATAAAGCAAAGAGTATCGCCCACCTTCTGAAAGTTCTTGTTATACAACTTAGCCTTCATGAAAGACCCACGTTAATATGGTAGTGGCTTTTTTCATAAAAGTGAAAATCCTCTTTGGATTTCTTTTGGTAATGGAAAACTGGTACTAATGTAGGTCTTCTGTAAAAGTGAAGTGATGTAACTCCAACTTTCGGAAAACGGGGGATACCATTTTTGGAGAATGGGGCGCCTGGAGAGGGCATGAAAGCTCCACCCCCTTTCCTGCATACCTTGTATCGATTTTGGATTGAGGTCTAGCATTTCTATTACCATTGAAGAGGATAGAAAAACAAAGCTGGACTCATAGACCCCAGGGCGGGGGTGGGGAGGGGAAGGGGAAGACAATGGGCTGCCTCTGTGGGGCTCAGCACAGCCCGGACTGAATGGAAGGCGGCTGAGGAGTCGGCCTGCTCTGTGATGGACCGGCCATAGACGTGTGGTATTTGCTTTAGAACCCAGGCTGACAGGCGCGAAAACCTGGGTAGAAACAGTTTGGCTCAATTGTTCTCCCTCCCTTCCAGGGAAAAGGCCAGGAAGGAAAAGTCCCCAGCGTAGGGGAGGAGGCATTGTCCTCAGTGGGTTAAGTACCGTCAGGTAGCCCGGTCTGGCGGGGGGCCAGTGGGAAGCATGAGAATCTCAGGGCTGCTATAGCTGGGGGCTGCCCTCCCGAGAATAGCTCATTCAGTCCCTTTTGTCTTTCCTATCCTGCCTCTGGAACCATCACATCCCTGATCACATGTCCTGATATCTTCGGACACTTCAAAGTCCAGTTTGGAGTCATAGGCCTTGACCTGACCCCGAGTCCTTTCTCCCTCCCTCCCCAGTCCCACCTCCCCTCCTACGCCCTCTGTCCAGCTCCTAAGACCCCTGGGCTAGCAGAAGTGGAGAGAACAAACCTAGGGTGTCAGTCTCAGACAAGAGTCACTTCATGGCTGTTTGCTCCCAAGTGTTTATCTTCCAGGAACAAGGGGAGGAGGCTGTTTTCAGGACAACTACTTCCTCTCCTTGTGTAACAATAACACTTGCACATTGGCATAAGTGTTATCAGTTGTAAAAGGGTTTCACATTGACTTTTTTTTTTAACTTACTTAAGTAATCTCTACACCCAATGTGGGGCTCGAACTCACGACCCCAAGATCAAGAGTCGGGTGCTCTTCTGACTGAGCCAGCCAGGTGCCCTATCACTTTCACTTTCTCCTTCAGTGCTTACCACAACACTATAATGTAGTCAGGGTCATGGTGACCCTCATCTCTTGTCAAAGAAGCTCACAGGGGTTGTTTGGAGAGCTGGGTTGGTGAGCACGGGGAGACGTGAGGAGAATGGGGTGCCTGGAGAAGGCATGAAAGCTCCACACCCTTTCCTGCATACCTTGCCTGATGCATCTAGCTGTTCCTGAGCTGTGTATTTTCGTAGTAAGTCAGTAATCCAGTGGGGGCGGGGAAAGAAGGTCACGGGGGCTCAGAGTGCTTGACAATCTTGCCAGAGGTTGCTAAGTGGTAGATTACACACTCCAGTTGAAGCAGAGATGAGGTGGTATAGAAGCAGCCAGATTAACCTTTGAATCCAGCTCGGAAACGTTCCATCTGTGTGACACTTTTTTTTTTTTAAGATTTTATTTATTTATTTGAGAGAGAGAGAATGAGAGAGAGCACGAGAGGGAAGAGGGTCAGAGGGAGAAGCAGACTCCCTGCTGAGCAGGGAGCCCGATGTGGGACTCGATCCCGGGACTCCAGGATCATGACCTGAGCCGAAGGCACTCGCTTAACCAACTGAGCCACCCAGGCGCCTCTGTGTGACACTTTGGATGAGAGACTTAATTTTATTGAGTTTCAGTTTCCTCATCCATAAAAAGGGATGATAATGCATCCCTCATAAAGCTGTGGTGAGCATTTAATAATGAATGAGATGTGCACAGCATGGGATTGGTAAATGGTAGATGTCCACTGATTGGCTAAGTGCCCCTTCCAGCTGTTCTTCTGGTTCCAAGTGCAGGCCTATCCTTTATGCCACACAGTAGGCGCTCAATAAACATTTGATGGATGAGCAATAAATTCCCCTTCCCCAACTCTTCCCAAAGTGAAAGAATGTTTATTTACAGCTCCAAGCCACAGGGAGCTCTGCAAACAAGGAGTGGCAGCAGTAACTCTCTCCAGCTGGCACAGTGGAAGGTCAAAGACCCTGGGGCTGGCTTCCTGTAGATGTCGAGCCACAGGTGCTCCAGCTGCTACCTGTGGTCTCTGCAGGGTTGGGAGCGGGCCTTCACTCTTGTTGGCTGTCTCCCCACCCCCCCCCCGCCGCTGCCCAGATGTCCTGTGAGCTTCAGAAAGGTCCACCCCAAGGCCACGGTGATTTCCAGCAGACCAAATGAGAATCTCTCCTGTGGCTTGGGACAATTCTCTGGGAGTTCCTCAGGCCCTGCATGACATCTTTCTGTATGCTTAGAGGTCAAAGGTGCTTTAATGCACATCTGATCCCTCACAGGTTGTTCAAGCAGCAACCCATCTCCCACCCTCACTTCAGTCCGAGCAACTCCAACCTCATCTGCTTTAGCCACCTGTCCTTCAGATAAAATGGAGTTGGAAGGGTCCAGTCCCAATGTTGTTTCAAACCAAAAGCTGAAGACCACTGACTTAACGCAACCCCTTTATTATTCACAAAGGGGACTGAGGTGCAGAGGAGACAAATAATCTGCTCAAGGTCATACAATTCTTCAAGGAGCAGAAAAAACACTATAGACTAGATCTCTAGTCCTTGCCTTCTGTGGTGGCAGCTGAGTGCCCCAAACTTGAGGCTATAGCAGCCCCCGACGACCATAGGCATCTCCTGATGCAGTCCGGGAGGCTCTCTGCTGATCACTAATATGGAAGTCCCCTTCTCTCTACTTAACCTACAATCCCAGTGAGCACTAGGGTTTAGCCATCAGTAGCAGAGGATCCTGCTGTAGAGAATTAAAGAAGCCTGCCCCCATGGTCACCCAAAGCTTTGGATGCCCTACCAGCTCCCTCTGCTTTCTGGGCCTCCTCTCTCCTTCTTCGTTTCCAAAGCCCTTCTGGTTTTTCTCCCACCTTCCTGCCTGATTCTTTTTTCTTTTTCCTCCACTTAACTTTGATTATATTGGAGCACTTTAAGCCCAGCACCCTTCTGTGTTCCTCTTGGGCTCATGGTAAGGTTCAAAGTTCATTCTCAACAGAAATTTCAGCAAAAGGGGATTGTGTGTATAAAAAAGAGAAAGTTAAATGACAGCAAACAAAAACTTGCTTACAATAAAATGGTCTAAATGTAGTATGCACTTATGTAAACCATATGAAGGGGCGCCTCGGTGGCTTAAGCGTCTGCCTTCGGCTCAGGTCATGATCCCAGGGTCCTAGGATCGAGCCCGCATCAGGCTCCCTGCTCAGTGGGGAGCCTGCTTTTCTCTCTCCCTCTGCCTGCCGCTCGGCCTGCTTGTGCTCTAATAAATAAATAAAAAATCTTAAAAAAAAAACAGGTCTACACATCTCTGCTCCCTTGCCTGTTTAGACTGCCAGACTGTTCTGCACGCTTCTGATAAAGTCCTGATCTTGCTTCATGACACAGCTCATTTCCCTTTCCCATTTGGTTTTCCCTAAGTACTTTGTCAATAGCCTACTGTCTATTGCCCTCAGTCAGCACCTCATCAAAGACAATTATA
This sequence comes from Eumetopias jubatus, assembly GCF_037043125.1. Classification (NCBI taxonomy): domain Eukaryota; kingdom Metazoa; phylum Chordata; class Mammalia; order Carnivora; family Otariidae; genus Eumetopias; species Eumetopias jubatus. Next base: position 118,200,059 of record NW_028274816.1, on the reverse strand, counting down.
TCTAGGGAGCTTTGGTTAATTACTACCACTGCTCCTTGCATGTGTGCATATGCATATCATCATTCTCTGATTAGACTGAATAATGACTCATTCCCTGGAGCCCTGGTTTCCATAAATGACCAACCTGACGACCAGTGCGAACTGGCTGTAAAACATTATCCCCAGAGGAACTTATTAAAATTCAGATTCTTGGACTGCGTGGGAGATCTCCTAAATCTGAGTGTAGATGTACAGAACACAGGTTCAGTATGACAATGATGGGTGGGGACCCTGGAATCAGCACTTTTAACAAGCTCCTAGTTGATTTTGATGATACTGACAAATTGCCGGGTTGGGAACTGCTGACCCAGAGAACCTGGCACAGAGCCCTGTACCTAGAACGTGCTTACATGTCGTTATCTATATGCTTCTGGACTGGTAATGAACTTGATCATAACATGGTTGTATTATGCCTGTGTTCTGTTTCCCTAAATGAGGAAAGAATACTGTTATTTGAGTACTTAATAGGCATCAGATTCTGGGCCTATTTACATATATTACCTACTCCTTATAATAACCTTTTGAAGTAACATGGTATTCACTGGGCATGAGAAATCTGAGCATCTAAGGGACTTTTTAGTGCACAGCTGTTGTAATAGTTGATCTACAACCTGACTTTTGACTTAATGGGCTCTAAATCCATAATCTTTCTACTTGCCAGAGGGCACAGACTGGTGGCTTGTATCTAGCTTGCAGATAGGCTTTATGTGAGCAGTACAATGGTTAAAATTTTTTAAACATTAATCATAGACATTTCTAAATTGGGTATTTTGTATTAAAATCTGGATTACTGGTTTCTCTTTAGGGGTAAAGAAAAGATACGGTAACACGGGGGCCCACCTTCCTGCATGGCAACAATCAAACGGAGCCTTTGGATGGGTATGTGCTTGCATAGTCCCCACTACTCCCCATTCTCATCCATGGCTGAACCTGTTTCTCTTATACTCTGTTCTGAAACCGGGGTCCTATAGGCCTCTGAGTTTGCAATTCTTGCACTCTTATTTACTGTCTTGCTTTTCATTGTTCAGGAAGTTTGGCAAACCTAAAGACATCCTCTTTTTATTTGCACTGTCTTGTATGAGTCTCTGATCATAGGGGTGGGTGTGTGCACTTCTGACTTTGTGATTACTAAGGAACCAGCTGGTACATCATCGGGGAAACTAGGATCCTCTGTTCCCTAAGCTACACATTCTGGCTCTGGACTAGTAAAATCCTATATGCAACCCTTAAAATAGTTGGAGGAAATGTGGCAATTCATCAATTTGCTTCGATTCAATTGTGTCTGCAATTACGAAAGGCCAATGCCACCAAGCGGTAGAGAGATTGCATGTAGAAATGCTACTCTCAGCCAGAGAGGCTGGGAGGCCAAAAACCTCTCTCAATTTAAAGGGCCATTCAGAAACTAGAAACAAAATGCTTACCCATCTCCACAGGCCGGTTCTTTTCACGGTTGTCCTCTAGGGTGTCTGGGTGGCTCAGTTGGTTAAGCATCTGCCTTCAGCTCGGGTCATGATCCCAGGGTCCTGGGATCAAGTCCCATATCAGGCTCCCTGCTCGGCGGGGAGTCTGCTTCTCCCTCTCCCTCTGCTTCTCTGTCAAATAAATAAATAAAATCTTAAAAAAAGAAAAAGTTTATTCTTTAAAGAGCCAGAAACACAGACTGGCACTTTAGGAGTCATGCTTTATTTTGTATCTTTTTTAAAAAAGACATTTATTGGGGCGCCTGGGTGGCTCAGTCATTAAGCGTCTGCCTTTGGCTCAGGTCATGATCCCAGGGTCCTGGGATCGAGCCCCGCATCGGGCTCCCTGCTCAGCAGGAGGCCTGCTTCTCCCTCTCCCACTCCCCCTGCTTGTGTTCCCTCTATCGCTGTGTCTCTCTCTGTCAAATAAATAAATAAAATCTTTTTTTATTTTTTATTTTTTTTATATTTTTATTTTTTTTAAAGATTTTTTATTTATTTACTTGAGAGAAAGAGAGAGAATGAGAGAGAGAGCACGAGAGGGAAGAGAGTCAGAGGGAGAAGCAGACTCCCTGCTGCGCAGGGAGCCCAATGTGGGACTCGATCCCAGGACTCCAGGACCATGACCTGAGCCGAAGGCAGTCGCTTAACCAACTGAGCCACCCAGGCACCCTAAAATCTTTTTTTTAAAGATTTTATTTGAGAGAGAGAGAATGAGAGACAGAGAGCACGAGAGGGAAGACGGTCAGAGGGAGAAGCAGACTCCCTGCTGAGCAGGGAGCCCGATGTGGGACTCGATTCCGGGACTCCAGGATCATGACCTGAGCTGAAGGCAGTTGCTTAACCAACTGAGCCACCCAGGCGCCCAATAAATAACATCTTTAAAAAAAAATGAAAAGACATTTATTTGAGAGAGAGAGGGAGAACACAGAGGGAGAGTAAAAGGGAAAAGCAGAATCCTCGTGGAGCAGGGAGCCCGATGCGGGGCTCCATCCCAGGACCCTGGGATCATGACCTGAGCTGAAGGCAGACACTTAACGACAGAGCCACCCAGGTGCCCTATTTTCGATGACTTTCTGGATTCTTTGTTTGTTTCCTTAAAGTAGCTACCACTGCTGCTGATTCAACATGTTTAATTCTATACATTTTTAATGTGTATTCCCGTTTTTGAGAATTTGAGCGAAGAGCTATTAAATTTTTTAGCATTAGAATAGCAAGAGTAAAAAAACCTCTTGGCAAAACATGATTGAATCTCATGGGGGTTGGATTCCACATTCACTGAGCATTTACCAAGGAACTGCCAGGCTTTTGTATACTTCATTTACTTAAGATAAGGCCGAGAGGTAGGCATTCTATTTTTAAAGATAAACAGTGACTGAGGGTGAAGGACCCACTGCCAAGTGCTTCCTTGGCGCCCTCCCAGAGAGACAACCCAGGGATATCCTTGGTTTCTCAGCGCCCCCTAAAAACCCAGGATCATCGAATCATTATTCAATGATAAGTCTTCCTCTTCACCTTCTGTCTTAAACTGCAAGAAAATGATTGTTAAGACCTCCTTCATCAAGTCTCTGTTCACTATCAGCTCTCATACACCCCCCTCCCCCCACGCCAGTGCCTTCCAAATAATTTCCTAACAGGGATGTGAGCAAAGTTTAAATCAATTCACCTGGTCACTGCAGGGATCTTGTTCTACCTTCAACAGTTTCCATTCTTTCGGAGATGGAGCATCCACTCTATGTCAGGTAGGTATTATTCAAGTAGGAGAATTAAACAGGGTCACAGAGAGAAAGGCTGAAAAATTTGACTTTTTTGGTGTTTACTTGTATAGAGGAAAAACAGCACATAGATGCATCCACAGTATTTAATTTGTTTGGATAATAGTTACAGATAAACAGGTACACTCCATATACAATTACCAATACTTTTTTATACAGTTCATATTTCAGTACATCAACACTATTTTATTTACACTCTATTTATGTACATTAACATCTTTCTAAAGTCAGTGCATTGTCAACAAGTTTTATACAGTAATTTACAAGGTGAATGTAGTTAATAGTTAATTTAATAAATTTTCTGCTAGTCATGAATTAAAAAATTAATTACAACCAATATAACAAACACAGATCAAACAACATTAGTAGATTGTGCTACCTGCTTAAATAAAACATCTGTAAGGAAATTATTTTAAATCTTCCACTTTTTCACGGGATTTGTCCAGGTAGAAATGGACAGATTTTTATATACTGAAATCATGACACTATAAAGCCTGCATTTTGTCTGACTTCATCATATTTTACCATTTAGGCCACTCCTTCCTACTTGTAATTACAGTCTTTTTCTGAATAGGGTTTTGACTTAGGTATCCATTTAAAACAACCTTTCCAAATGCTCTGAGAAGAACTGGATAATAACCTGCCTCAGGTATCAGAGCACAAATGCTTAATTACATTGGTACCTACTATCTGTGAGGAAGGAAGGTTAATGAAATCTGACAATTAATGAGAATCACTCCCAGGGTCCAGATGAATAAAAAAAAGAATGGAAAAAAAGGGGGGGGAATATTTACTTTACATATATTTAAAAACAACACAGGGAAAAAAAATGCTGCCCGAAATAAATAACATTTATACTTTTGTTCCAGTTTTGAATTATCAGAGGAAAAAAATGAAGCGAGCAAAGAAACATAATTTTTGATGAACACTACTGTGAAATTATTAAAAAAAGAAAGAAAAAAAAAGACAAACACCAAAAAAACCAAAAGACCAAACAAATGGACATGCAAACAAAACAAAAGCTTACTTCCTAAACCCACCAATTAAATAAAAAATACATACTATCAGTGTCTGGGATGTGTTTTGTTTTTAAATTTAATATGATGGGGCAAAATACCCCCTATTCAAGTTAATTTATAGCCCTTACAGCCATCAAATATGAACATGTTTTAAAAAAGTTCACTTGCATGTATTCTCTCTTTTTTTTAAAGTGCAAAACAAAGAAACAAAGAACAAACAACCCCTAGTTGTAAAACACCATCTAGCTTTGATGCCACCTTCCCTCTCAGAAGCTCTTGTGCAACGTGGGCATGTAATGATGGTGCAAATATTGGCAACTATCCTACTGTGCTTCAGCAGGGGTGGGGGATCCATTTCTGAGGACACTTGAAGTATCCTCAACATAAGATGCCTCTATGTGCAGGGCTCCTTTAGCTGGATTTCCCAGGATGCTTTTTTTCCCCCTACAGGGTCTCTGACCATGGCCCTGGGTAGAAGGCACACAGCTCTTGAGAGAGTCTCCTTTCTGAACTGACCACTTCTATATGCCTCTGCCACGAATGACTGGTTGTGTCTCAAACACGAACACAACAGAAACAAAAAGCAAGAAAGGCATAGAAAGAGTGGGGGAAATGGTTTAAAAAATAAATAGAAAAATGTGTGTCCATGCCAGAAGAATCCTTTGCACACCTTCTGATCTTGCTTTCTCCATCTTGTCAATATAATGGAATAAAACTTCAGGAAAAAGGAGGTAGCATATCATGTCGTCCCCAGACAACACTACAATTTTTTGTTTGACTTTGACTCCCAGGAAATTCTTAGCATTTTGTTATGGTTATTGGTAAACTCTACACTCACTACATGTTTGTTTATATCTGGACAAGCACAATTTAGTTCTTATTTGGTCCCAGGTGGCTGGTGCCAAACCCTTTTGCTTCCAGGCTAATGGTGGGCTCTGCCTGAAAGTTCTCTACCAGAGAGCTCGTGTGAGACACTTCCAAACCAAAGTATTACTACTGTTATGTTAACTGCTATTTTAATTAGGATTTTTATTTTGTGCTTCAGGGTCACAGGATAAAATAACTACATTTAGCTTGCCTTTCAGCGACGCTTCTGCCAAATGTCAGCTACAGGGAGCCGTCCCCCTCACCACTAGCCTGCCTAGCAGCCAGAGTGGAAGCTCTACTGTAACACACAGTACTTTTTGTAATCAGACTCAAAGTCTTCATCCATGCTGCTCGTGTCTGCCATCTTTTTGCCATCGATCTTTGGCAGAAATTGTGCATAGTCTATCCCCTGCTGCTCATAGAAAAGAATGTAGGCAGAGTCGGTGTCAATTTCATCTGGGTGAAGTTCCTGAAGGGGAAAGAAAAGCCTTTAATAAAAAAGCCGTCCCTATGCTGGCTCTTAATCCTTGCTAGGGAAGGGAGCACCAACCTTCTTTAATTACTAACCCAGACTGCTTCCAATCAACTTAATATTTTGGCTGCCTGGTACCTGCCCTAAAATAAGTCCTATTATTCTCAATGTTTGTTTTGGGGAAAATAGTCTGACCATTGACAAATAAGAAGAATGAAAACAAAATAAAGAAAAAAACATCAAATCCTAATAGCTCAAAAGGTAAGAACCTTTTCTCATTAACCAATATCTTCTTTTTCCTCACCGTTCATGTTTTCATTCTCTACTCTGCACATCACTTTTTTTCCTTTAATACTGAAGGCACCTATATAATGACTCTAACAAAAATATCTATTTCCTATTTGGGACAAAGTCCATGATTTCAACAAATGTCCCCTAGATTTGTCGACATTTCTGTTTCTTTTATTTAAAGAGTGGGGATATTTACCTTACAGCTGCTGTCATTATAACAGTACCACTTGCTGTTTGGGTTTTTGGCATAAGTGACATAATGGCCCCCGCCCAGAATTCCTGAATGGCACTGCAAGAGAGAAAAAAGTAGAGGTATGTTAGTGGTTAACAGCAGTCTGGCCAGGGCACAACACTAGGACCCAATCAGGAAAACACAATCACTTAAGCGATTAAGAAAAATGTTTTGGAACCACCTACCCTTTTCTAAAAATAAAACAAAAAGAAAAGTCAAAGTTTAAAAGCTCCAAATCTTACCATTTTATAGTTGTAACTATTTTTTAAAAAGCTAAAATTCCCTAGGTGTACATAACTATGAATGCCTTGAACCCGTGACTCCAATTATAATATTACATGATTATCCCCTGCATTACACTGGGAGCACCTTGGATTCTACCCAGAAGGCCAAGATCTACTGCTAACTTTGTTATCACTAAGTTCAACGCCCAGCAAATAAGGAGGCCCTGAAAAAAATGACTGATGAATGAATGAAGATGAAGGAACCACAGAGAAGTGCAGATCACTCTGGAAACCATGTAACCACTTACCGAAATTGCATATAGATTATAAATAGGCTTAACACGAACATCTTCTCTTTGGTCATCAGTGCTATCTTCTTCACTGTGGTTTTCAAGCTGACCATTGCTGTAGCCATTGCCACATGCCTCATGATCATAAAGAAATCCATTGGCCAGAGCTCCTTCATGGTCCTGAGGGGTGACCAGCTCAGTTTGGCTGCCCCCCAGCATGTGCCCTCGGCTTGAGGCATCAGCCAGCTCACAAACTTGTCCAGCCCCATTCTCTCTGCTGGCATCCAAGTTCTCCTTACTACTTGACAGTTTATTTTTGCTGCCGATCTGGGGTAGCCGGAGCCTCCCTTTGCTCCTCCCTAAAGTCCTAGGGCTACTGTTAGGGCTGCTATTTTTGCTGGAGGGACAGCTGGTTCCACTTTTTCTTGTTGAAGAAGGTGAACCTGTGAAAGGGAGAGAAGGACAAGATTCATAAATCCCAAATGCCACAAGTTTAACCAGCCGCCAAATGCTAACTTTGAAGCCAACTTCACAAGTGTACACATAAAGGTAAATACAGGGGTGTTCTGACCAGCTACTTTTTATTCCTATTATGTAGCCAATGAGTTCTTCCTCAGGCCAAGCTCCCACAGGCAGCAATGTCCTGAAAACGTAAAGTACCATGTAGGGACTTAAAAACAGCAGAAAGATGAAAATAAAATAAAAACAAACAGCAGAAAGATAACTTCGGTCAGATTCAGTTCCAAACAATTAGACTAAAAAAAAAAAAAAAACCACAATTACACTAAGATGTATTACAAATATTCTCCTTTGTTAAAGTAGATTAAAAGATATGATAGCCAATTATTAAGCACTTACTATTGCTAGGCACAGTATTGGGAACTCTCTACTATCTCTACCTCTCACAACAATCTGGTAAGGTAGTCGATCTCAAACCTTTTGGTCACAGCCTCCCTCACCTCCTTATGTACTCTTAAAAATTGTTGAAGACTCTAGAACTTTTGCTTCTGTGGGTTATATCTGTCAATATTAGTATTAGAAATTAAAACTGAGGAACTAAAAAATATGATACGTAAACACATATTTCACTGAAGATATCACATATCATGGTGGCTCTTACTCCAGGCTCATTTGTGAGAATAGAAGTTGAAAAGGTGAATACTGTCTTAGTATTTTTTATGAAAAGAGTTCTACTCCTCCAGGCCCCCTGAAAGGGTCTCTCAGAGACCCTCTAGGGGTTCCCAGACTATACTTTGGGAACAAGGATGACAACTATCATTCATGATCACAACAGGTATCAGGCATATATGGTGTTTCGTTCTTGATGTAGCAAATCCTCAGACTCTGGGAACTTTTATGAATGAGAAAATAGATTTAGGGAGGCTGCATCTCTTGCTAAAAGTGACACAGGTGACTCAAATCTAGATAGGTCTGATTCCAGATAGGTTCCTTCTACCTCACCAAGCAGTTGTTCCAGAGTGGAAAAAGAGGGAAACACGAAGCCTATAGGGGTCCCAGGAAAGCCCTTCTCAGGGTGACATCTGGGCTCCATGAGACCCTCCAGGCTTCCTCACCTTTAGGGCTACTGATGATGTTTGCACTGAGTGAAGATGGGCTCTTGCTTAGGAGCACCTCCTCTTCCCCAGCTGAATTCTGAGCATCCACTTTCTTCACGTCTCCTCCCGGAACCCTGGGCTCAGAGAGGTCATCCCCCTGGGGTGTGAGTGGTTTACGCTGACAGAGAGCCGGGTCTCTTGGTACCAAAAAAGCACTCGGGTCAAAACTTTCACGAGGAAATTTAACAATTTTCTGTGACTTTATCCATCGACCATTTACAAATTGAAATCGTTTAAGGTGAATAATCTGAAGAAGGAAAGGTAGAAAACAATTATGTTAAAGGGTTCAGAAGATACAAAATTACATGTAAAAACCTCAAGTCTAATACATGTGAATGTTCAAGAATATATAATCTTTTTTTTTCAAAAAGAATATATCTTATTATGTAACAGAATTATCAGTGGGGCCACTGGCCTTTAGATGTATAGCTAACATGGTAATCTCCCTAATTTCATAACCTGTGCATATCCTAAATTCTTCCCAAATTTCTGCAACATCCTAGGAGCCCATATTTGCGTGTCTTCCTCTGCTTCCTGGGCCTGTGACCCACACTGACTTTTACCTTTTTCCAACATCATAGAAGATCCACTCACAAATATACTTCTGTCATGAAGACAGAAGACTATACTGAGTATTTTGAAGAAAAATGGATGAAACTTACCCAATCTCCAGTAGGAGGCCTCTCATTTCTTACCATATCCTTTGGTTGTTACCAGAGTTTCACTGTCCTAAAGAACGTAAGAATCTCCCTTTTCCTTTGTGGCTTCTCTTTTCTTTTTCAAGAGCAACAAATTCCTCTAATCTTATACAGTGTTATTATATGATCTAGTGTGGGCACAGATCTTTGGGTGGCTACCTCTACCCTAAACGCTCACAATTTACTGTGTATATAAAGAGAAACCCTTCCTAAGGGGCATACTCCTATATGGATCTACAGAAGCCCATGGAGCTCTCAACATAAAATTCATTCTTTAAAGACATAAAAAACATAGTTTTTATATAAATACCTTTACTGCATATGTTCTGTGTGATTTCACAGGCATACATAATTATCAAAACTCATCAAACTAGACATTTAAAATCTATGCATTTAATTTCATGTTAATTACACCTCAGTTAAAAATAAACTTTCCCCCTTCCCACCCACCTGTCCCAAGCTTGCCCCTGCCCTTTTCCTTTCCTCCCAGAGTTCCCATCCCTGGAGCTGGCTAATTAATGTTATTAATTTCCTGTGCATCCCTTACTGGGAAGTTGTTCTGGTCCAAGGAAAGAAAACCTACATTTACCGTCTCACAGAGTAGTAGGAAGAAGACATGAAGAAAAAAATACACACAAGGTCTGGTTAAAATATACCAGTGCCTTACAGTTACATTTGATATGATACTTCCACCCTTAAGGAAAAATACTTTCTTTCTTAAATGAACAGGAAGATATGGCACTTCAAACTCTCCTGACAAGCAACAGAAGCATCTTCTCCTGAAGTTCAAATTCACCAGGACGCACACCTTGCGGCACTTCTCACATACTGCACTGAACTACAGTTAATGTTCTATATGACTTCCCTCTCCTTCTAGCCTGTATGCTCCTTCAGAGCAGGAACTGGGAGTAATAATATGTATAGAACAATTAATCTGTGTGCAACACAAAAACCTTGCACAGCCAAAGTGTTTTAAATACTGCCACAGGAAGAGTCTTCTTATTCTCAAAAGTAATAAAATTCCTATCTGTTCATGACTTCCTTCCTATATGCCAGGCTCCTGCTCTCTCAGAGGTAGGGCTGTAACATACCAGGATTGGGGGAAGCCTCCAGAGATCCAGCTTCTTGGTTGCCAAGCAGTGGGTCTTACACTTGGAACAGTAGTACATCTCATTTTCCCCTAGCTCCTCCTCACTGGTGAAAGCACGGAGACAGCTGTCCAGGTTGATGGGCTCAGCTTGTGCTTGTCGACTCTGTTCCACACTCTCATGCTCATCGACAACCTGCAGATGGAGGGAACAATAGGAATGGCAGAAGGGGTGGGCAGAAGGGAAGGAGGGAGGGGGTTTAAAATGGTCCCATGGCTAGGCATCATCCGTTAGGTGACTCATTCTCATTTTATTCTACATGAGGAAAAAGAAAACAGGACTCAAACAAGTCTGAGCAAATGCAGTATTTGTACATTTACTTCCAAAATCACATCAATAACATCTTGGATCAAATTTCTATTTATATGACTGTAATTGCTTTTCTTGAAAATTCTCTGAACTCTTCAAAAAGACAAAAACAAGGAATTGCCTGTTTGTTTTACAATTTTTGAATTATAATGATATATTTTATTTAATCCAATACATACAAAACGTATCATTTCAACATGTGATCAATATGAGAATTATTGATGACATATTTTAGATTCTTTTTTTTTAAAAGATTTTATTTATTTATTAGAGAGAGAGAGGATGAGAGAGAGCACAAGAGGGAAGAAGGTCAGAGGGAGAAGCAGACTCCCTGCTGAGCAGGGAGCCCAATGTGGGACTCGATCCCGGGACTCCAGGATCATGACCTGAGCCGAAGGCAGTTGCTTAACCAACTGAGCCACCCAGGTGCCCTAGATTCTTTTTCACTAAGTCTTTGGAATCCTTAACTTGAATCAGGCACATTTAAGTGTTCAAGAGCCACACGTGACTAGCGGCTACTACACCTCTATTTTACAATTTTGAAGTCCTAAAACAGCTTACATGTGAGCTCACCCTCAAGCCAGGGGTGTTGAGGTTAGGCCATTCATTTTCAACCAGAAAGACAATATTATTAGTAGGCTGCAGGCTTTACAGGAGAAATAATATCACTGGAACACAGGTGCCAGATCTGGATTAAATCAGAAAGGGTACAAAAAGCTCGCCAAGAGAAGGGAACATATGAGAGCATGAAACCCCACAGGATAAAACTCATTTGCATGCTGGTGCCATGTAACAGAGTTATCAGAATACCATGTGTATCATCTGTCCCCTGCCTCATGGGGCGTTTTTACCAGAGACGGCAATAAAGAGACGGCAATAAAAGCAACAGCGGGCTCAAAAAATGCCTAACTTTGTCGAGAAGACCCCTAATACCTGCCCAAACCTTTCCGGTTCTACTAACCAGCATGCTAGGTTCAGGAGCAAGAAGGACATATGTATGAGAGAGAGCGAGCAGAGGGGGTAGGTGTGCAAGGATGTGTGTTGGAGGTAGTGTGGGGTCAGCAAAGAGGAGAGCGGGAGGTACCTAGAATGCAACAGACAAGGAAGAATTTTCCCCTCTCCCATTCTTGTTGCCACTTAACAGCAACCGAGAACCACAGTGGGTGAGGCACAGCATCAGGACTTTGAATGCTACCGTGAGACTTCACACGGGGATCTTTTCATCCCAGGGCGGGGTCTGGACACCAAGTCCAACAATAAGGTCTCTCTTTCTGGCAAAGGGCACACACATGTCCATTACTGAACTTATTACTGACCCCATTCAGAGGTGAATTTGTTCTCTTTGCCTGAGGCAACTTCCCTTCTGTTTTCCTTCCTGAACTTATGATGGGAACACTGAGCCACCTAGCTTACAGATTGGCACGGCTCAGGACATTCAGTTTACAAGAGGTTTTCATGTGTGACTTTCCCCACATGAGAGGCTTGCTGAGTCACAGGCTGTCAAATGCTGGGTTGACCATGCAGTTAACGGTTTTAGCATTGCATCACCAGCCATTTCTAAAGATCTACAAAGAGGAACTTAGAGAAAAGTCTTTTTTTTTTTTTTCCAGAATGAGAAATCTGGCTTGACCTTAGGTCACTGACTTCTTTTCTGATACTAACTTTCATCATCTTTAGAGCTGGTCATCTAAGGGGAAAAACTGACATGCTTCAAAAGAAAGTATGTTGCATCATGGTTGCTGGAATCAGAGTAGTAAAACAGTAATATTCTTTTCTCATAGCCAGTTAAACATTATCTCTATCAGGGATGCTTTATGGACAACAACCAATTGCAGTAAGCTAGTAAAGAATGTTGATCTTTATTCACTATATTTCTCATGGAACACACAGGCTACTGGAGACAAGGAGGAAGGTTCGTTAAAAAAAACCTATTTGTGGGCTGATAATAATTTTTATTTATCAATAAAATTTCCCTAAATGACAAAGATTCCCTTTTTATGTCTTGGGATCCATTCCCAGATCCTCTACCACTATTCAAATAGTTTAAATCACTCATTGGCACCCTCTTTCTTCTTCTGCTTGAAAGCTCATCCTTAACACAAAACATAAAGAATGAAGTCATGGCTTTCTCACATGATAAGACTATTAGAAAAAGAGGGAGATATAAAAAGCTATCTACTTCAATTAGCTATTGAGGAATGTGAAGTCTAAATAGGTGAAAAATAAAAAGACTAAGAGTAATTGCCTCTTTTTCTGTGTACCAAATAAAACATTTACATAGAAATTTTGAAAGCACAGAAAAATATAAAAAGGCAGGGAAACTTTTATATTCTTTTTTTTTTTTTTTTAAATGTAGGCTCCACGCTCAGTGTGGAGCTCAATGGGGGCTTGAACTCAAAACCCTGAGATCATGATCTCAGCCAAAACCAAGAGTGGGACGCTTAACCAAATGAACCACCCAGGTGCCTGCCGTTTTATGTTCTTTTCCTTTTCCTAAATAGTATTCTTTTATCTTGAAAAGATTTTTCAGTATGTGCAATTCTATACCTTGCTTTAAAAATAACCCATGACATCGTTAAGTATCTTCCCATATATGCCAATAAAAAAAAAAAAAAACTGTGGTAATGGGGCACCTGGGGGGCGCAGTCTGTTAAGCATCCAATTCTTGGTTTCAGCTCAGGTTGTGATCTCAGGGTCATGAGACCAAGCCCCGTGCAGGGCTCTGAGCTTGGCTCTGAGCTTCGCGTGGAGTCTGCTTGAGACTCTCTCAAATAAATAAATCTTTAAAAAAAAAACCCAGAAACCCCCCCAAAACCCCTGGTAATCATTATTTTCAATGACTGCATAATAGTTTACCCAGCTATTATACTATGCTTTATTTAACCATTCCTCTAATGTGGGACAAATACAAGTTTCAAATTTTTCTACTATTCTAAAAATACTATGATGAAGATTTGTCAGCAAATTACAGAGTATTTCCCTAGAATAAATTCCTAGAATCACTGGGATAAAAAACATAAAATATATGGGCAAAAATGTCAATTCTGAACCAAGGAATCTCCCTTGTCTACGTGACTCCCCAAGCACATGCAGAAACCACAGGTAGGAAGAGAAATTATGTAGAAATAAATTAGTCAAAAAAAAAAAAAAAAAAGAAAGAAAGAAATTAGTCATGTGGCCCCAGCCCCTAGCAAAGCAGGATATATCAACAGTAAGTTGGTTTCCATGGTATCCTAAGAGCATCACTGAAAGTGGAAATGGGGTGAGACTGAACAGGTCACGTAGGCCCTTCTTTCTATAAGCAGAATGTCCTCTAGAGTTTTTCAGATTGTACACTGGAAATTTCCATCAAGAGCCACATAAATGCAAAAGCCACTACAATTCTTCAGGTGACTAAAAAAAAAAAAAAAAAAAAAAATCCTTTGATTCTGTTGCTTTTACTTCTCCATCAGATTTGTCATATCTCTATCCATTAGCTACCTAGCCAAACTATCCTTCAAATGATATTTGGCAAACATTTTTAGGTATGGAGTTAGTATTCTTTTTGAAGTAACATTTTCAAAATTTAAAACTGCTCTGGCAATAGAGGAATGCTAAGTGTAAGAATAGCCATTGAGATGTACTCTTAGGTGCCCGGTCTTCAAACTTTCAATCTTTTCTCTAATTTTTCTGATCACTATGCCCATTAAGAACCTATAGCCCTGGGATGCCTTTGAGTTAAGTTAACAGTGGTTACCAAATGCTACAGCTTCAATAATAATTAATAAACAGGCAGAGAGATATTTATTGCTTGGTATGTGATGGCCAAACAATATAACATCTTAAATATACCCAGAGTTTCAAGATTTATTTATTATTAGTATTTTTGAAATATAATGCCCCAATACAATTAACTCTAGAAGTGGGAAAACTGAAACATCTATGTAATCATGCCAATACATTAAGTGCCGCAGAGAATACCAATGAATATTTTTCTGATTGATGATTTAGATCACCTAAAACAGAAACGGCACAATACGATTAAACTGGGAAAATGCTTACAAATAAAAATCACCATCTTATGGTGGCCTTGAGTACTCACCCTTTCCTGTGATGTTTGATAGCGGAGGTGAAGAGCTGTGGGGTCCCAATCCACAGCAATATAGGCATTTCCGATGAAAGCTCGGTCTTCCCCACAATCAATTTTACAGCCTCTGCAAAATCTAAAGGGGGGGGGAATGATCTACTGAAGGATGGAATAATTATGAAAGAATCCAAATTTTCTTTATCAGATATATTCTCCCTTTCTACTCCACTTTCTTTCTTGGGTTCACAGTCTGTCATGGGCCTCTAACTTAAGACTGATCAATGCATGAATATATATTAGTAATTATTATTATTTCAGGGAAGCATGCCTATCACTTCTCATGTCTCTGTTTTTTCAAAGCACTTGACAGCCATTTTTAGTCCACATGAGTATGTGGACTTTATGGCAAGTAAATGACATGGAAATTGGACATTTGAGATAATACACGGGTAAGAAAATTCTAAATTTAGTTATTTAATGCTCTGAGGTAGGATAACTCATCTGATATAACAATGCCTATTTCTTTGTTTGTAAAAGTGATATGCTAAGTCTATTACAGTTTTCTGAAGGCTGACTTCAGTACTCAGGTATTTTCCAAGGTGCAACAGTAATGACCAATAAATCTCCATAATTCTTCTAAAAATAAAAAACAGATTTCCAGGAAAGTCTAGTAAGTAGACTATGTTTCACTGGACTCAGAACTGCTAAACTGATTTATATTTAAAGAGCAGAAAGTATAAAATAATAAATGTTGATCATAAACTATGAATTTGATGAGTATCATAGAGTTTATAGAACCACCTAAGACTCAAGAGCAAACCTAAGTTATAGACCTCATAATAAGGAAAAGATGAATCAATAATTCCTAAGTTTATTCTAAGCTTCTCATTATTCAATATTACTTCTTTTTTTTTTTAAGATTTTACTTATTTATTTGACAGAGACACAGCGAGAGAGGGAACACAAGCAGGGGGAGTGAGAGATGGAGAAGCAGGCTTCCCGCGGAGCAGGGAGCCTGATGCGGGGCCCGATCCCAGGACCCTGGGATCATGACCTGAGCTGAAGGCAGACACTTAACAACTGAGCCACCCAGGCACCCCATATTCAATATTACTTCTAAAAACTGGAAACCTTATGAAAAAGGTATAATATCTGAAGTTGCAATTCTACTAAAATTTTTCTTTTGCAGAAGATCACTTTACCTATACCATGGGCACCAAGCACAGGAGTTTCCATCTTTCTGCACAACTCGTAGAGTGAAGGGATATTGATAGCCCATACTGTCATCACTGAAACAGAACATAAACCAAAGAGTATAAAAAAACATTTCTGATTTGAGGTCTCAACTCCTTTTCATTTTCTCTTGAAGTAACCCAAGGCAGGGACATCTGTCATAGCAGTATGCTCATGGTGATGGTTCAATGCTGGTTATCTTAACCCATAAGCAGCAGCCAGCCCTGTACTAAACACACTCAGGGCTCCCATGCTGTATCCCTGCATACAGAAGGGTAGACAGACTAGACTGCCAGATGTCTCTAAGAGAGTCCATGTGGTCCACGCAAATTTTATAAGATAAGCAAATCATGAAATCAAATACCAATTATCCTTCAGTCCTAATTCTATCATAAGATTTAATTCACACTAAACAAGTAATTAGACCTTTCTATGACAAGAACATTGACACAGCACAGAAGGCTGAAACGTCATAATGGTTTTTTAGAAGAGTCGACTAACTATATATTTAGAAGTTTTCTTTAATCAGAATCCTGATGTGGTACATGAGTTACCCCTTTTCCCTGCTTTAACTACTCAAAGCTATAAGGTACATAACATTTTTATTTATTTATTTTTTTTAAAGATTTATCCATTTGACAGAGAGAGAGAGACAGCGAGAGAGGGAACACAAGCAGGGGGAGTAGGAGAGGGAGAAGCAGGCTTCCTGCAGAGCAGGCAGCCCCATGTGGGGCTTGATCCCAGAACCCTGGGATCATGACCTGAGCCAGAGGCGGGTGCTTAATGACTGAGCCACCCAGGCGCCCCAGTAACATTTTTAGAGTAATGTCTTTTAACTGCAAAACAGTCTTGAATTCTCCAACTTAAAAAAATATTTATTCATCCTTGCCCCAATAAGAAGCAATACAGGGCAGCACATCTGGCAATTGGCAGTGGCTATTACATGGTTGCTGAAGGTAATGAAACCATGATAAGGACTTCACCACCTCCAAAAACCTCCGTTCCAAATATCCTACTTTGCAACAACCATCTCCTATCCTTTTAAATCACTTATTCAAGTATCACTACTTTAACAATTATTTGACCAAAGAGAAATTTATTTATTTCTTAAAAAGATTTTATTTATTAGAGAGAGAGAGCAGGGGCAGAGGAAGAGGGAGGAGACTCCCTGCTGAGCCGAGAGCCTGACACGGGGCCTCGATCCCAGGACCCTGGAATCGTGACCTGAGCCGAAGGTAAGACACTTAACCAACTGAGCTACCCAGGCCCCCAAGACCAAAGAGAAATTTCTAGTCACTGCCCTCAAATCCTCACTTTTCCTCCTTGTCCACTGTCCCTCAAAATCATCTTTTATATAGATCCTCAATTCCAGGAATTTGTCCATCTAATGTAAACATTCAAATTTACTGACATTAACACTCACAAAAAGAGAGAACTGTACAGTGAACCCCCATGTATTTGTCACCCAGCTATAACAATCACCAATCCTTGGTCACATCTATTTCATCTATCCCCTGGATTCTTTCATTCCATTAAAAAAAAAACTATGGTAAAATATACATAAAATTTACCATTTAACCATTTTTAAGTATACAATTCGGTGGCATTAAGTACGTTCACAATGCTGTGCAACCATCACCACCATCCATCTCCAGAAATTTTTCATCTTCCCAAACAGAAACTGTGTACCCATCAAGCAATAATAATTCCCCTGCACCTCTCCTCCCAAACCCTGGTAACCCCTAATCTACTTTCTGTCTATGAATTGCTACTTGAGATATCTTTTAAAAGTGAAATCCCATAGTATTTGTCCTTTTGTGTCTGGTTTATTTCACTTAGTATAATGTTTCTTTTTTTTTTTTTTAAAGATTTTATTTATTTATTTGAGAGAATGAGAGATAGAGAGCACGAGAGGGAAGAGAGTCAGAGGGAGAAGCAGACTCCCCGCTGAGCAGGGAGCCCGATGCGGGACTCCATCCCGGGGCTCCAGGATCATGACCTGAGCCGAAGGCAGTCGCTTAACCGACTGAGCCACCCAGGCGCCCCTAGTATAATGTTTCTGAGGTTCATCTATGTTATAGTGGGTATTGGAACTTCATTCCTTTTTATGGTTAATGAACCCTCCGTTGTATGGATATACCACATATTGTTTATCCATTTGTCTGTTGATGAACATTTGGGTTATTAGCCTCTTGGCTATTGTGACCCACTAATTATTCTGAAGGAAATTGGAGGCATTTTACCATTTTCATTCATAAATATTTCAGCGTGCTTTCTCTTATTATTTCTTTATTGCCTGTAGAAGCACTTTCTCTTTTACCTGTTCTAACCTCCATGCCTTCATCTACACCACTCTACCAAAACAGCTTTTGCAAAGGTCACAAAGACTGCCATTTTATCAAGTCCAGTGGTCAGTTCCCACTGGCTGTTCCTTCTCAATCTCACTTGTCATTTTTCAACCTCTAAACGTTGGAATGGATCAGGAATTAGACTGTGGGTATCTTCTCTATATAACTCTTACTCTCTAAATGATATCATCTGGTCTCAGGGCTTTAAATACCAACTATTTGCTGATGACACCTGTGTCCATCTTCAGCAAAGGACACTTCAGTCTATTTCCCACTTGAAAATATAACCTACATCTTGAATTTAACTTGATTCCTGTCATCTCTTGCCCAAACCTGCTCCTTCCTCAGTTTTCCTCATTTCATTAAATGTTAAGACCATTCATAAACAATTGCTCAGGCTGAAAACCAAGCTTGGATTCCTCTTTCCCTCATACTCCATATCCAATTCATTAGCAAGCCCTGGGAAAAGTCCTCATTTGGAAGTCTTTCAATTCAGTCCGACTTTCCTTCAAATTTAATCCTGCCTTACTGTCATTTTTACTAAACACAACATTCCTCAACTAAATTGCTTATCTATTATTTGCAGTTTTCCTTTAAGATTTATCCTCAAGCCTTATCGTCGGCATCAAAAAACCCCATAACATAACCTACCAGCAAAGACAGCTTCTATTCAGTTAACACAGAAGCTGAACTCTCACTTGCACCACGACAACGAGATAATAAACTGCAATTCAGTTCAGATATAAATAAGGCATCATGATCCTAACAATTATTAGAAATAAACACATTTACTAATCCAACAGAACACTGGTAGGAGGAATGGAAAGAAAACAGAAGACATTTATTTTCTTTACCTAGACTTACGAAATTATTCTGTGTTAAACTGACATGGTATGGAAATAATCCAACTAAATCATTTGTTATGGCATGGGAATTTTTTAGAGTTCATGTATAGAAATGCACACTATTGTTCCCATCCTCAATTTCAGAGGGTTGAGAGGATACAAATTTCCTGGTGAATTCATACTCTCTAATTTTGCAATAACAAAAGTCAAGGATATTACCTGAAGGATTTAAAGCATTAGCAGGAGGGGTTTTAGGTAAGAGATTAGAGAATGAAAGGATTATTAGACACTAGAATGTCTAGGTGATAAAAGGAAGCTGTATAGTCTCTCCTACTCAAAAGATGAAACCAAATGGTTGAATTATATGCTCTCTGGGTGGTTCTTAAACAAGTGATTAACCTAACATGGAATGTATCCTATGTATCACACAGAATTCATAGAAATTCTTCTTCTTGAGTTTGGAAACCACAGGTCTAGACTGATCCCCTAAACTCACCAATCCTGAGCATGGTTACTGGCTTCCTGAGGTGGAAGTGGGCTGGCTAATCGAGACACTTGAATCCAAACCGCATCATACAAGTCCTTCTTCCGGGTATGCACCGTACATGGAACAATCAGTGGCATTCCAAAGAGGCTGGGGCGATTCTTCTGAGATGAAAGGAAATACAGTTCTGTCCTCATCTGTATGTACAAACAAGAGAAGAGAGGACTGAGAAGACAGGCCTTTGATTCCTCCCTTTCATTCTTCTAAGACGGCCAATAACAGACATTGTTATCATTTTCAAATTAGTCACTACCACACCTCCATTTATTGACAGAACCATCTTTCCCTCATATGAAGAGAATGATTATTTAAAGTGGAGTCACTGAAAGGCTGAGGTATTGCCAGCTTCAGAGCTGCTATCAAACATAGGTTTTCAACATTTAATATTTTCAAACTAGTTTTTTCTGATAAATATTTCTCACACACACTGATTCATATGTAAAAACCAGTAATAGTTTCATAGCTCAAGGCTTTTAAAAGCAATTAAAATCCTTTCTCTAGAAAGTATGCCAGTAAACCAAAACTCCCTCCAAATGCGATTTTCTAATAAGGTGTTGACAGCTGCTGTTAGAGCATAATTCTCAAACTTTTGGAAAGGTACAAAACCCAGTCATTTAATGCTGTAAACACTTATGCACCTTCCTAAAAGTAGCTGAGTGACGTTAGTCTTTTTTTGTTTTTTAATTACATGATAGAATAAAAGTAAGGTACACTTTAAAAATATTTGATTTTAGTATGTTAAGGAGATTTTTATGATATTCCTTAATATAGAGATACTGCACAGAAGTAGCTTAGAAATGGCTGCTTAATAAAACAAAAGTTTAGGGGTGCCTGGGTGGCTCACTTGGTTAAGCGACTGCCTTCGGCTCAGGTCATGATCCGGGGTCCTGGGATCGAGTCCCATATAGGGCTCCCCCTGCTCTGCGGGGAGCCTGCTTCTCCCCTCTGCCTCTGCCTGTCACTCCCCCCGCTTGTGCTCTCTCTCTGTGTCAAATAAATAAAATCTTAAAAAAACAAATAAATAAAACAAAAGTTTAATGTAATAGAAAGGTTGGTTGGAGTTCAGGATTACTCAAAAAAGCTGCCAAGCACTTGGGACATTTAATTCTTTAAGGCTGGTCTCTGTGTAGTAGTTAGAGAAGCTAAATCAACAACTTAAAAACTCACTAAGGGTTATCTAGTTTCTAGGTGAAAAGACTTCAGATTCTCAAGCATTTTATCTTGCCATTATTCATTTTTTAATTAAAAATTTTAAAAAGATTTTGATTTTATTTTTTTAAAGATTTTATTTATTTATTTGACAAAGAGAGAGAGAGAGAGCGCACAAACATGCGGAGCAGCAGACAGAAGGAGAGGGAGAAGAAAGCTCCCCGCTGAGCAGGGAGCCCGATGCAGGACTCGATCCCAGGACTCCGGGATCATGACCTGAGCCAAAGGCAGTCGCTTAATCAACTGAGCAACCCAGGTGCCCCTAAAAGATTTTATTTTTAAGTAAACTCTACATCCAACGTGGAGTCAAACTTACAAACCCCGAGATCAAGAGTCGCACGCTCCACTAACTGTGCCAGCCAGGCACCCCTTGCCATTATTTATTTAAGCTTAGTTAAATACATGATTCTAAGACCCCATTTCATGTGTTGATGTTCTTACAAGACTCATAGAAGTTGGGATGCCTGGATGGCTCAGTCGGTTAAGCATCTGCCTTTGGCTCAGGTCATGATCCCAGGGTCCTGGGATAGAACCCCACGTAGGGCTCCCTGCTCAGCAGGGAGCCTGCTTCTCCCTCTCCCTCTGCCCCTCCCCCCTGCTTGTGAACTCTCTCCCAAATAAAATCTTAAAAAAAAAAACCTCACAGAAATGTGGATAGAATTCAGAACTATTTTAAATTCAGAACAACTGTTTTTTAAAAATCTAAAAATGTAAAAAAAAATCTAAAAACGTAGACTAGTTTTTCTTAAACTTCTACTATTTTTCCACTCCAACTCTAAGCAGATGACTTATTTTACGAAATGAGACTAAGTGAGATCACCTAAGCAATGATCTCTTTCCTCTACTCTCCTCAGTGTATCTCTTTTCTAAACCCACACAAAATTTTCATCCTCTTGAAGGTAACTTCTCGCAGTACCGTGGGGAGAGTCTGCTCAGTTCCATAGGGATAATGCTCCCACTTTCCTAAACCAGAAATTCTCCCTTTGCTCTCTCCTAACAACTTTTCCTCTCAGCTGAAAAAACTCATTGGACCTGACTGTGCAAAGAACTTGCTCCGTTTCTTTACTAGGTTACACTGTGAAACTGTAGTTTTCACTCTGACTTCTCTAGCCCATGTAAACCACTTCTTTTTTCTTTTAAATTGACTTGCCCTTTAGTTGTCATGTCAATACCGTTTTTCTATTTCTCTCTCTATTTTCTGAATACTGCTTATGTTGCCTTGCCTTAATCCTATTCTTTTTCTACCTTGTAGAAGGAAATAGGAAAAAAAAACTTTCAAAGTAACTCAACCATGATACCAAGAAGGTGGCAGGGAAAATGAAGAAATGGTAAATTCAAGTACTTCAAGTACTTTGAAAGAAGAAATTAAAGGGCATAGTGATATACTGAATATAGGGTTTTAGAAGAAAAGGGGGAAAAATCTAAGAACACTCCCAGCCTTTAGCTTTAGCGTGGAAGAATAATGCTGCCTTTCACAGAAATAATGGGAAAAGGAACCTGACTTGAGACAGACAGATGGTAAAATCAAATTTAGGCATTCCCAAAGCAGCTGCCTAGATCATGAAGGAAACTGGAAACAGGGAACTAGTTAAAAGGTGAAAATTAAGAGCTAACAATGTGGCTTTATGGTCCAATAATTATGAAAACCTGTACATAATGCTTTAGCACTTACCAAGCAATTATGTAACATATACATGATAATTGAAGAGAGCTGTTTTCTAAGAAAGACTGAAAAAAAGTACATCAGAGTTCTTAATTTATGATGTGATAACACTTGGTAAAAAAAGACAGGGAAATGCATGGATCAATTATTTTAGCTGATGGGACCAGTTGGAGCTGTGCTTAAAGACAATTCCAAGTCACAAGTGGATCCCTTAATTCTCTGTCTACTCATACAATCCTGTCTAGAACATGGTCCACAGAATGTTATCCATATGGTCAGAAACTCACTTTAAGTCAAGAGTTATTAATTCAAAGGGGGAGAAAAGTACATTTTATTTTATTTTTTTTAAGATTTTATTTGAGAGAGAGAATGAGAGATAGAGAGCACGAGAGGGAAGAGGGTCAGAGGGAGAAGCAGACCCCCCTGCTGAGCAGGGAGCCTGATGTGTCCCCCCGGGACTCCGGGATCATGACCTGAGCCGAAGGCAGTCGCTTAACCGACCGAGCCACCCAGGCGCCCGAGAAAAGTACATTTTAAAGAATTATCAGAAAGCAAAGGGCTGTATTATTACCACTCAGGTCAAGACAGAATACAGCCAGCACTCCAAAAGCCTCCCTATGCTTCCTCCCAATCACAAATTCTTTCTCCCTTCTAAAGTTAACAGTTTTAGGGCACCTGCGTGGCTCAGTCGGTTAAGTGTCTGACTCTTGATTTTGGCTCAGGTCATGGTCTCAGGGTCGTGAGGTCGAGCCCCATGTTGGGCTCCGCGCTGGGTGTGGAGGCTGCTTGGGATTCTCTCTTCTTCTCCCTCCACCCCCGCTGCCCTGCTCATGCACTTTCTCTAAATAAATAAATAAGTAAATAAAAATTAAAAGGAAAGTTACCAGTTTTTCTGAATTTTATGGTAGTCACTTCCTTGCTTTGTATAATTTTGTAGCCGATGCATAAAAAACAATTCCATTTTCCCTGTTTCTAAAGTTTTTGTTTAAAAAAATCATATAATTTATATTTTGTGTCTGGCTTCTTTCCCACAATATTATGTTTATGAGATTCATATATGTTGAATATAACTCTAAATCCATTCATTTTCATTGCTGTATAATATTCTATGGATATGTCTCAACTTGTTATCCCTTCTACTACTAACGGACATTTATTTATTTATTTATTTATTTATTTTTTTAAAGATTTTATTTATTTATTTGAGAGAGAGAGAATGAGAGATAGAGAGCACGAGAAGGAAGAGGGTCAGAGGGAGAAGCAGACTCCCTGCTGAGCAGGGAGCCCAATGTGGGACTCGATCCCGGGACTCCAGGATCATGACCTGAGCTGAAGGCAGTCGCTTAACCAACTGAGCCACCCAGGCGCCTGGACATTTATTTTTTTTAAGATTTATTTATTTTAGAGAGAGAGCAAGAGCGAGCAAGGGCGAGAGGGGCGAGGGGCAGAAGAAGAGGGAGGGAATCTCAAGCAGACTCTCCGCTGAGCACGGAGCCTGATGCGGGGCTCAATCTCACAACCCTGAGATCATGACCTGACCTGAAATCAAGAGTCCAACGCTTAACCAACTGAGACACCTAGGTGCACCAACTAATGGGCATTTAATGTTTTCATTTTTTCATTTTCAGCTTTGGGTTATAGATAATGCTGTTATCTGAATGAATATTCTTCTACACTCCTGGTACACATATGTCTCTTTTTAGATGCTTAAAAAGGATAATTATCTTTAACTAGGTAACTATTTTCTAAAAGAGCTATATTAATTTATACTCTTATTAACAGTGTATGAGAATCCCTGTTGCTCAAATATCCTTATCAACAGTCAATCTGTTTAGTCTTAGCTCTTCTGGCAACGTGACTTTAATTTGCATTTCCCTGGTTAGAAGTGTGGCTGATCACTTTTTCATGTGGTTACTGGCTATTGGATATCCTTTCTGTGAAGTGCCTGTTTAAGTATCAACCATTTTTTATGTTTTTTTTCTTAATGATTTACATGAGTCCTTTGTATTTTCTGGATTGAGCCCTTTGGCGGTTATAGATGTTGCAAATATCTTCTATTCCAAGGCTTGCCTTTCTACTCTCTTAATGGTGTCTTTTTTTTTTTTTAAAGATTTTTTTATTTCTTTATTTGACAGAGAGAGAGAGCAGAAGCAGGGGGAGAGGCAGAGGCAGAGGCAGAGGGAGAAGCAGACTCCCCGTGGAGCAGGGAGCCCAACATGGGGCTTGATCCCAGGACCCTGGAATCATGACCTGAGCCGAAGGCAGCTGCTTAATTGACTGAGCCCCCCAGGCGCCCCTTAATGGTGTCTTTTGATGGAACTAAAGTTCTTAATTTTAATGATATCCAATTTATTAATCTTTTCCTTTATGGTTAGTGCTTTTTTTTAAAGATTTTTATTTATTTATTTGAGAGAGCGGGAATGAAAGAGAGAGAGAGAGCACATGAGAGGGGGGAGGGTCGGAGGGAGAAGCAGACTCCCCGCTGAGCGGGGAGCCTGATGCGGGACTCGATCCCGGGACTCCAGGATCATGACCTGAGCCGAAGGCAGTTGCTTAACCGACTGAGCCACCCAGGCGCCCTATGGTTAGTGCTTTTTGTGTCCTATTTAAGCAGTCTTTCCCTACGTCAAGGTCACAAATGTTATTCACCTTTATCATCTTCGGGGGGTTGTTTTATTGTTTTGCTTTCACATATATTCTATAGTCCACCTGGAATTGAACACTGTGTGATGAGAGAGGGAGATGCCAAGTTTCATATGGCTATCCAATTATCTCATCACCATTTACTGAGAAAATTGTCTTTTCTCTCACTGATCTGCAATGCCATCTTTGTCATAAAACAAGTGTTCATACATTTGTGAACCTGTTTCTGGGCCCTCTATTCTAATCCATTGGTCTACTTGCCTTTTTTCACAATATCACAATGTCTTAAGTATGTAGTGTTATAAAATTGTAATATCTGGTAGCTCAATTCCTCGTGTTTTGTTCTTCTTCAAGAGTGTCTTGGTTATTCTGGTGCTTTGTACTTCCACTTTTCTTTTTTTTTTTTTTTACTTTTTAAGTAAGCTCTAGGCCCAACATGGGGCTTAAACTCAAGACCCCAAGATCAAGAGTTGCATGCTCTACCGACTGAGCCAACCAGGCACCCCTGTACTTCCATTTTAGAATCAGCTTATCAAGTTATACATACACAATCACCCACACACAGAGTTAGCATTTTCATTGGGATTGTGCAGTGAATCTGTAGGTCAGTTTGTGGAGAACTGATATCTTTGAAATATTGGGTCTTCTAATCCATGAACGTGGTCTAATCCTTCAAATATTTGAGTCTTCTTTAATTTTTGTCAATATTTTATTGTTTTCCATATAGATGCCTTATATATCTGTTGTAGTTTATTTCTAGGTACTTAATTTTTTTCATACTATGACAAACAATATCTGTAGTGGATTGAATGGTGGCTCCCTGAAAGGTATGTCCACATCCTAACCCTCAGAACTTGTGAATGTGACTTTATTTGGCAAAATCGTTTTTGCAGATGTAATTAAGTAGAGGATCTTGAGGTTGAGATATCCTGGATTATCTGGATGGCCCCTACATCTAATGATAAGTGCTCTTATCAGTAAGTTATCAGTAAAAAAGCAAAGGGAGAAGGAGAAGACCATGCAAAGAAGGAGGCAGAGACTGGAGTTACCAGCTAAGAAATGCCTATGGAAGCTGGAAGAGGCAAGGAAGGATTCTCCTCTAAAGCCTTTGGAAGGAGCACGGCCCTGTTGATTTCAGATGTCTTGATTTTAGACTTCCAGCCTTTAGAAATATGTATGAAAGAATAAATTTCTGTTGTTTTAATCCACCAAATTTGTGCTAATTTTTTACAGCAGTCCTATGAAACAACTTGTTTTACCCAAGAACACACTTGTTTCTCTCCAACCAACCAAACCAATCTCCAAAGGTATCCACACTTAATGGCAGCGAAGGTGTACATGTCTACATGAACATAGGAGACACAAACTTTTAAAAGAAAGTAGTGTTCTGGGTGCCTGGGTGGCTCAGATGGTTAAACGTCTGCCTTCAGCTCAGGTCATGATGAGAGGGCCCGTCCAGGGATCGAGCCCCGCATCAGGCTCCACGCCTGCTTCTCCCTCTCCCTCTACTGTTTCCCCTGCTTGTGCTCTCTCGCTCTCTCTGTCAAATAAATAAATAAAATCTTTAAAAAAATAAAAAAATAAAAGAAAGTAGTATTCAGATGTACCAGCTATCCTGTTGCTGTTTAATATGAGTGAGGAATGTCATTTCATACATAGGCCAGCATGTGTGATACCAAATCCCAGCTCTGATCACTTACACTATCATACATAATATATTGAAAGTGAACAAAATGAAGATGCTTCAAAGACAGAAAGTGGCTATGTTTCACATAGGACACTGGCAAGACCAGCAGTAACTTGCTTAGCATTAAACTAACCATTTTTCGGTGGACTGCAATGATGTAGCCTGTAAAGGAATTGTCAGGAAGAGATGGCATATGACCATTCACCATTCCATTTGTGAAGTTTTTCTCAGTTCCACATGGCACAACAGTGTTTGGCATTCCATTGGGTATGAATATTGGTCGGGGCAAGTCCCCATTGGTGGTTAGAGTGAACATTCCATTTGTAGATGGGGAAGAGGAGAAATCTACAAATTCAAAGATAAGGATAGCATCATAAGCTTGTGGTGCCTTCATCTTTGCTCTTTCCTCAAATAATGTGGGGACTCTGACCACTGTAGTACAGTCTCTTTTAGCAAAGGACAGGGAGAAATCATAGTTCAAATAGTAATTCTAGATTGATTAGAAGATTTTAATTTCAGATTTTACTTCTATAACTCACACTTAAGACTAAATGACAAAGCAAGAATAATTGCTGGAAAGTTTTCTGAATAGTATAAGTAAAATTTTTGTAAGAACCTTTATCAGCACTATATTGTTACATGCAGTTTTCTTTTTCCTCTCTACAAATTCATTTCTCCATTCTCTTAAAAATGTTTAGTTGAATACAGTAGTCTCTAGCTAGATGTTGCCTTTTTTTTTAACTTTACACAGATTTCCCATATACCCTAGGTCTCCACAACTGCAAAGCCTTCCCCATTAGCAACACCCCCCCCAACCAAAGTAATATATTTGTTACAAATGATGATGAAAGATACTTTTTAAATTTAAAATAAAAATGCAATTTTTTCAGTCTCAACAGTGCTCAACACTCCATGTGACTAGTGGATATTCTATTAGATGCAAAAGGTTATAGGATAGACAAACAATACTATATGGTCAAAAAGACTCAGATAACCATATCAAATCACATGCAATATTAGATAAACAGTAATTCTTCTTTTGTTTTTCTTTCCCACCCTAATCCTAAAGAGATTACTTTTTAGTTGTGTTTATTATTTTGTTTTCTGATAGTATATATCTCTTATGCCATCTGTTGACATGTTAGTGTCACGTAAAAAGAATTAAGAGATCTGAATTCCAGTGGCAGATTTAGTTAAGCATCTACTTGTCACTTACACTGCCTGAATTTTAGGCTCCTTGTCTAAAAAATGAGGAATTTGAGCCAAATGATCACCAAGGTTTCCATCAGGCTCCAAAATTCTTTTGCCCAAATATCCTTAGCCCAAACAAATATAAACCCAATATTTAAAGCTAAAATCAAAAGAAGGAGCTCTAGTTCTACCTTACCTGTCTGTATTGGACTAGAAGCTGAAATCGGAGATCCAGGAATGGGGATTTCAAATGCACACAAAAATCCACTTACTGAGAGTCGTACTTTTTGGTTGTCCTGAGGGAAATTCTACAGAAAAAGAGGTAAGATGAGCAGGGGGAAATGTTTCAGGTAAAATGGAAAATCATCACTCTGATACATACAAGCTCATGTCTTCGATGCTTCCACCAATAAAACAAATAAGATGACTGAATAATTTTTATCAAACAACTAAAAGATGAAAGCTTGATATACTGACTGAAAACTAACCTGACAAAACCGTTATCCCTTTCCATAGGAAAGAAGTATATTGTGTGTAACTGGCTCCTTAAGTTTTGTCCCTCGTTTCAAGCATCTAAACCCCAACCTCAGAGAGTTCTTACCTTTGCTTTACACATGAGAAAAACATCAATTAGGTGAGTTTGTTTAGAAACCCCAAAGATAAATATTAATAATACCAATGGTAGGAGCTCAATTCAGGGTAGGTAACATATTATTTTATTAGAAAATTTTTTAAACTTATTTTATTTAAATTCAATTAGCGGGGGCGCCTGGGTGGCTCAGTCGTTAAGCGTCTGCCTTGGGCTCAGGTCATGATCTCAGGGTCCTGGGATCAAGCCCCGCATTGGGCTCCCAGCTCGGCGGGAAGCCTGCTTCTCCCTCTCCCATTCCCCCTGCTTGTGTTCCCTCTCTCGCTGTCTCTGTCAAATAAATAAGATCTTTAATAAAATAAAATTCAATTAGTGTATCATTAGTTTCAGATGTACAGTTCAGTTATTCATCCAGTGCTCATTGCATCACTTGCCCTCCTTAATGCCCAATACCCAGTTACTCCATCCCTCCCCATCCCTCCCCATGTAAATTTATTTATTTTTTTGTTTCAAATTTTTTAAAAATTCTAGTTAGTTAACATATGGTGTAATATTAGTTTTAGGCAATATACTTGTTAAACTGCTTATTTTTGTAGCTGGTATGCAGGAAGAAGTGACCTACGTCAATTTGTCTTTGCTCTCTAACTTCTTAAGAGTATTGAAAGGCCAGGTGTATATATTCATAAAGAAACAGTAAAAGCACACATTTATAAATATGTATAAAGTTTTAACCTAGGAAGAATTCTAGTGAGCGTGGTAATATAGAAGAGCTGCAGGGGCGCCTGGGTAGCTCAGTCGTTAAGCGTCTGCTTTCGGCTCACGTCATGATCCCAGGGTCCTGGGATCGAGCCCCACATCAGGCTCCCTGCTCCGCGGGAAGCCTGCTTCTCCCTCTCCCACTCCCCCTGCTTGTGTTCCCTCTCTCGCTGTGTCTCTCTCTGTCAAATAAATAAATAAAATCTTAAAAAAAAAAAAAAGAAGAGCTGTAAAGTGTAGCACCAGTAGTCAATAGGGGAATTCTATACTGTAGTGACATAGCTCCATACAGATAGCACTGGACTCATACATTCCCCTTCTTTAAAAATGCCGCTATCATTATTACTTCTTTATGCTGGCAGATAACCCTTTTTAAAGCTTCTGGGATGGGAAACTTGAGAAATTTTTTTGTGTCTTTGTTGTTACTAGTATCTCCTTCAGTCATTAATTGATAAAACTGTGATTTTTTTTTATTTAAAAGATTTATTTTATTTATCTGAGAGAGAGAGCGGTGGGGGGGAGAGTAGAGGGAGAAGCAGACTCCCCACTGAGCACAGAGGTGGATGCAGGGCTTGATTCCAGGACCCCGAGATCATGACCTGAGCCGAAATCAAGAGTTAGCCAGCCGCTCAATCGACTGAGCCATCCAGGAGTCCCGAGAAAACTGTGATCTTTGAAGGATGGAATCAAGGGTTTCTTAGAAAGAATAGTTAATATTACCTTTATGTTGGAACCATGTACTTCTGCAAGAAGGATTTGTTCTGATTTAAGCCCACAGAGATCGCTCAGCTGTTTTTTTAATCCCGTGTACTTTTCATCCATATTCAGTCGTAGTCCATATCGTACAGGGGTAGTACCATCCAGCTTAATAACTAGTAAAGAAAAAACATCTTTTATCAGTAAAATGCAGGTTTCTTTGAAAGCTTTCCTGTGTGTGTGTGTGTGTGTGTGTGTGTGTGTGTGTGTGAGAGAGAGAGAGAGAGAGAGAAAGAGAGAGAGAGACTTGGAAATAGCAAACATTTCAGTCTAGAATTTTTTTTTTGAAGATTTTATTATTTATTTGAGAGAGAGGGATAGAACATGAGCAGGGGGAACAGCAGAGGGAGAGAGAGAAGCAGAGTCCCTGCTGAGCAGGGAGCCCAATGTGGGACTCCATCCCAGGACCCTGGGATCATGACCTGAGCTGAAGACAGACACTTAACCGACTAAGCTACCCAGGCGCCCCTCAGTCTAGAATTTTTGTTTTATTTGTAAACTACAATAGATAGTACTCGGGGATGATATTGAATGAAATCATTATTATTTTTTTTAAAGATTATTTATTTATTTATTAAAGAGAGAGAGAGACAGCGAGAGATGGAACACAAGAAGGGGGAATGGGAGAGGGACAAGCAGGCTTCCTGCTAAGCAGGAAGCCTGACACGGGGCTCGATCCCAGGACCCTGGGACCATGACCTGAGCCAAAGGCAGACGCTTAACGACTGAGCCACCCAGGCACCCGAAATCATTATTTTTTGATGTTCATCTGCTACAGAAGTGTGAATGGCTTTGCAAGATTGTAAAGAGTTTCTGGTATGTTTGAAACAACAGAGGAATCAATGGGTACAAGGCTTGGACCTATATTCCAGGTCTTTCAAACTTCAACTTATGCCTAAAATTAGATTGCTAGATTATAACATGCTGGCCAATTTTTATGAGAATGCATTATAAAGAAATGACTATACTTACAAATTCGGGTTACCTGAATAAGGTAAAAGACACTGAAGTAATTTTTCAGAACTTTGTGACCTACCTGTTATTTCTAAGTGCATATAACTGTCCATTGGGAGTGGTAAAGACAAAAAATTGAAAGGGTCAAATCGGACACTTATATGCCCACATGTCTTGCATCTGACTTGGGACCTCAGCTGCCCATGGAACAAATCCACAACAATTGATCTATTCCTTCTCAGATGGTTGTCCCAGGCCTAGCAAGGAAAAAGATTAGAGAAATTTTTTCCCCCAAAATTCAAAAGATAATTATTTCTACACAAATTCAAATAAATTGGCTAAATCTGTTAGGTTTAAATGTCAAGAATATAATCCTCTGAAACTAATATAACATTGTGTATCAACTATACCCCAATAAAAAAAAGAACATAATCCTTAAACTTCATTTAAAATACGGAAGCTCTCTGCCTGTAAATTTACAATGCAGTATGTAATTTAAAATGTACCACCTACTGAGATAGTACAGAAAACCAGTTCTTGAATGGAATGTGATTCTTTCTGTTCAACCTATATGATATTAAATACAGATGGAAAATCCTATTTTTTTGTTCTTATCATTGTGACAATGATGAGTATTAAAGTTCTTTATCCATTAAAAGGCAGATAAAACATGCCTATTGGTCACTGTACACATTATTTTAGCAATTATGGGGACTCCAAGTTCTACTGAATAATTATTCCTACATTCTTTCCCAAAAGTTTACAATGTAAAAAGGCAACATTTTAAAACTTGCATTAAAGATGCTTTGTTTTGGTGTTACTGAACAAGAATTAAACAGAGAAATATAAATTCCTTCACTTCCACAGTACAATTCTGATCATAGAATAGTTTAGCTAGCATTTACGTTGTGCAACACACATTTATGGCCAGAACATTTGATCTACTGCTTACATTAGAAATTCAAAACTGACAAACCTCTGCAGCTACTTCCCAGTCTGGTCGGCCATCGCTGTCCTTCAGTTCCACATATGGCTTCTCATGGACTCGGTTGAGATCCTCATGAAGACCATCCAAGAGAAAAGCCAGAAGTTCTTGGGAGTCTTGTTGCTGGAACCCATTAAACCTGGGAGCATATTTTGCTATGGTCCACTACAAATATAACAGGAATCAAACTCATTATTTGCTACCCCATAAAATTTGGAATGAACATGCCCCATCATTCATTCAGAGGCATTATGAGAAGGTAAACAGTATTTAGTCTGCCTTGATTTCAGCAAATATATTTTGAATAATCACGAAATCTTTCTAGTCTTAATCTCAAATGACAAAGAAAAAAAGGTATTTTGGCCAATACTGTGTCCCAGTTCAGTATCATATAAGCAAACAGTTCTTTAGGTACACAGATATTATTTAAGACAGGTAGGACACAAATATTAAAATAGCTTTTGCTCTCATTGAAAAAGTTCCTGTTACAGTTTTTTTTACAGTTAACTCTTCTAGTCTTGTATCCTAACTTTTATTGTTAGAGGCAGAATAGCCTTGTGTTTAACTGTGAGGACTTACTAACTAGCTTATAATCTTGGGCAAGCTGTTTAACTGCCCTGAGCCTTAGTTTCCTAAGCCATAAAATGAGGATAATAATATTGCTTTACATTTTAGGATTATTTAGAAGATTAAATGAGTTAATACACATAAAGTAATAGTGCTTGGAAGTGGTTAAGTAGTCAAAGTTTTAGTTATTATGATTAATTTTTAATCTAAAAAGTTTTTGTGTTGTTTTTAAAGATAAAAAATAATCCTAAAAAATAATAATCCTAACTTTACTACATATAATATAAAATTTGTATCCATGAATTTCAGTAATATACATTCTTTCTGCTTTTTATTTTTAATTAAATTAATTATTTTTAAATTAGGCTCCATGCCCAGCGTGGAGCCCAATGTGGGGGTTAAACTCCATCACTGTGAGATCAAGACCTGAGTTGAGAGAGCTGGATGCTTAATCGACTGAGACACCCAGGTGCCCCTCTTGCTGCTTTTTAAAATTCTGTAGGTGGGGGACCTGGATAGCTCAGTCGGTTAAGCATCTGTCTTCAGCTTGGGTCACGATCCCAGGGTCCTGGGATTGAACCCCACATTGGGCTCCCTGCTCAGCGGGGAGCCTGCTTCTCCCTCTCCCTCTCCCTCTGCTTGCCACTCCCCCTGCTTGTCCTCTCTGGCCCTCTCTCTCTCTGTCAAATAAATAAATAAAATCTTAAAAAACAATTCTATAGATAGAACTAATTATCTTAGTAATGTTAAAAATGTATGAGTATCATTTACTATGCTCAGAGGTATACCCTGCAGTTAAAATATCGCTAACAGTAAAGGACTAACAAAGGAAGATTTACTATGTATACATATATTTGATAAATTAGTAAACTGAATGACATCCCAAATTTAGACTATGACTTTGATCATTTCCTAACACTACACCTATAGCAGCATTTTACATATATTTGAGCAAGTAAAAATATTTGACACCTAGTTTATGTCTCATGAAAGATCTAAAACACATTAGTTAAACTAAAGCTAAAAAGCTAAACATAAAAAGCAGGTAGAAAAAAATCAGTTACTTAAACAACTGCTTAGGACTTAATACATTTGTATTATTTTAATCTGCTTACCCGAAGCTTTAATGGGGCAACATTCTTCTGAGTTCCACTCCAAAGTTCCTGTACTAAATCCCCATAGCATTTAGCCATATGCCCCTTCATACCAATGGGATTTGTCCTAGAAGTTAGAGAGGAAAATCTGTTACCAAAGGTTCTCAAAAATCACAATCACATGGGCATAGAAATGTCTAGCATCTATTTTCTCACATCAAAATTTCTTTTTAAAACAAGAGAAGTATCCCTTGCCCCTTATTTCATACTAAATAGGGCAAATAAGATAAGTCTTTTCTCCCCCGGGGTGAAGAAAGAGATTTAAGTGATAGTGGGTTCATATCAAAGTCATAAAGAGAGGGTAATGAACCAAGAAGTACTACCTGTTGAGTTCATAAAGATGTCTCCCTGAGATAAAATACTGTGTCAGTGGCTGTGTGTTACTAACACACTGGATGCTTGAGTTCATGAAGCAAGTGTTTCCCAGGTTACTCAGACCAGTGGCTCCTTTTTCTGTGGGAACTGGAACAAACAATTATGAGAAGGAAGCCTAACTATAGTAAGATGTCGCAGGCAGATCAGTTACTTGTATTTGATGCAATGATTTTTATAATTTTTTTTAATCAGCTAAATGGAGCTAATACTTCTTTATCTGGTCTTGTAATGCCGAAGTAGAGAAGGTTTTTATAGACAGTCACTGGCAATCATGATAATCCAAGCTCATTTGTAATCTAAAACTAGCAAAGATTCTCTTTAACTAGTGCTAAGATAGTTTTTTACAATTCAAACAATCCTCTCCAGTGTATTATGTCTTTAAAAATATATAAATTATTTAATTGCAAGGTTAGAAAAAAAAAATTGTGATACTCCAGGAAAAAGAAAAAGGGGTCCTAATCAATTTTGAACTAGAAAGCCAGAAGTTGTTAACACTTCAATAGCTGAGAAAGAAAAAAAGAATAATTTTAAGATAATCTCTTTAGAAATAATTAACCAGAGACTTACCCTTGTGTCTATCTATTTTACTACTGTTTGCTATAAAGGACATTTCCTCAGGCCAACTCATATCTTTGTTGCGAACTGGAAAGACAGAGAGAAGAACGTGTTAATTTCTTATCCATTCAAATCACACCCACTCAATTGCTTCTGTTTAAAAAAAAAAAATTTCTTGTTTCTAAATCAGAAACTGAAAAAAAAATTGAGTTAATTTTAGTAATTGATTCTGAAACCATTCCAATTCTTTATATTGGGGACTTCATAGCCACTTGATTAGAATTCATTAGTAAGCTATTCCCTCAATTACCAACCTGAATTATAATTATACTCAAACATCTATAGAAGTAATTAAAGCTCTTAAACTTAATGCATTAGAATTATCACAATTCCTTCTTAAATTATGACAACTGTTAGAATAATCTATTTTATTTATTTTTTCAACTTTTTAAAATTTTATTATGTTATGTTAATCACCATACATTACATCATTAGTTTTTGAT
Source organism: Eumetopias jubatus (assembly GCF_037043125.1). Taxonomy (NCBI): domain Eukaryota; kingdom Metazoa; phylum Chordata; class Mammalia; order Carnivora; family Otariidae; genus Eumetopias; species Eumetopias jubatus. Next base: position 118,164,996 of record NW_028274816.1, on the reverse strand, counting down.
GTAGTGTTCCGTGATTCATTGTTTGCATATAACACCCAGTGCTCCATTCAATACATGAGAGACTATGGACTGAGAAACAAACTGAGGGTTCTAGAGGGGAGGGGGGTGGGGGGATGGGTTAGCCTGGTGATGGGTATTAAAGAGGGCGGGTATTGAATGGAGCACTGGGTGTTATAATCTATTTATTTTAATACAAAGGCAGTCTGCAGTGTTTCCAAAAATCTTGAAGGGAAAAGATACATTTTTAAGTTTACAGTGACATGTCCATGTCAGTGTGTAAATCTATGTGTGGCGAGTGACCAGCGTTTGATGACTAATGAAAGCCTCTGCCACTAACTATGCCAGAAAGTTAGTTTTCTTACTCAAACTCAAAAAGGCAGGTTGAAATTTTATAAATTTATAACTGAATTCACTTGTTTCTACCCAATGTTTCTATTCCTTGCCAACCAATGAATGCAGACATATTTTTCTTTTAAAGCAATCTAGACAGTATGTAGGATTACATAAGAGCTTAATGGTTTTTCTTTACTATAAAGAATATAATGATCAAATAATAGAAAAATTATAAAACAGATTATTAGTAACTAAATCTTTAAATTCTTTCCCTAAAACCTAATATAGATGCATGCTTCCATCTTATACCTTCAATAACCAGATGCTGCTCATCTTGGATTTTCAAATATTCCAATCTATGATCCTCATCATCCAGAAGAGTAAGGTAATTCTGTGTATGGAGGAGGAAATGATTTTGTTAATTTGATTACTAAACTAAACTTGAAAAGGAAATAAAAATGAATGATAATTAAAACAATTAAACATGTCCTTGTATTTCCATAACTCATGTGACAGATATTTTGCATATTATAGTTGTTCATAAATATTTATAATTTAGGTGGCAAAATGAGAGAAAAACAATGTCTGCTTTATAAACAAATACTTTATGCTCTAAAACAAAATTATAACAGAATTTTGGGGAGATCAGAAGACTCATCACACACCAACCCAAAATTCATTGAGATTTAGATTTTCTGAAGCACTTGTACAAAAGAAATTTTCTTTAGTATCTAGTATGAAATTCAGTAAACATGCTTATGATCAAGATGAAACTTACCAGGAACCAAAAATATAAAATCAAAGTCCTACAGTAGAATTACATGTTTTTGTTTGTGCTCACAAAACTAAGTTATTTAATTCTAAGGGAGATACTATTATGTATGAGAAAATTGAGACAGTTAAGTGACTTGCTCTGGATTATACAAGTAAACAAGTGGTAGGGCCAGGATTTAATCCCTGGCAGCGTGGCTCCAGGAACAGTGCTCTTAACTATTATACTATACTGCCTCTCAATGGTGATCACAGGAAGATATAAAGAGGGAACAATGGAATAGAGAACAGGTTAAAACTGCATATCTTATGATCCAATTTCAGAGTATAATCTGAAAACATACTGCATGTGTTAGGAAGAATATATAACCAATTAATAGCACTACCTCTGAGGAGGATGGGAGACAGGGGTCAGAGAATGAGAATGAAGAATTTTCACTATATACTTTTGTACTGTTTGGATCTTTTTCAGCATGTGTACAAGTCACCTTACAACAGGAAATGACTTACCTCACTGTTGTAGAGCCACAGGCGCATATCTTCCTCTTTGATGCGTAGCCTTTGAGACAGATATTCATGAATTTCCTTGATGGTCTGCATTCGACTAAAACAGCCTGTATAGGCTAAGACCCGCTTTAATGGTGCATTCGGAGAAGGTACATTTCCTATGGTCAAGGTAATCATAGTAAGGAAAAAGGTAGATGTAAAAAAAAAAAAAAAGCACCCCATTCAGCAATGACTGTTTTAGGAAGTAATGATGAGAAATGAGAATTATAGGCTTAATAATTTTATAAATTAAGAAGCTTTAAAATTAAGATAGGAGACCAGCTGTGTTAAGTTCAAAGCCCTTAACTTTGGAAGGAAGAGCAACAAAACCAGAAGCCCAAGTAACAGGTAGTATTTGGATCCCAAGAGGAGTGGCAAATATCAACAACAGACACGGTATCTTGGCTGCCCTCAGCAGGGTCACACTCAATAGCAAAATCAATATTCAATGTAAGAATGGGGAAGATCATATGGGACTGGATTTGAATTCCACAGATAATTGGATTCACTAAAAAGAATTCCACAGAAAATTGAATTCATTAAAAAGAAAACCACTGGCCCAAAATGGGATCACTTATGTTAAAGCTCTAAGTCAGTAAACTAAGACTTATTAATACTTGACCTAACTGCAGTTTCAAACCCCTAGAAATGTATCCTTTAACCGGTCAACATGGGAATTTCTTCGTCAGTACTAGGAAATTTATTGATAGACCCTACTATTCCCTTTAAAAGGGAGACCTTGCTTAAAACAATGGAATCTTTGTGAAGAGTTTCCTTTTTTCCACTCCCTCTCTACCTAACACTTTTTTTCCTTTTTTCTGTAGCTCTTGGGAGCACCCCTCTACTTGCTAGAAGGGACGTTGCCAGATTCATAAATCAATTAATAAAGCCAATTAGATCTTTCAAATTTACTTGGTTGAATTTTTGTTATTTAACAACGTGACCCACTTTCTTAAAATAAATTGTCTTTGAATTACTAATCCCATCACTCCCAGTAATTAAGTGCCCCAAATACCAGGCACAGAAGTACAATTACACAAGAAACTTTTACTTAAAATTCTAAATAGGCAGAGACTCTACAATGGCCAGAGTTTAAAGTGAAACCAAGAACGTTCCCATGACAAAAAAAATTGCCCCGCTGAAAAGGCAGGAGGCAGGAAAACCATATAACCTGCCTGCAAAATAAGATGACAGCAGAAATGATCGTGAATTGCAAGAGGGCTCAAGAAACAAAAAGAATGGTAATAAGGGGAAAGAGAGATAAGTGAAGAAAGAATATATCAAGTTTAACCACCTACTTCAAAAGAGAAGGGGGATGAAGCAACAAGAGATTATGGAAGTCAAAAACAGGTTGCTAATACAATTAACTAAACCTTGGTTTACTATTCAGCCAAAAACCCGGGCAAGAGCTGTAGCTTAAAATGGTCCTCTCTAGCTATAGTAGGTTATAGTTTACCGAGCAACCCCAAACAAAAATAAACATAGCATATCAATATAATCCATCTAGGGTACAATTATACATGCCAGGTAATTTTCTACCCGTCCAAAGGAGACTCAGCTTTTTTCCTCTTATTAAATGCCTTTGAATCTTCACCTACTAAACAAAGCAGAGAAAAGTATTGGTATCATCTGCTTTTTTTATTTTTAAAGATTTTATTTATTTGACAGAGACAGACACAGTGAAAGAGGGAACACAAGCAAGGGGAGTGGGAGAGGGAGAAGCAGACTCCCCACTGAGCAGGGATTCTGACAGATGAGCAGGGATTCTGACAGACGTGGGGCTTGATCCCAGGACCCTGGGATCATGACCTGAGCCGAAGGCAGACGCTTAACAACTGAGCCACCCAGGCGCTCCTATCATCCGCTTTTTAAAGAGCTTGCAAAAAGAATTCACTCACCTCAAACAGGCTGAAAAACCATATGAGAAACAAAGACCCTGTAGCCTTATCTGTCACAAGGCTATGTTTAAGTCACTGTTAACTGTGTCACAGTTTGTACACCCATCACTTCAGAAGTAATAAAAGAGTCTAGTAAACAGCCCTAATACACTGAGTAATGAGAAAGATGAAAAATAAGTTATGGCAGAACAAAACCCAACCATGATCAATTTTTAAACCTAGCAAATAGACTAGCAAATATTTTACTATCAGATAGCAAGCAAAGGATAATTCTTAACAGAAAATAAAAGAACAAAATTTTCCAATTATACATCAGAGGATTAGTTATAAGATTACAGCAAGAAAGCGTATTTTCATAAACTTCAAAACGATTAATGATTGATTTCAGAATTAATTAGTAAGGAATAAAATTTCAAATTAAGAATAAATTTGGAGCATAACTACCCAGTTCAAGGATTTAGAAGCATTTGCAAGTATAGTGTCCAAGTCAATTTCTCTTGTTGTAAGCCACATAAGAAATTTATTTGAATTCTAGACAGTTTTTATAGCATAGCTCATTAAGCAGGCAGCCACTTATTACACATAATTTTGTGTTTTTGAATAGCACTAACAAATCTAGTGGAATTTACAGAAGCAGCAAAAATCTAGGATCAGCACAAGAGTTACAAAGAGTACTTACTAAAAGCGCAACAACACATCTTGCTTCTCATGTTATCTTTCAAAGAGAATTGAGAAAGATATATGCTATGGGTGCCATGGAAGCAAGGTGAATATTTTTATTCAATGGAAAATTAAATTAAGAATGTTTCATAGTGATTCTATTTCACTGCTCCTCGATTTTGACATTTTCCCAAGTTTGGTCAGGCAGAAGCCAATGCTTTGCTATAATTCTTACCAAACAATATGTGTAAGAATATCCAATATCTTATGTGAATATAACCTTTAAGGAAGACAAACTATTTGATTTCAAAGGAGGAATGGTGCTCATAGGGTTGGTTTGGGTTCAAAGGTAGTTCTTGCATCCTAAGTTATATTAATAACATTCTGGCATTGTTACACAAAGTAAGACTTTGTGTAAATGTATAACTCATTATTTCTGCTGAAGAACAATGTCAAATATTTGCAAAGCAAAAGCACAGAGCAAGTCCTGCCTGTCAATAAAATTTAACCTCACAAAGAAATCAAAGGGAACTTTCTGCATGTAATACATTAAAATGGGAACTTATATGTCATTTTGATAGGCTTGATGTTTTTTTCTTTAAATTTTTATTGTTATGTTAATCACCATATATTACCTCATTAGTTTTTGATGTAGTGTTCCATGATTCATTGCTAGGCTTGATGTTTTTCAAAGCAAATGTGCCATTTTAATTTTCAAAAATATATTCTTCACTTTATATTATCTGTCTCTTATAAAGACTCCTTGGACCAAGCATGAGAAATGTATCATGTTTTGCCAAAAGAGTCCCCCAAAACACCAACAAATAAACAGAAATATGATATTGTGAAAGAAATTACTTTTCAGATATTTGAGTGGAGTTGAAAAGACCAGTCAGTCATTGACTGGCAGATTCTAACTTAGGACAAATAATTTATAATGGCTTCTTTTCTTTGTATGCTTACAAACCAGAAAAGGAAACAATTCTCAGTTTGATGATGAGACTTTGCCACTACCCCATCTAGTCTTGCGCATGACCATAGATCTAAGCCCCACAGATGATTTACTGATTCTGTATGAAAGTAGATGGGAATATGTGTTAGTACAGTGGCACCAGACTTTGAGCAACTTGGTTGTTTTTGTTTTTGAAAGAGATGTATGGTATTCTTGCTGCATTCTTAAGTTACCTCTTGGTAAATGCTGAGGAAACATTCTCAGGCTCATCATACCCATATTCACCCAGATGTTAGACTGCTGTGTCCGAGTGGCAGGCTGCTGTCTTAGAAAGAGAAGATATCGAGGAAATAACTCCAGCTCTGGGATTTCTGTCTTGCTATTCTTGATCACCTATTGTTATAAAAGATATAATGTGATCACTATAAAAGAAACAAAACGTCATTTTTTACCGAATTTCTGAGATTTATTTTTAAACTAAAATGTTCAATAGGTTCACTACCTATGTTAGATTACAAAGATTCATAGATTTAAATTACATGGGTTTAAATACTCTCAGGCTCCTGGTCCTAAACCTATCTTCCAAGATTAGAACTCCTGGTGATTATTTTCTCCTCTTTTATTTAAAAGCAAGTAACAGTGAAATTAAGGGGAAAAATCCTAAATATTATCTATAATTCTATTCCCTTCACACTATAATTCTTTTCACTTTTACATACTTCATGTATATAAATGATGTCCTTTAAGGGACAAATTCTTAGGTCTGGAGTTGTTAAGTCAAAAAGTATGGAAGGCCATATCATTAACTATCTAAGTTATTTTGCCAGCCAAAGTGTAGCAATTTATAATATTCTCAGAAATTTATGAACATATTTATCATAAAACCTTATCAGTGGACATCATTTGAAAATACCCTGTTTCTTTAACACATATAAAGAATATTATAAATTTGCTTAAAATTTTATTTCTTATATTAGTAGTAAGGATAAAAATGTTTTCATATAAAAATTTGCTATGTTCTACTGTAACTGGTTTGCTCAATATATTTTTGTCTATGATAAAGACAATTACAGTGGGTGAACGAAATTGAGATTCATGTTGAAACAGGATTTTTCAGTAACCCCCTCCAATAATGTGCTTGCCAGCCCAAAGACACAGGAAAACATTTCATTATAAAAATACTGCTCCAAGAGTTTTAAGAGTAGAACATTATCAATTTAGTATTCCAAAAGGATAGCAGGATTAACATACTTTAAAACATAAAATCCTACATAATCTTTAACAGTCCAAGTGATCAGGTTTTATTTTATTTCCTTCTGCCCTAGTAACCAATGTCTTCTGCAATAGAGCATTTTTCAGTATCAAGAGGGGGCAGTAAAGAACCAAATGAAAACAATGCTACAAACCAAACAATTAGGACTTTTTCTTAAAAGTATTCTGCATATTCTGATATGCTACAGTATGGCACTTGAAAAGTTCCATTCGGGAGCTTTTTCAAATCCTACTTAAATGATAAGCAGTAAAAGGGCTCTCCCTGGTATTCTCCTCTAAGACTGCTGGACGAAGTCTGTCCACTTCTAGACAGGTACTAATAGCTACAAAGCCAACCATAATTTCTTATGATTTCAGTTTAATATGATTTGAGGCAAGATTAATAATTCAGTATCGGTAGTTGTCAGGCTACATAAAAACATACCTTTGGCAGAATTTGAACTGATAATGAAGTAGTTTTTATAATATGCATCTTGTTTGCCAAGATAAATGATTTTGTGAAAAATTACAAATTAACAAATTCTTATGCACAAACATACAAAAACACATATTTATTTACATTTTAATTATTCTTGTCTTTGAATTTGTTAACTTCAGTGGCAACTGGCAAACAATAGATGCAATTCCGTGTGCAAGAATTTGCCTTAAAGAGATCACACATTTGGAAAAAACCCTGAGATCAAGACCTGAGCTGAGATCAAGAGTTGGATGCTTAACCGACTGAGCTACCCAGACACCCCAAAGATATTTTTAAATAAGTAGTATGACTTATGTAAGTATGAAGGTGAAAGCATTCACTTTTAACCTTGCTATGGCAATACATTTAGTATTCTCTACCTGAAAACACCATTTTATTTTATTGTCCTTTTTTTAAAAAGATTTTATTTATTCATTTGAGACACAGAGATACAGAGGGAGAGAGAGAACATGAGCAGGGGGAGAGGCAGAGGGAGAAGGAGAAGCAGGCTCCCATCTAGCAGGGAGCCCAATGTGGGGCTCAATCCCAGGACCCCGGGATCATGACCTGAGCCGAAGGCAGACGCTTAACCATCTGAGCCACCCAGGCGCCCTGAAAATACCATTTTAAATGTTTTTTGCAGCATTTTTTCCTGAAATCAGGCAAATGTGTCATATTTAGAGATGAAAAAAATTCTATCAAGCTAGCAAATGCAGCTTTGATCTAGTAAAATTATTTTAATATTTGTCTGGCATCAATGTAAAAAACATACCTTGTGTGAGGCTCTGAAGATGACGATGATGATGCTATTAGCAACTGTCAGCATTTGCTGACCACTTACTATAAATCAGATGCTGTGCTAATTGTATGTATTATTTAATTATCAAAACAACTCTAATGAAGTAGATACGGTCATGTTCATTTTAGAGAAGAGGAAGAAACTAAGGTTTAGAGATTGGGACACTGGTAATCCAAATCTAGGCAGGCTCTAAAACATCAAACTATACATATGTCAAACACAATTATCACAATGTTTTCCCAGATATAGAATATAAAGATAAAGCTGGAAAGTCCCAGAAATTAAGTGACTAACTGAAGGACTACCCCACCTCCCAATAAATAAAGTATATGTATGTTTATGTATCTATGTACATTCGTATTTGTATGTATCTTCTAGGAGTTCTGATGCCAAATACAGTAGGAACCTTTTGGAGCCAACAAACACAAAGCCCAAATTCCTGTTTCCGACTTAAACACAATTTTTAATAAACATAATTATTAGTCAAAGTCAACATCAAAATTATAGACTAAGGCTTTACAGCAGACTTCTTCCTCTCTTTGGAAGTGATCTAAGTTACTGTATCTCATTTATGCAAACTTTTCTGGTGTAAGAAATTTCAATCTGGGACATTATATGAGGGAGAGTGTTTCTTGATCTACAAAAAGAACCTTCTTACGAAGTATTTTACTGCATTGACAACACAAAGAGTATTCAGGGTATGAATCCTAAGCCCAACAGTATAATGGTATAGTTAACTCGCTAATATTGTGATATTATATACTTCAAGTCTTTTAAATTACTTTAGAGCATTTTATTTATGCTCTCAATGACTCATCCTAGTAATGGCAACAATCAGAATTCACTTGCCTTGGATTCCTGTTATCACCCTGTTATGATCATTTTTGTGTCCTTCCCTCAAAAAGACAAAACACAAAAATCCACCAACAACTATGGGATGAACCAATCCCTAAATGGATGCCTGTGTGGTTAATAAAGATAACAGTCTCAGAAGTAATCATTGCACCACTTCCCCTATATTCACTGAACTTTTCAGCACCGGCTCTCAGACTTCTGCTCCAGCCTAAGCCCTACATTATCCTAAAGTCTGCGTTTATATGGATGACTTATTTAATAGCCTAGCCTCACAATCCCTTGACTTTATTTAGTCCAGTGACTACTCCCTCCGCTCCAGGTAAGCCACCCACTCCCACAGGCACATCATTGTAGAGCTGGTACTAATACAGTGCTCGGTGAATGTATGAATAAATGAATGAATAAATGTAAAGAAATCTCAATTTTGTTCAGCTAATTTACAGGTACTGAGTACTCTGTTGCCATTAGTAAGAACTAATTTGTGGATAGTGAGATTCATATAGAAAAGTAATGGAAGACCCAACCAGGACTGTTCCTTTCATAAAGCACCACTGGTTATACTTACAGGTCTGGGTAGAGCCAGATTTGCTCCATACCAGTGATAAAGCGCTCTCCACACAGGTTCTGGGACCATTTCATAATCTCTTCCATGGATCAGCTGTGGCGTTCGTTTTAATCGTCCTCCTTCTAGTGTTAATGATGTAGCCTTAGAAAGAACGGAATACAAATGTTGATATTTAATATTTTTAGTATTATAGTCTCGTGTTTTAACAAAATCTAGACACAGGAGAACAAACACATATGTCACTATTCAGTTTCATGTTATCGGAAAGTAATTTTCTAAACGAGATTTTTATTTTTAACTTTCGAAATAAATTATTTAAGAAAGAGAACTCAAGGCAAATCATTTGAAAAATCACTAGAGCATTTGGAAATGAGACTGGCTTAGAAATTATTATTTTGGAAAAAAATTCCACATACACATAAAACTACATTTTCAAAGTAGCTGTCCTAATAAGTAAGAATATTTCTAAGGATTACTACACTGCTTCTACGCAATTACTAAATCATAAAATATCCTCACAGAAATATACTGTGCAGAGATTTCCATCTCCAACAGGTTAATTTAATGAACCATGAATGTACGAATGTCATGCTATACATTAAAACCTCTAGAATGAAATTTATTTGCCACTTTTTTGAAAGAGAATTGTTTTACATAGATGTCGTATCACCTACCTTTACAGGTTCTTGAGTTACTAGTGGCTGGTTATCAATAGCCCCTGGTTTCTGAGGATTGAGATGCAACAAAATATTCCCATTGGCTCCTAGCAAACACTGGTTATTATTGTCAGACGTGTTATGCTGTCGGGCAAAGCACATATCTGCCCCCGGTGTGGCAGAATACAGAAAGCCTGTAAGGGAAAAGAGGATGGAATCTCTTTATTTTTAGTTATTATACATAAATAGGCTTGAAGATATGAACTCAATGTCCATGTATTAGATTAATGCTATTTTTCTGTTGGCATGTCAGTACAGTATAAGATTTTGATAACTCTGCAGAAGATAGGAAATACAGACGTCATCCTTCTGGACAATACCTACCGTAACACTAGGTGGAAGAAAAGCTTTAAAAACTGTTACCAAATGAGGCGCCTGACTGGTGCAGTCGGTTAAGTGTCCGACTCTTCATTTCAGCTCAGGTCATGATCTCAGGGTTGTAAGATCCAGCCCCACGTCTGGCTCCACGCTCAGCTCAGCGTGGAGTCTGCTTGGGATTCTTTCTTTCCCTCTCCCCCTGGCCCTGGTCCCCCTCAACCCCATTCACATGCTCTCTTTCTAAAATAAATAAATACAAATCTAAAAAAACAAACAAAAAACCCCCCAAAAAACCAACAGTTACCAAATGAACATTTGGCCAGCATCCTAAAATATCTAATAATTCACAAGAATTATACATCCTCTGATAGAAAAGGAAGAGGTATGGTCAAATACCTGGGATCTCACACAGTCACCCTTAATTCTTTTTTTTCACCTGTAAACACATTCCAAATGTTCTTAGTAGATTGGTCATAAGAAGTCTCTAAACCAAAGGGAAGGAGCTAAAACAAGAACTGTAACAGAAGAGTGCCAGAGAGGAGGGAACTTCCCTAATAAATTTATTTCAAAGGAAGGCATGCCAGGTTACAATAGAAAAATGCACACAGAAAAATGATTAATGATGACTTAAGAGTTGTGAACCTCAATGGTATTTTAAGCTTTTTCAACTCTGAACTACAGACTAACCATTCTAGCCATCAACTGAGTAAACATTCTAGCCATCAGTCACTTTAAACCTTTTGTCTGCGGCACTGCTCAGCCTATGGGTAGCACAGGTCAGGGTAAGCACGTATCAAAAAGGACCTTAGAGAGGGTTAAAAATAATCTTGGTGTTAAAGCTCATCAGAGACAGAACTTCTAGGACTGCTGAATGATCGCTGTAATGTCAGATGGGGAACAAGAAGGAGTAGATTCTACAAAGAACTTTGTAGAGAGGATGCTAGATCTGTCCAATTTGCCAGATCTCAAAGATGAAATAACAACAGAGTAAGGTTGAGAGCACTGCCACTGTTATCAGCAGAAGGATCAGCTCAACTCAACTATGCCACAAACATCAAAGTATTTTCCCCAAATGTGTAGAAACATTGAGTTTTAGTGTTTTTTTAGTTTTTAGTTTTAGTCCTACCAAAGACTGTAGGGGATTATGGGAAGCATTATGACTTTTTCTCAATAGTTTAACAAAATAATCCCCCAATTCCAGCCTGAAATGTCTGTAGAATCTGATATGAGGGTGCATTTAATCCAATGAAGGCAGAGAGTGTCTCGGAGATGGAATTTTAGATTTTCTCAAAAACGGTCTTTTCTCAAAAATTGTCTTTCCAAATTATTGACAAAATAATAGCAATACAGAAAGAAGTAGCTTTAATCAATGAAAACAGTGAAAATATTTTCTTTTTTCTTCTTCCTTTTTTTTTTTTTTTACAAATGAACTTACTTATTTTAAGGAGGTCCATGCCCCACATGGGCCTTGAACCACAACCCTGAGATCAATAGTTGCATGCTCTACTGACTGAGCCAGCCAGGCGCCCCAACAGTGAACATATTTTCAAATTGAGAGATTAATGAAGTAGAATATAGAAGAGTTTCTCTTTGTAAAGCTACTAATGTATTCAGGAATTTTATAATTGACCATTTCATTGAAAACTTATTTCTGTGAATAGAAACCTGATTATATCCTACGAAGCACATTTCTGACAAAGTATACTCCTTTAAGACATGACCCTCAATAAACTTTATGGGAAACAAGCCATACTTACCACTGCCAGCAGTTTCTGAGGCTTCAGATGCAGAAGAAATGTTGTCTGAAAATTTCTCTTCTGTGGTATTCACGTAAGTGAGGCTGCCTCCTCCGATTCTATCTTCACTCTGCTCTATACAATGTACTGCTGTTCCAAATGAGTATTTTCCTCCATTCAGAACAGATGATGGCTCAATTACAACAGGGCTGGCATCCTAAAAATCACGAAGTAAGAGATTAAAAGGTACAATTTAATAATCCAAGAACTAAGCAGCCTTCAAAAATGAATCCCCAAATTACCTATTGCTTCTAATCCTCCTGTAGTTAGCTACTGCCAATTAAGAACTTTTTTTTTAAGATTTTATTTATTTTTTGACAGAGAGAGACAGTGAGAGAGGGAACACAAGCAGGGGCAGTGGGAGAGGGAGAAGCGGGCTTCCCACTGAGCAGGCAGCCCAATGCTGGGCTCGATCCAGGACCCTGGGATCATGACCTGAGCTGAAGGCAGACGCTTAATGACTGAGCCACCTAGGTACCCCAATTAAGAACATTTTAATGTATAACTAAATTTTAGTTTTTTCCAAGGGGAAGAGTGTGTATAAATAAAATTGGTAACGCAGACTGGGAACACATACTGCAAAGGACTCTGACAGAAAGTGAGTGAGTGATGTACGTATGTATGTGTTTATTTAATTTTTTTAAAAAATCTTTTTTTAATCTTTTAAGATTTTATTAATTTGACAGAGAGGCAGAGAGACAGCACAAATAGGCAAAGCAGCAGGCAGAGGGAGAGGGAGAAGCAGGCTCCCAGATGAGCAGGGAGCCCCGTGCGGGGCTCCATCCCAGCACTCTGGGATCACGACCCAAGCTGAAGGCAGACACTCAACTGACTGAGCCATCCAGGCATCCCTGTTTATTTATTTTTTAAAGATTTATTTATTTATTATTGCAGAGGGAAGCAGGGGGTGGGGGTAGGGAGGGGAGGAACAGAAGGAGAGGGAGAGAGAATCCCCAGCAGACTACCTGCCAAGTGCGGAGCCCAACATGGGTCTCGACCTCCTGACCCTGAGATCACGACCTGAGCCAAAATCAACAGTCAGACACTCAACCGAGCCACCCAGGTGCCCCTGTTTATTTATTATGTTTTAAAGTAAGCTCTACATCCAATGTGGACCTTAAAAGCATGACCCTGAGATCAAGAGTCGCATGTTCTACCGATTGAGCCAGCCAGCCAGCAGCCCAGGTGCCCCGAACACAAGGTAATTTAGGCTTTATTCTGTTGAAAACTGAAAATCATGGAAGGTTTTTTCTTATATTAAAAAATTAAATAATATTTATTCTTTTTATTATTACAGATTATATTGTCACTGTAGGAAATATAGAAAAATATCACAAATATGCCAAATGACCCCATCATTTAGCATTAACTACAGTTGATATTTTGATGTTTCCTTTATTTTTTTGTGACTGAAAACATACACGTACATGTAAAAAATAGTGTGCAGTATATAGTTGGAATTAAGGGCAGCTTTCTGACTTACCAGCTATGTGAACTTTCACAATAATTTTTTTTAAGTAGGCTCCACACCCAGCATGGAGCCCAACACAGGACTTGATTGAACACACTACTCTGAGATCAAGACCTGAGCTGAGATCAAGAGTCAGATACTTAACTGACTCTTGAGCCACCCAGGAGCCCCCACAATAAGTAAATTTCTAAGCCTCAGTTTCTTCATGGGTAGAAATCAGGATAATATTAGTATCTACCTCAGAGTTACTGTGAAGATTTCATGAGCAACATATGTAAAGTGCCTCGCATTTAGTAAATGTGAACTATCATTCTGGTTGCTATAAAACAGGTATTACATTTTATTTTTTAATTTTTATTTTTTATAGTTTTTCTTTTTTTTTAAGATTTTATTTATTTATTTATGAGAGACAGAGAGAGGGAGAGAGAGAGAGAGAGAGAGGCAGAGGGAGAAGCAGGCTCCCAAGGAGCAGGGAGCCCGATGCAGGACTCGATCCCAGGACTCCAGGACCATGACCTGAGCCAAAGGCAGACACTTAACCATCTGAGCCACCCAGGCACCCAGGTATTACATTTGAAACACAGCATATAGTTTTTCTTTCACTTAGCTTATTTTCACAGGATTTTTCTGTGAGAGGCTTTCAAACGGAACAGTATAATCCATTTTTTACTTCAAAAAGTACTCTACAGAAAGGACTAGAGGCAGAAATGGAAAACTGAGACACAAGTTAGAGGTATCCTGTAATGGGGCGCCTGGGTGGCTCAATCGGTTAAGCATCCAACTCTTGATTTCAGCTCAGGTCATGATCTCGGGGTTGTGGGATCAGGCCCTGTGTCAGGCTCCTTGCTCAGCAGGGAGTCTACTTGAGATTCGCTCTCACTCTCCCTCTGCCTCTCCCTTCCCTGCGAGGTCTCTTCTCTCTAAAATAAATATAAATAATTTTTTTTTAAAAAAATAAAGTGTTAAAAAAAAAGTGGCTCCTATAATAATTCAAGGCAAGAGATGATAAGGTACTAATCCATAAAGCTAGATCCAGAAATAAGTAGATGGAGAGAAGAACATGGATTAAGGATATGTAGGAGGTGAAAAAATTTGACAACTAATTGTGTATGAAAGAGGAGCAAAGATAACTCCAGGTAGAACCTGAGGTGCTGGTGTAGATGATTAGATGGGAGTTGGCACCTTTATAAGATAAAGTATATGAGTTAATGGGATCATTTGGGGAATGAGCTTATTTTGGGATATTCTTGTTTGAGTTACCTGGACACTTGAGTCTTGTGGTCAGGACAGAAAAAGAGGCAGAATATAAAAATTTGAAGCTCAAGAGCCTTCCTGAAGAATAAGAACATGGTGTATGTAGAATAAGGAGAGAACAAAATTTACAAAATAGGCAATGTAAGAATCCGGAAGGTCACTGAATCTGATGATGGAAGAAAAATCAGGAGTACAGTACCAGAAGCAGAGACTATTAGCACAGAATTATTTTCTACTAAGTTTAGTGATAGAAAAACAGAACGATAAGATTCTGAGAACATTTATCTATGAATGTTTTTAGAAGATCAGGATATTTGTAACTGACAGGGTAAAGAGAAAGACTAAAGGGATTTACCAGTGAAACAAGGTCCCACAGGCATCTGAGGAGATTTGCAATAGCATGGGGAGAAGAACTCAAGTTGCATTCAGTAAACACTGACATGCATTTTATGGAGAAAACTGATTACTGGAGGCACTGCTTATAAAGCAAATGACCCAACCCAAGAAAAATATCCAATTTAAAAGACGAACTCCAAGTAACAGCATAGCAATTGCACAGTGGGGGCTTTAGTTTCTTTTAATGCAATTAGAGCATCCCTAATTTTAGCGCAGAGAGACACTGGATCAACATTTTATTAGATGCTTTCTCCTCTCTTATCTATAAGCCAGGTGAATACTATCAATCTGTAGATCCTTCAGAAGACAGCTCCGAAGAAATTTCAGTGCCTTTAACTGAAAGAGTGGCAAGAAGAATGAGAATAAAACCTAGGTCCCTTTCTACAGACCAACTGACTTTTGGGATTAAATTTTTTAAAATATCAAGTGTTAAAACTTCAATTCAGAAGCATATGGATTCTTTATAACAGATCCTAATGTTGGCATCTTCTGTCAATAAGTTTCCTAAAGTATGGGAAAGGTACCAGATTATTCTGGGTATTAAATAACCTAGTTCACAGTGAAAAAGTTAGTCCCTATCAATTCTCTCTCAATCCTCTAATTACTTCAAGGAAAGGGTCCCCATTTGGTACTAATGTGCTAATCTTTTTTTTTAATGTGCTAATCTAATACTTGATCTGCTAATGAACACTTGATCATTTCTCTTTTTAACAGAGAACAGATCTTAATACTAGTCTTCAAAGGGCAATACTATTTAGCTGGAATTTGATATTTTCACTGAATTTATTTTTATTTTGACCTTCTATTTCTGGAGTGTGACACTGATTTTTTATTTAAGATACTGATATAAAGTTTATTTTAAAAATACATTTATTTACATAAAAATGATAAAGTAATTTAAATAAACATATTAAGCAAATAATTTTATGGGCATTATATGGCAAAATATGATGGCCATAGTACACAAATGACTAAAAACTGGGAATCTACATTAAATATGAATTTTGGGCATTAGGATTTATTCTTTTCTTAAGTAAGCTCTATGCCCAACATGGGGCTTGAACTCATGACCCGGAGAGCAACAGTTGCATGCTCTACCAACTGAACCAGCTAGGCGCCCCCATCAGTATTTTAAATTAGACTATGCACCAAAGAAATCAAAATTGTATGGACAACAGAACAAAAATAACCTATGGCTAAAGAAGCTGAAATGTAAATTAGGCTTGAGTAATTTATATTATTAATCCTATGTTTGGCCTTCAGTGTGTGGATTTCATGGCAATTTCTTAAAGATAATATTGATTGTCTCACAGCTTTTCTGATGTCGAGTCCATACCAACGAAAATGGATTCAATTTAAATTAAGTTTCAAAAGAAATTTTCAGTAAACAAGATGACTTATTTATATTAATTCAATCTTTTTTTTTCAATTATGCTTTCTGATTTATTTGGTCTGGAGCGGAACAGAGGCATTTCTTTTCTTCCTTTTTTTGTAAAGGCCTTTATGTGATCGATCCTATTACGCAGTCAAAATTGATTACCACTGCCCTAGTGAGGATGTGTTTTCATAACGTGCTCCAAACGCTGAGAGTATAGTAGTAACTGATTTCTTACTGAATGTACTACTTGCTCTGGAACTTGCTTTTTAAAAAGCTTCAGATTTTAATGAACCTTTGGGTCATTTGCTTCTTTCCTATAAAGATGGAGTAAAACTAATAAGATAGCCATTTTGAAAGAATAACTTGAAAAATTAAAGTCTTCTAGCAGGTCACTTCATTATCCTACAGGAAAATCACTTTATTTCTGCTACAAGTGTTCTTGAACTTAAATGATGTCCACATAACTATCATGTGGACTTGACAGGCAACTCTTTTTAGAATTTATATTCAATTCTCTATTCCATTCAAGTTTGTTTATGTACTATAAGATACTTTTAAAAAATATGTATTAATAAATTTTGAGGAAGATTGGGTCTCCTTTAATTCCACTTGAGTAAAAAATTTCTTCAAGCTTTCCTCTGAGTTTGACATTTTTTTATTATTTAAAAAAATTTTTTTATTAACATATAATGTATTATTTGTTTCAGGGGTACACGTCTGTGATTCACCAGTCTTACACAGTTCACAGCGCTCACCATAGTAGATACCCTCTCCAATATCCATCACCAGCCACCCCATCCCTCCTACCCCCCTGCACTCCAGCAACCCTCAGTTTGTTTCCTGAGATTGAGTCTCTTATGTATACCACATCTTCTTTATCCATTCATCCGTCGATGGACATCTTGGCTCTTTCCATAGTTTGACTACTGTGGACATTGTTGCTATAAACATCGGGGTGCACGTACCCCTTCAGATCCCTACATTTGTACCTTTGGGGTAAATACCCAGAAGTACAATTGCTGGGTTGTATGGTAGCGCTATTTTCAACTTTTTGAGGATCAGAGAAAGACATGTATCATACGATCTCACTGATATGAGGAATTCTTAATCTCAGGAAACAAACTGAGGGTTGCTGGAGTGGGGGGGGGAGGGATGGGGTGGCTGGGTGACAGACACTGGGGAGGGTATGTGCTATGGTGAACGCTGTGAATTGTGTAAGACTGTTGAATCACAGACCTGTACCTCTGAAACAAATAATACATTATATGTTAAAAAAAAAAAAAAAAGAAGATAGCAGGAAGGGAAAAATTAAGGGGGGGAAATCGGAGGGAGAGACGAACCATGAGAGACTATGGACTCTGAGAAACAAACTGAGGGTTCTAGAGGGGAGGAGGGTGGGGGGATGGATTAGCCTGGTGATGGGTATTAAAGAGGGCACGTTCTGCATGGAGCACTGGGTGTTATACGCAAACAATGAATCATGGAACACTACGTCAAAAACTAATGATGTATGGTGATTAACATAACATAATAAAATTTAAAAAAAAAGAAAGAATGTAAAAAAAAAAGAGTCTCTTATAGTCTGTCTCTCTCTCTGGTTTCCTCTTGTTTCATTTTTGTGAGTTTGACATTTAACAGAATTTCAAAGAGAAATATTTGGAATTGTATTTAAAATTTTTTTTAAAGATTTATTTATTTATTTGAGAGAGAGAAAGAGAGAGAGCTGCACAAGTGGGGGAGGGGGAAAGGGGCAGAGGGAGAGGGAGAAGCAGACTCCCAGCTGAGCAGGGAGCCCAACTCAGGGCTCGGTCCCAGGACCCCAGATTATGACCTGAGCTGAGGGCAGACACTTAAAATTGACTGGCCCAGGCTTTGGAAATCTTATATATAGCTTATATTTCTAAAGAAAATTTACATGAAACCATTCTTATTTCTTTTCTGAACAGATAAGTCCTTAGGATGAAATCTACAGATATCATTGGTAAGAAAACGGGGTGATAAAAATATTACCAGGCATTAAATCTGTTAGAGTTTTACAATAATTCAGCAACAGAATAATTGTAATAGCTTATCAGAGACTGCAATCTTTCATCAGTGACTGCACACCATACCATATACTTTTAACATGGCGCAGTGAATGATACCCTTTTTAGATAGAGAATAAAGGCTTTTCTTCACTTATTTTCCAATGTTCCAACTATAGTGGTCTATCTTCTCACTGTCTGGCTTGCTTTTGTATTCTAGGAATCTATTGCTCTCAGTGTTGGGCACTCTCTGAAACTGTCACCATCACTCAGGTTCTTTCTTCTTCCCCCTTCTCTGCCCTATTTTTCAGATCATTGCTTCCACCCTTGGCTTTTAGTGAAATTGTCAACATTTTCAGTTGACTAATCTTATGACTACTTTCCTTTTACATGTTTGTGGATGGTCACATACATAGCCACTGGCTCTGAGTGTTATTTCCCGTTGCTCCAAGAAATTTTCCCCTTAAATGTCAAAGGGTCTTGTTTTGTTTTTACTGACTTCTGGTTCTGGAACTATTAGCAACTATCCTGTGTTTTCAGAAGATAGGTCTCTAGGTAGGTCAAGTTTCACCAATGGTGAAAAATTTCCTCCTTCTCTGAGTCAATGATTTCTAAAAGTGCTATGTGGCACTTTAATATAAGATAATTCTATTTTGAGCATGTCATGATTTCTTTTGAGTTGTATCAGTGGTTAATGATGTTCCAAAATAAGGGTCAGGATTCACTTTCTTCTCTATCAGTGATGATGCTACTTTTTTCTATACATATGAATATTACAAGTATTAATGAACTTAAACAACTACTAGTTATGCCAATTTTACATTTCATTAGTCTGCAATGCTGGTTTTTGAAAAATGGAAGATAGTATGGAGTAATGGAAAAAGTACTAAGGTAGGAGTCAAGAGACCTGAACTCTAGAAATCTAGATCAGGTAATAAAGTAATTGCCTAATACAACTCTGTGCAATTACAAAACCTAAAGGGCCCTTTAGAGGCTTTGTTTGCAAATTTAGAAAAGTGCTTAAAGTGCTTTCTAACTCCAAAGTCACATAACAACCAATAATACATAATAAACAGTAAAATCTGTAATTGAGTAGTAAGAGCTGCTCCCTCAGTTCTCAAACAGGAGGGAAGACAACAATATATACTACAATGATGACAAACAGAAAAGATTTCATCATTTCTCCCCATTTACATTTGTACAAAAGGAGATTTCACATCGTAGAAAAAACTTCGGCTCATCAAAGGAACAGATCTCATAAGCAGATCAAATATTCAAACTCAAGTCAATCATTCATATCTGAGGCAAACCACTTCTGAGAAAGGACTGCTTATTTTTCCTGCTCCCTTAGTCTCTATTTAGGCATGCTACTGTCTGAAAGATACAGTCTGCCCTCATAGACAATTACTAATTCACATAAGCAAATATGCCATTTTATGAAAAGACATTAACTAAAGCTAACTTATATCTTATTAGGTGGGCAGACTAAGCCCAGAGGAAATTATCCAACACATTAAAAACACCGATTTATTTTTCTTAAATAAAGCATTTGCCAAAATTGCCATATATACTGAAAAGGCAAATGTAAATCACTAATTACTACTGCTACTGCTTTGCTAAAACCACTGCTAGTATTACTACCATTACTTCCTTTAACTTTACATAGGGTCCTACTTGCCAGGCATGGGGCTAAGTGCTTCACATATGTTAATTCATTTAATTCTTTGTAACAACCCTACTGAAATAGGTATCATTATTAACCCTGTTGTTTGTATGAGGAAACTGAGGCAGAGAAAGGCTAAGTAACTTGTTCAAGGTCATACCACAAGTAGCAGGACCAGGACTCTAACACAGGGAGTACAAGCTCACTACTATTATCCTATACTGTTTTCTCAGACTATTAGCTAATACTTATTAAGTACTTACTATGTGCCAGACACTGTTCTAAGACGCTTAGCATGTATCGACTCCTCTAATCTTCATAACCTCCTGTGATGGAGGTAACTGTTCTTTTTTTTTTTTTGCAAAACCTGTGTAACTTTATTTAGCCCGGTGTTTTCCAAGCCTGGTGGATCACGGAACCTTCTAATACCTCGTGGGACAGTGTTCCACGGGACACCACAGTTTGGGAATGCTATGGGCAAAGGCTGCAGGGGAGCCTCTGAAAGTAGAGGAAGGGTCTGGCCCAGGTAAGCCACAGCAAGATTCCAGTGCCAGAGGGGGAAGGAGGGAGGCGGCTGCAAAGCCCAGGGCGAGGGACCCCATAACTGAAGGGAAGGGTGCACATGAGAGACCCACGGTGGGGAGACAAAGAGGACCAGAGTGCTGTTTGGATGTGGAGGGGAGAGAAAAGGAGGCAGAGGTGACCCTGAGAATTCACATTTCGGGAGGCAGCAGGAAGGGGGCAAGGATTGGGGGGCATCCCTCACTTCCACACCACCCACTCTCTGCCCGCTCGCCCCATCGCTCTTCCCCAACCGTGTGACCGAGGTGAGTCTCGGCCCCGTGGCTTCCCCCCCCCAGGAGGAGCCTGGAGAGAGAAGGGTGGGAACAGCCACGTCATGGGGACGAGCAGCCCCCAGGAGGCCGGAGACGTGCTGCCCCCGCTACGCACAGATCGTGTAGTTGTAAAATCGACAGCAGACGTCCAGGGCCTCTCGGTGGACCTCTGGGCTGGGGC
The DNA here is from genome assembly GCF_037043125.1 of Eumetopias jubatus. NCBI lineage: Eukaryota > Metazoa > Chordata > Mammalia > Carnivora > Otariidae > Eumetopias > Eumetopias jubatus. The sequence goes on along the minus strand of NW_028274816.1, from coordinate 118,143,855 downwards.
TCTGGAAGGCCCCGCAGCAGCACTGGTACACCTCGAAGTTGCTGCCGTCCATGGTTGTGTTCAGGAAGGTTGTGCAGTTGACCGCAGCCCCCCGGGGCACATAGAGGATCCCTGCCACGCAGGCATTCACCAGCGACACACAGGTCCCAGTGCAGAGCACCCGCAGCACTATCTGGGAGAAGTCGCTCTTCCGCTGGGGGGCCATGGAGGTCAGTCCTCCCAGCATGATCCCAATGGAACTGAAGTTGGCAAATCCACAGAGGGCAAACGTCGTGAGGATTTCTGCTCTGACCTTGGAGGTAACTGTTCTTAATCTCATTTTACAGACAAGGCCCAGGATGTCACTTTTTTAAAAAGTGATTTGCATTTTTTTTTAAAGATTTTATTTATTTGAGAGCGAGAGAGCATGAGCAGGGCGGGGGGGGGGGGAGAGAGAGAGAGAGAGAGAGAGAGAGAGAGAGAGAAGCAGGACTCGCTGAACTGGGAGCCTACATGGGGCTTGATCCCAGGACCCCAGTGAAATCAAGAGTCAGACGCTTAACTGACTGAGCCACCTAGATGCCCCCAGCCAGTTTCATTTTAAAGTAACTTTAAAGTCTGCATTTGACAGACACATACTAGACAATAACACAGAATGCCACAGTGGAGAGAATATGATACTTAAGTGCAGACTTCCCCCTCCACATCTCTCCCTTACCACCCTCCACTAATTCTTTTAATGCAAGAAGGGTTATGGCAGGCAAGAGCAAATCAGGTTTGTGTTCTTGGCAGTGCACTTCTGTTTATAAGGGATGAGCTGTGAAGAACAAGACCTCTACCGTGTTCCTACAGGAAACAAAAAGTAATACTTCAAAACACAAAATGAGGTTACACTTTGCATCTGCAGACAGTAAAATATTAATAACCATTCATTCTAAGGCCAATCTAAGAACATAAAGGACAGAAAGCATTTCAAAATAGAGTGGGATGCTTTACCCCAATGTTTTCATTTTCTACTTAACAATCACCATCATTATCATGTACCTATACAAGGTTTGAAGTCATTTGCCTACTTGTTTACTCCTTCAACAACACTGATTAATATATTTTGTATGTGAAAACACAATATTAAACTCTGAAAAATAGAAAAAGAACCAGGCAGAATTATGAAGTCAATAACATAAACAGTCTACCAATATTCTGATAAATAAACAATGACCGAAAAAGACACATAGAAAAACAATATAAATTGGGTGCCTGGGTGGCTCAGTCATTAAACGTCTGCCTTCTGCTCAGGTCATCATCCCGGGGTCCTGGGATCGAGCCCCACATCGGGCTCCCTGCTCAGCAGGAAGCCTGCTTCTCCCTCTCCTACTCCCCCTGCTTGTGCTCCCTCTCTCACTGTGTCTCTCTCTGTCAAATAAATAAATAAAATCTTAAAAAAAGAAAAGAAAAAATATAAATTAAATAATCAGGTTAGTGATCATTTGGTAAGTAACAAGGAGTCTACATTAATCAACTGGCTCTCCAAATATGGAGAAATTTGATTCCTGGCATTACTCTGAGTCTTTTAATTCTGAAGAAAAATCCATTCTGTTTTAAGTAAGATGAGAATATTCACTAATGAGAATTTCTCTTTGAATTCTTTATTTAGAACAATGGCAGATTATCATTTAGAAATTGAGTTCTAATTTAAGTTCTGAAATTAACTTTTTTAAACAGAAAATCAATACTTCTTACCCAAGGGTCTTCAACATTTTGATGAAAAAGGTGAACAAATGAAGGATAATGTAACTGATGTGGTTGAGATACCATTGGCTTAAAAGTCAGTGCTTAGGTTTGATCCCAGAACTTCCACCCTGTATTTAGGTTACCTTTCATGTCAGCCTCAGGTTCATCACAGGTAAAATGAGTTCATACCACCTTCCTCCCAGAGATACTGTGAGGATTAACTGAGATATGTAAGGTGCATATGCAAGCACCCCCATGTCCATTATTACCTTCCTCACAGAGTTGTTGCAAGGGAGGAAATTTATGTGGAAGTTTAAGCACAGGGCTTAGTCCATAGAAGTATCACACAGGTATTCATTTCTTCCCCCTTCCAATCCTTATCTACATTGAAGCATTTTATTCCTGGCCAGTAGTCACACAAAGTCTGATAGAGTTGAAAATTCTATGAAATATGTAGATAAAGGGGAATCATACTCACATATTTGACATATTCTTTCCACTGCTGCCACCACTGCATGGAGATGATAAACCAATTGTGTCCTGGTTGCAGACCATACCTGCTCTCTCGTTCTAACCATCCTCTGCACATACAAAAGAAATTCAGTACATCAAATGGTATATGAAACGGATGATCACACACACATCCAGAAGTTATCATTAGAAATTCTTACAAAGTAAAAACATGACACAGATATACTCGGGAGACTGCCATAGTTTCAATTAGTGAAACACTGATAAGTCAATTTTAGGAGTCTTAACACCACTATCAAGCTTCATACCTGATGTTTTAAAAAATATTTTTATTGAGGAATAATTTACATAACATAAAATTTACCTGAATTAAGAGTATAACTCAATGATTGTGGTAAATTTATAGACATGTGCAACTATCACCACAATCCAACAATCCAATTCTAGAACATTTCCATTACCCCCAACAGCTATCCTGTGTCCACTTTTAGTCAATTCATGTTACCACCCTCAGCCCAGGAAATCACTAGTCTATTTTCTGTCTCTTACAAATTTCCCTTTTCTGAACATTTCATATAAATGGAATAATAGAACACATGGTCTTTTACATCTGGCCTCTTTGACTTACCATGTTTTTGAGGTTCACCTACGTTGTAGCAGATATCATTACTTTGTGCTTTGTAATTCCATTCCAAATACTATTTTTTTATTTTATTTATTTATTTATTTTTAAAAAGATTTTATTTATTTGAGAGAGAGAATGAGAGAGAGAGCACATGAGAGGGGGGAAGGGCAGAGGGAGAAGCAGACTCCCTGCTGAGCAGGGAGCCCGATGTGGGACTCGATCCTGGATCCTGGGACTCCAGGATCATGACCTGAGCTGAAGGCAGTCACTTAACCAACTGAGCCACCCAGGTGCCCCCCAAATATTATTTTTTAAAAAGATTTATTTACAGAGAGAGAGCGAGAGTGAGCACGAGTGTGGGGGAGGGGCAGAGGGAGAGGTATAGAGAGAATCTCAAGCAGACTCCCCACTGAGCACATAGCCTGACACAGGGCTCAATCCCAGGACCCTGAGATCATGACCTGAGCCAAAATCAAGAGTTGCCCGGCCGCTTAACTGACTGAGCCAAATACTATTTATAATGCATCCCACAGGTAGGTATATACCACATTTTGTTTATCCATCTAACATCTGATATTTTGAAATTGGCAAGCTATTCTCCAAAGTGGCCGCACCATTTAACATTTTCATCAGTAATGTATAATGGTTCTAGTTTTTTCATATTCTTGGCAATGCTTGTTACTATCTTTTCTATCATAAAGGTTTAAGTGGGTGTGAAGTGGCATCACATCGTGATTTTAAAGTCTGTTTTTACGAAGGAGAAATTCATAACATAAGGTGGTGGTTGCATATTTTGAATGTACTAATGCCATTGAATTGTATGCTTTAAAATAGTCACTTCTATGCTATGTGTATTTCTCCAAAACATTCTCATACATCCCAACTGAGTAGTTACACATTAGGTGGTTATTTCCTATTACTACCTTCCCCGAGTCTTTGATAATCACCATTCTTTCTGTATCTATTCATTTACCTATTCTGGATATTTCATATAAATGGAATCATTCAATGTGACCTTCCATTATTTGGGTTCTCTCATTTGTAAGGTTCATCCATGTTGTTGCATGCACAAATACATGTACCATTCCTTCGTAAGGCTGAATAATTTTCCATAGTATGTATATATGACATTTTGTTTATCCATTCATCCACTGATGGCTATTTGGACTGTTTCCACTTACTGGCTAATGTGTATTGTGTTGCTATGAACATTTGTGTACCAACATTGGAGCTCCTGTTTTCAACTGTTTGGGGTATATATCTAGAAGTGGAATTGCCAGGTTACATGGTAGTTGAGGAACTACCAATTTTTTTGCACAGCAGTTACACCATTTTACATTTCCACCAGCGATGTATCAGTGCCCCAATTTCTCCATATCCTCACAGAATTTATTGTCCATTTAAAAAATTATAAACATCCTAGTAAATGCAAAGTAGAATCATTGTGGTTTTCAGAGTTGCATTTCCTTAATGACTAATGATTTTGAGCAACTTTTTATGTGCTTGATGACCATCTGTATGTCATCTCTGGAGAAATGTGTTTTCAAGTCCCTTGCCCAGTTTTTAGTTTTCTTTTTGTCGGTGAGCTGCAGGAGTTCTGTATATATTCTGGTTACTTGACCTCTGGCAGATCTATGACTTACAAATATTATCTCCCATTTTGTAGGCTGTCTTTTTACTTTCTTGACAACGTCCTTTGATAAAAAGAAGTTTTAAATTTTAATGAGTCAAATTTATCTATTTTTTCTTTGGTTGCTTATGCTTTTAGTGTCACATACAAGAATTCAACTTAAAAGCCAAATCACTCTTGAAAAAATATTCTTCCCAGATATAGAATAGAAGTACCGTAGTGCTTTTCTGGATTCCAAGATTTCTGATGAGAAACCTGCTGTTAATCTTATTGAGAATCTACTGTATGTGTAGCTTTTCTCTTGCTTTTAAGATTTACTCTGTCCCGGGTGCCTGGGTGGCTCAGTCGGTTAAGCGACTGCCCTCGGCTCAGGTCATGATCCTGGAGTCCCGGGATCGAGTCCCGCATTGGGCTCCCTGCTCGGCAGGGAGTCTGCCTCTCCCTCTGACCTTCTTCCCTCTCATGCTCTCTCTCTACCATTCTCTCTCTCTCTCAATAAATAAATAAATAAATAAATAAAACTTTAAAAAAAAAAAGATTTACTCTGTCCCTAGGCTTCTGACCATCTGATTATAATGTGTCTTGGTGTGAGTCACTTAAGAGTTTTATCCTTCTTGGAGTTCAATGAGCTTTTGAATGTTTAGTTAACATCTTTTGTCAAATTTGGGGAGTTTGGGGCCATTATTTCTTCAAATATTCTGCCACTTTCCCTCCTCTCCTTTCTGGGATTCCTATCATGTGTATGCCGATATGGCTGCTGCTATTTCATAGGTCTAGTGAGCTCTGTTCATTTCCCTTCGTTCTTTTTTCTATTTCTCAGTCTCAATAGCTTCAACTGACCTATCTTTATTTTAACTTCTCTCAGCCAGGCTTTGGGTTCTCAGTGTAAAAAAACAAAAACATTCCTAACTTGCAGGCTGTATAAATCAGGCATTGGACCAAAGTTAGCCAACGGGCCATAATCCGTGGCTTAACAATATTGCAGGTGTACCTGAATATGTACTCTGCTGTTGTTGGTTGGTGTCGTCCTGCTGCATGCACATGTATTTACAATTTTTATATCTTCCTGATGAATTAAAACTTTTATCATTATAAAATGTCTGCCTGTAATAATAATTCTTTGCCTAAAAAGCCATTTTTTCCTAATGTCGGTACATCCACTCCAGCTCTCTTATGGTTACTATGTGCCTGGTTATATCTATTTCATCATTTTACTTTCAACCTATTTGTGTCTTTGAATGTCAAGTATTTGGATTAAAAATATCAGTCTATATTTATTTATTTTTAAAGATTTTATTTATTTATTTGACAGAGAGAGACACAACGAGAGAGGGAACACAAGCAGAGGGACTGGTAGAGGGAGAAGGAGGCTTCCCACGGAGCAGGGAACCCGATGTGGGGCTCGATCCCACGACCCTGGGATCATGACCTGAGCCGAAGGCAGACGCTTAACGACTGAGCCACCCAGGCACCCCAAAAATATCAGTCTATCTTTAGCTTCTGATAATTGTTTAATCCATTTATATTTAAGGTAATTATTAATATGGATTTGTGCCTACCATTTTATTACTTGTTTCCTACTCATCTCAAGTATTTTTATTTGTTTTTCTATTCCTCCTTTACTTCCTTTTGTGTTAAGTAGATTGTTTCCTACTATATCATTTTAATTATTTTTCTAAAGAAACTGTATTTGGGATTATTTTCTTACTGGTTGCTCTAGAGGTACAAAATAAAGCTTAACAGATGCTACTTCAGATTAATACTAATTTATTCCAGTAAATTATAGAAGCTGCTCAAATATAGTTCTACTTCCTATTCTTTTGGTTGTATTATCATCATCATGCATATGACATCTTTTTAAGCTGTAAGAACAACATAGCTTTCAAATTATTGTCTCATGATTTTGTATTTTATTAATTAAAAGGATGAAACAGGCTGCCCGTGGACGCCGCAGAGTAAGCATTGTTAAAGTCTCCCCTCCCACCACCGTCATGTCTAAGTCAGAGTCTCCCAAAGAGCCTGAACAGCTGAGGAAGCTCTTCATCGGAGGTTTGAGCTTTGAAACAACCAATGAGAGTCTGAGGAGCCATTTTGAGCAATGGGGAACGCTTACGGACTGTGTGGTAATGAGAGATCCAAACACCAAGCGCTCCAGAGGCTTTGGGTTTGTCACGTATGCCACTGTGGAGGAGGTGGATGCAGCCATGAACGCAAGGCCACACAAGGTGGATGGAAGAGTTGTGGAACCAAAGAGGGCTGTCTCAAGACAAGATTCTCAAAGACCTGGTGCCCACTTAACTGTGAAAAAGATTTTTGTTGGTGGCATTAAAGAAGACACTGAAGAACATCATCTAAGAGATTATTTTGAACAGTATGGGAAAGTTGAAGTGATCGAGATCATGACTGACCCAGGCAGTGGCAAAAAGAGAGGTTTTGCTTTTGTAACATTTGATGACCATGACTCTGTAGACAAGATTGTCATTCAAAAATACCACACTGCGAATGGCCACAACTGTGCAGTAAGGAAAGCCCTATCTAAGCAAGAGATGGCTAGTGCTTCATCCAGCCAAAGAGGTCAAAGTGGTTCTGGAAACTTTGGTGGTGGTCGTGGAGGTGGTTTTGGTGGGAATGACAACTTTGGTCGTGGAGGGAACTTCAGTGGTCGAGGTGGCTTTGGTGGCAGTCGAGGTGGTGGTGGATATGGTGGCAGTGGGGATGGCTGTAACGGATTTGGTAATGATGGAAGCAACTCTGGAGGTGGCAGAAGCTATAATAGTTTTGGCAATTACAACAATCGATCCTCAAATTTTGGACCCAGGAAAGGAGGAAATTTTGGAGGCAGAAGCTCTGGCCCCTATGGTGGTGGAGGCCAATACTTTGCCAAACCACGAAACCAAGGTGGCTGTGGTGGTTCCAGGAGCAGCAGTAGCTATTGCAGTGGCAGGAGGTTTTAAGTGCTGCCAGGAAACAAAGCTTAGCAGGAGAGGAGAGCCAGAGAAGTGACAGGGAAGCTACAGGTTACAAGAGATTTGTGAACTCAGCCAAGCACAGTGGTGGCAGGGCCTAGCTGCTACAGAGAAGACATGTTTTAGACAATACTCATGTGTATGGGCAAAAAACTCGAGGACTGTATTTGTGACTAATTGTACAACAGGTTATTTTAGTTTCTGTTCTGTGGAAAGTGTAAAGCATTCCAACAAAGGGTTTTAATGTAGATTTTTTTTTTTTTTGCACCCATGCTGTTGACTGCTAAATGTAATAGTCTGATCATGACGCTGAATAAATGTGTCTTTAAAAAAAAAAAGGATGAAACAGAAAAACATTTATACTGTCTTAAGTATGTAATTATGTTTACTGGTGCTCTATATTTCTTTGTGTAGTTCAAATTATTGTTTGGGGTCACTTTGTTTTAGCATGAAGAAGTTCTTTCAGTATTTTCAGTATTTTAATCCTTTAGTATTTAAGTGTTTACTAGCAACAGTGTTTATATGGGAATATTTTCAAATTACCTAAATTTCTGAAGGATAGTTCTGCCTGATAAAGAATTCTGGGTTGACAGTTTTTCCCCCTTCAGCACTTTGAATGTCATCCCACTGCCTACCGACCTCCATCATTTCTATAAAAAAATGGTCAGCCGTTAATCTTATTGGGGTTGCCTTCTACAGAACGAGTAATCTTTCTCTTCCTACTATTAGGATCTTTTCTTTGTAGCTTTGAACAGTTTGTGATATGTTTAGATGTGGATCTCTGTTTTTAACCTCCTTGCAGTTCGTTGAGCTTCTTGGATTAACAAATTAAAGCAATTTTAGGAGGTTTGGCCATTATTTCATCAAATATTTTTTTCTGCTCCTTTCTCTCCTTTTGGGAATTCCATTATGTGTGTATTGATATAGTTGTCTCTGGTGTTCCACATATCTCAGGTTCTGTTCATTTTTATTTATTTTCTCTGTTCTTTGTATTGGACAAATCTATTTAATTATATTCTATTTTGCTGGTTATTTCTCTGCAGCTCCAATCTGTTGCTGAGTCACTGGGGTGAATTTTCATTTATTATAATTTTCAACTCCAGAATTTCCATTTAGATCACTTTCAAAATTTCTGTTGATATTTTATATTTGATTAGTTACTGTCATCATACTTTCCTTTAATTCTTTAAAACAAAGCTTCCATTAGCAGTGAAAGCATTTACAATACTGCTTTGAAGGCTTTGTGTCCTAAGTCAATCTGGGGCTACCTCTATCAATGAGTGTCCCCACCACCACCACAGGTCACATTTTCCTATTTTGTTGCATGTTTCATCATCTTCTGTTACTGAGAACTGGACATATTTGATAATATATTTCGCCAATTCTGTTTTCTGATACTACCTGTGTGTTTTGCCTTGTGACTTCCTGGACTAATTCTATAAAGTGTTTCCCCTGCAGTGTGAGGCTGTTTAGTTTTCTTCATTATTGGCTTCCTCGAGGAGAGCATAACTTACTGGTCAGCCAATGACTGGTGAGGGGCTGTGCTGAAACATCTTGAGCCAGTGACACTTGCACCTTTTTCTTGATGTATCAGTTCAGTTTGGGAAATGATGCAAAGTTCAGGCAGGTTACAAAATTTCCTAGGTTTTTATTTTCTGCATGTGCAAGGCCTTACATTCAATCAGGAATTAATAGATAGCTAAGACCCTCTTTGGTTTCTGCTGAGCTTGTGCATAGCCTTGTATATATGAGCAGCCTTCCAGATCATTTGGGATATGGGGAAGTTTATCAATACATACTATGGTTGTCTTGTTCTCTGGATCTCTTTGTTAAACTTTTGACTGGTCTCTCAGTTTGTTGCTTTCCTTAACCAGTATCTCAACCCCAAGCTAATGATATTCCTTGACTATTTGCCACCATGATCACTGTTTGTTACAATTCTCTTAGGCAGGCATTCATCCCTGCTCTATTCCAAATCAAGTCAGCCCTGTCATCCCTGCCTTGGTAAAACTATCATGTTGGGTAGGAGGGAATGGGATTAGCCCTAGGTAAAATTACTATGGATTCCCATTATTCTTATCAAGGTTTAGTGGTTTTTCTTGAATAAATGCTTCTCAACTTGTTGAATACCTATGGTCAGTTTCCAGAATCCTGAAATAGTTGGCTGACAATTTTGTACAGTGCTATATTTTGTCCAGTTGCTTTTGAGGGAAAGGATTTGCTGAGATCCTCACTCAGCCACTGCAGAAATCATGATACTAATTTTGAAACAAATTACTGACCCTTTATGTTAGAGACAAATATTTCTTTCACCTCGTTGCTTATTTACCAACCTGATTCATCTTTTAAAAATTATCCTAAAAATTCAAATGAATTTTTAGAAGTGAAAATGGAGGTAAAATAAAACAAAACTCAAAAATCACAAACGAAATTAATCAGTTTGGAATCTAGAATTTAAATTTCAGATTTATTTAAAAATAAGGAATACAGGGGTGCCTGGGTGACTCAGTCGTTAAGCGTCTGCCTTCGGCTCAGGTCATGATCCCAGGGTCCTGGGATTGAGCCCCGCATCGGGCTCCCTGCTCAGCAGGAAACCTGCTTCTCCCTCTCCCACTCCCCCTGCTTGTGTTCCCTCTCTCGTTGTGTCTCTCTCTGTCAAATAAATAAATAAAATCTTTAAAAAATTAAAAATTAAAAAATAAAAATAAGGAATACAGAAAGCAGATCATTTGATTTCAATGATGAATAAAGTTCTAGACTTGATTCTATCACTTCCATGCAATTTTGGTAAGTTCCTCAACTTTTGTGAATCTCAGTTTCCTCTTTTATAAAATGGGATGGTGACACTAATTTAATGCAGTTATTTTAAGGAACAGATGAAATAATGCAAGTAGAACAAAGTTCCATAAAAACATGAGATTATGCCAACATTATATTTTTAAATAGGGATGCTATAAGCATCTGCAAAATAATTAAGCCAAGAAATATATACACTGTGCTATATAGGCTCCCTGCTCGGCGGGGAGTCTGCTTCTCCCTCTGACCCTATCCCCTCTCATGTGCTCTCTCTCTCTCATTCTCTCTCTCAAATAAATAAAATCTTTAAAAAAAAAAGTTAAAAAAAATAGCATTCCTTTAAAAAAATTTTTTTTAAATATTTTATTTATTTATTTGTCAGAGAGCGAGACAGAGAGAGAGAGAAAGAGCACAAGCAGGGGGAGTAGCAGGCAGAGGGAGAAGCAAGCCCCCTGCTGAGCAAGAAGCCCAAAGCGGGACTTGATCCCAGCACCCTGGGATCATGACCTGAGCCGAAGGCAGATGCTTAACCGACTGAGCCACCCAGGCATCCCTTCTTTTTTTTTTAAATCAACATTTCTTTTTTTTAAGTTTTTATTTTAATACCAGTTAGTTAACATACAGTGTTACGTTAGTTTCAGGTGTACAATATAGTGATTCAACAATTCCATACATCACCCAGTGCTTATCTCAGTAGCATTCTTAGTATCTATGGTAAGTCATGCTGACTTCAGAAGATATTAGTATGTGATGAAATCAGACTGCAATATTCTAAGAAAAAAAAAAGCTACTGCAGCTACATAAAAGCCTTTCAGTATTTCTTTACAATTTCTCATTTGTATACTTAAATATTTTTTAAAATGTTATTTTATGATAGCTAAAAATCAGAAAAAAAATCAAGACAACATTGTCAACATAGGAATATTATAAACAAGAATGAGTCTTCTGAGCATGAAAATTAAAAAGACTACATGAGACAAGTTTTTTTATGAAAACAATATTTTAAAAAATGGATTTTGCTTAACATTCTTTAAAAAAATAACTGTTTTTTATTTTTTTAATTTTTATTTATTTTTTTTAAAGATTTTATTTATTTATTTATGAGAGACAGAGAGAGAGAGAGAGAGAGAGAGAGAGAGAGAGGCAGGGGGAGAAGCAGGCTCCCCGCCGAGCAGGGAGCCCGATGCGGGGCTTGATCCCAGGACCCTGGGACCATGACCTGAGCCGAAGGCAGTCGCTTAACGACTGAGCCCCCCAGGCGCCCCTGTTTCGGTAAACTCTTTTATCAAGCAATCCTACACCAAAAAAAAGTACTGAAAAATTTGTATACACACTACTTTTAAGAATAAGTAACAAACTATGTATTGAATTTATTTTTAAAAGCGAAGTTTATTAGAGATTCTGTCCTGTTTCTGAAACTTTCTACACAAATGTAGAGTATAATGGTATAACACTCAAACAATGAAGGATAGCTGATGTACTGAAAATTGAATCACAGCCATAAAAACGTGCAAGCCTATTAACCAAGATATTTCATCACAAGTAATTTTGCCTAAATACACATCTAACCAAAGGCATATAGACTTTATTACTAAATTATACTAAGAAAAATAGAGATTAAAAATAGGGGATGAAAAGGGCCTATTAATCATTTGAATCATAAGAGGCTTTACTGATATGTAAAAGTATCATTTGATATGATCTGCAGTGAAAATGGAGGCCCAAAATAAAACAATATTTTGAAGTATTCTCATTTAAAAAAAATTACAAATTCCAACAAAGGCATAAACATATGGGTATACGTATATAAAAATGTCAATAGTGCAACCATCAACAAAATGAAGTCAATCTATGGGATGGGAGGAAATATTTGCAAACCACAAATCTGGTAAGGGATTATATCCAAAAAAAAAAAAGAAATTCATATCACTTAATAGTAAAATTAATAATAATAATAATAATAAAAAATAACAAAGAACCTAAATAGACATTTTTCTAAAAAAAGACATACAAATGGCCAACAGCTACATGAAAAGATATTTAACATCACTAATCATCAGGGAAATACAAATCAAAACACAATGAGGTACGACCTCACACCTGTCAGGATGGTTATTATCAAAAACACAAGAGATAATATACACTAGCAAAGATGGAGAGAAAAAGGACCCCTTGTACCCTGCTGGTGGGACTGTAAGCTGGAATAGCCACTGTAAGAAAAAGGCTTCACATGAGATTTTAAGAAAGAACTACCATATAACCCAGCAATCCCACTTCTGGGTATATAACCAAAGGAAGCAAAATCATCTGGAAGATGACAGCTTTACTTCCATATTCTTTGAAGCATTATTCACAAAAGTCAAGGTATGGAAACAACCTAAGTGTCCAACAATGAATGAATGGATAAACAAAATGTGGTACATATATACAATGGACTATTATCTAGTCTTAAGAAGGAAATCCTGTCATTTACAGCAACAGGAATGAGGATGAAAGGAATTATACCAAGTGAAATAAGCCAAAGAGAGACAAATACTGCAAGGTATAGCACTTATATGTAGAATCATAAAAAAGTCGAATTCAGAAACAGAGAGTAGAAAAGTGGTTGTTGGGGGTTGGGGGAAATAGAGAAAGGCTGATAAAAAAGGGTACAAACTTTTGTGATAAGATGAATCAAGTCTGCAGATGTAATGTACAACATGGTGACTACAGTTGATTAACACTATAGTGTATAACTGAAGAGTGGAACTTAAATATTCTCACTCACACTAAAAAGTATGTGAGGGGCTAGTGATGGATGTGTTAATTCGATGAAGGGAATCCTTTCACAATGGATACATATATCAAATCACACTGTACGCTTTAAATATCTTACAATATTAGATGTCAATTATACCTCAATAATGCTGGAAAAAATGTCAACAGCAATTACCTGTAAATAAAGAGGTGATGGGCATTTTTTTGCTTCTTTTTGTTTAGCTCTACTTTATAATCAAACATGAATTGTTTTGTAGTAAGGAAAAATTGCTACCTTTTATCTTTTGTATAAAATGTCTTATTTCAAAAAATAATAATTCAGTACTCAATGCAATTTTAATGCTAATGAGAATCTGATTTCTGAATTAATCCAATCCCTTGGTTAGGAAATTAACAAAAATATTTCAACATGAAATTAATTTGGAGAAACAAAGTGTCACTGTAATGACTGTATTAAAATGGGACATGCTGTTACTTATTAACAATATATTTCAGGTGTCAGAAATTTCAACTATATATACATATAATGAAAAATACACAGATTGAAACTATAAACTTACCTAATAATTTGTCCTTCCTCTTCTGGAGTGGCTGGTCTTAACCCCAGAACTATGTGACATACCTAGAGAAAAAAGTGGTAAATCAAACTTCATTGACTGGTGCCAAAGACTGGACTGTATAATATTTCACATTCTCTGCATGAGTTCCACTTTGTAGATGGGAATCTGAATTAGCAATAGCTTTCAACTGATGAGTTATCAATGATTCACTTGAACAACTTTGACCTTTAAACTTTAGCTGTTTGTTTTTATTTTAAACAAACCATTTCAATAGAGGCCAACTTCCAAATCTCTGTGTGAGATAGGAAAGGAAAGGAGGGAGGGAGGGCGAGAGAGACAGAGAGACAGAGAAAGAAGAAAGAAAAGAACCATGCAGAGAATATTATTTTCATTCCTGAAATCTGAAGAGCATATCATGGCACTTGGGGAGGAAGGTGGAGGGGAGATGAAGAGGCTATAGGAGACAAAAGATATGGGTGGCACTTTAAATAGTTCAAAGAGAAAAATTATTGCCACTAATGTTAAATATGCTTTTTAAGACTCATTTCCTCCTTATTTGCCTTCTCTAAATATCATCACAAAAGATGTAATTTTTTTCAACATTTTCTCATGAAAAATTTCAAAAATACAGAAAAGTTGAAAGAATTTTACACTGAACACATTATACCCATTACCTAGATTCTAACATTAACATTTTATTATACTTGCATCTATCTATCCCTTAATTCATCCATCAATCCATCTTAATTTTTGGATGCATTTCAAAGTAAATTACAGACATTAGTACAGCTTTTTATAAATACATCAGCATGGCCAACATTAATCAGAGTTCAATATCTGTTTACAGTTTTGTTTACCTTTTGAGGTAACATTTACATAACAACAAAATCCACAAATTGGGTTTTTGAGACTCAGCAGTTCATTTTTACTGCTGAGTAGTATTCCACTGTTTGAACATACCACTGTTTGTTTCATCCATTCTCATATTAACAAATACTTGAGCTTTTAAAACCTATTTTTCTTTTTTAAAGATTTATTTATTTGAGGGGCCTGGGGGGAATCAGAGGGAGAGATTCTTCAAGCAGACTCCCCACTGAGCCTGATGCAGGGCTTGATCTGACTACCTCATCTGACCTGAGCCAAAATCAAGAGTTGGACGCTTAACCGACTGAGCCACACAGATGCCTCAAAACCTATTTTTCTAAGCAAACTTACAGAAAATGGAAATACTGGGTAAGTCAAGAAATAGAACACTGCTATCTCATCCAAAGTCCCACTATGGGTTCCTTCTCACACATCACTGAGCCTCTTTGATGTAACCATGATCCTCAATTCTGTCACCATAGAATAGGTTTTGTCTGCTTTTGAATTTTTTGGTCTAGTATTTTCAACTCAAGATTATATAAGATTCATCCATGTTTTTGTGTATGGCACTATTATACTTATTTTCATTGCATTACAATATACCACTCTATGCACATGTTACAATTTACTTATTGTTTATGTATTTATTGTTGATAAGTACTTGGGTCATTTTCTGCTTTGGGCTATAACAAGTTATAAGAACTTACCTGTATGTCTTATGGTGCTCAGATATACACGTTTCTGTAGGGCTTACATACAGGGTAGACTTTATGAGTCATGGAGTAAGTGTACATTCAACTTTTGAAAATACTGCCAAGCAATTTCCAAATTATTTGTTTATTTTTTTAAAGATCTTATTTCTTTATTTATCAGAGAAGAGTGAGAGAACACAAACAGGGGGAGTGGCACTCCCCACTGTGCAGGGAGCCTGACACGGAGCTCAATCCCAGGACCCCGGGGTCATGACCTGAGCTGAAGTCAGACACTTAAGTGACTGAGCCACCCAGGTGCCCCAATTCCCAAAGTATTTGTAATAATTTATATACCTACTGGCAATGTATGAGAGTTCCAGGTTCTTGTTATCCTCACCAATACTTCATATCACTTAAAAACTATTCTGGGGCATGTCTACTACTATTTCATATGTGGTTTTAATAGTATTTCTATGATGACTAAGGAGCCCCTTTTCATAACATTAACTATTTGGATATTCTCTTTGGTAAAGCATCTCTTCAAGTTTTCTTTACACATTTTTATACTAAAGTTTTACCTTTTTCTCATTGATTTTTATGCTCTGTATGCCCTAGACACCCATCTTGTTGGATATAGGTATCACAAAGAACTTCTCCCACTGCACTACTTATCTTTTCATTTTCTTAATGGTATCTCCCAATTAAAAAACAAAAATAAAAAACCTCTTAATTTTACTGAAGTCCAACTTAAAAACTTTTCCTTGGTGGTTAATGCTTTCTGTGTCCTTTTAAAGAACTCTTTTCCACCTCAAAGCCATTAAAATATTCTTGTACATTATTTTCTAAATGCTTTATTTTTACCTTTCAAACTTTTTAGACTTATAATCCTACTTGGGATTAATTTTCATCTATGGCATGAGGTAGGAATAATGATGCATTTTTCCCCATAGAGATACCAATTGACCCAGTACACCATTTATTGACAAGATCATCCCCTCCCATCTGCAATGCAATGTCTTCTTGGTTATAAATCAAGTGATCACATACATGTAGGTCTGTTTAAATAAACTCTCAGTATTGTTTCACTGGTCTATGTCTACCTTCACACACACAAATATCATATTGTCTTAATACTGTTGTTTTACAGGAAGTCGTAATATCCGGTGACTTCAGTCCTCTAACACTGTTCTTTACATTATCCTATTTTTGGCCCTTTCTACTTCTTTATGTACTTAGAATCAGCTTAAGTTCCACAAAAACAATGACATTAAACTTTCTGGGATTTTGATTGCTAGCATACCAAATCTACAAACCAATTTAAAGGGATCTGACACCTTGAAGATGTTGAGCCTTAAGACCCATAAATGTGGATTATCTTCCTCTGCATTGGTTTTTTATTGCGTCTGTAATAAATTATCACAAATTCAGCATCTTAAAACAACACAAATTTATTATCTTACAGTTCTGTAGGTCAAAAGTCAGACATGGACCTCGCTAGGTTAAAAAGTCAAGGTGTCGGGCGCCTGGGTGGCTCAGTTGGTTAAGCGACTGCCTTCGGCTTGGGTCATGATCCTGGAGTCCCGGGATCGAGTCCCGCATCAGGCTCCCTGCTCAGCAGGGAGTCTGCTTCTCCCTCTGACCCTCTTCCTTCTCATGCTTTCTATCTCTCATTCTCTCTCTCAAATAAATAAATAAAATCTTTAAAAAAAAAAAAATCAAGGTGTCGGGGCACCTAGGTGGCTCAGTAGGTTAAGCATCTGCCTTCGGCTCAGGTCATGATCCCAGGGTCCTGGGGTTGAGTCCTGTATCAAGCGCAGGGAGGCTGGTTCTCCCTCTGCCTCTTTCTCTCTGTCTCTCATGAATAAATAAATAAAATCTTAAAAAAAAAAATCAAGGTGTCAGCAGAGCTGCATTCCTTTCTGGAGGTTAAAAAAAGAATACAGGGGCCTGGGGGTTTCAGTTGTTAAGTGGCTGCCTTAGGCTCAGGTCATGATCCCAGGGTCCTGGGATCGAGCCCCGTATTGGGCTCCCTGCTCGGCCGGGAAGCCTGCTTCTCCGTTTCCCACTGCCCCTGCCTGTGTTCCCTCTCTCGTTGTCTCTGTCAAATAAATAAGTAATCTTAAAAAAATAAAAAAGAATAAAAAAAGAATACATTTCCTTGCCTTTTCCAGCTTCCAGAGTTCATCCACATTACTTTGCTCACAGCCCCTTCCTTTACCTCAAAGCCAGCATCTCTAACCCTTCTTCCAATGTCATTTCTCTCCCTCTCCTCCTTTACCTCCCTCCCTCTTTCTGACCACAGCTGGAAAAGGTGCTCTACTTTTAAGGACTCATGTGATTAGATAGGCCCATCTGCTAGGCTAATCTCCCTGTCTCAGAGTCTTTAACCTGATACATCTGCAAAGTCCCTTTTGCCATGTAAGATTACATATGCAAAGGTTCCAGGGATTAGGGCATGGATAACTGGTGTTGGAGGTGGTGTGCATTTTTCTGCCTACCACGCTTTTTAAAACTTGACACTTTTTGACAAATGCACAAGAAACAAGACCCTGGTTATGTTTAGCATGCTTCCTCTGCAAAATATTGCGCACTGAGTTTACAAAAAAGATTGAAAATAAAGATACTACTACAGGGATGGTTTTCTAATTCTATTGACACTTATGTATGTTACACTTAAATAGCCAAAACACTCAGTCAAGAGGGATCTTGGCAAATAAGAGCGTAATTCAAGCTTTTATTGCTAGACTTACCAACTAACTCTACCAATTTTAAGACACATAGAAAATAAAACAACTTAGCATAACAGTCTCTTACTTAAAAGTGTATTGTATATGAAATAAAGTGAATGTAGTAAAATGTATGTTAAAATGTAGGTGACAGGTATTCAATGGAAACTATTCCAGCTCTTCATAGTATGTTAGAAACACACACACACAAAAGTAAATCTCAAGCATATGCTTATTTATAAATAAGTCATAGAAAAATAGTGCCACTCCAAGTCCTTGATAAGAATGAGAAAAAAAATAAGAAAATAGAAAAGGCAATACAAAAAAAATCAAAATGCTATGCTATGTGAGAGCTACAAGATGACACAGACATAAGCCTAAGTGATCTAAATGTTTATATAATTATGAGATAAAGTAATGAGGATATTATTTTAAATGAGATAAAAATAGTTGATCAATTTACCAAGCAAGTCATTTCTGTTTAGAATAGTGATTTATACAATTTTTGTATTTGTTTATATTTTATAAAGCCATCAACTTAAATCCTGATGAAAATTATAACTGATAGTGGAGCAACTGCTTGATGTAAATTGATATTACAGGCTTTTTAGACTGCATATGTTTTATATCTATAGTCATTAGTCACTAGCTATTAGGAAGAGGCCAATTTCCATTTATTCCAACATAGCCATACACAGACGAGTTTTTCTTTTTTTTTAAAATGGAAGAGTATCACCCAGCCACCCCATCCCTCCCACCCCACCCCCACTCCAGCAACCCTCCATTTGTTTCCTGAGATTAAGAATTCCTCATATCCGTGAGGTCATATGATACATGTCTTTCTCTGATAGACTTATTTCATTCAGCATAACACCAGCATGGAGCACTGGGTGTTATGCACAAACAATGAATCATGGAACACTACATCAAAAACTAATGATGTAATGTATGGTGATTAACATAACAATAAAAAATTTAAAGAAAAAAAATGGAAGAGCATGATAGATACAAAAATACCAAACTTTACTGACCTTCACAGGGGTGTTTTTACAAGGGAAGGAAAATAAAAAAAGAATCTAAAATACCACTACTAAATCAACCACTACTATTTATGAAGAATTATAAAAAATGGGAAATCATAAATTACTTTTTTAAACTGGAGCAAGAGAACTACTCTAATGAGGAAAATAGTTGAAATCTGGCAAGCCTTATGACTTAATGTTCATTCCTGGCATTTTGCACTTTTTCTCTCCTCCTTCTTCAATCTTTCTTGGTTCTTCTAAAGAATTTTTTAAAAAATTTAGAAACAGCCTTGCAGCCAAAATAATCTAACTGGAGAGACTGTGTACATTGAAAATTTTACAGCTGCCTACTTATGATCCATCTTTCTGTTCACACTGACTGAGTTGTTAGGAAGGGCCTTTAAAAAAGACAACAGTGAAGAAAAATAGGAAATTATGATGGCTTTTGCAATCTAAAATTATTCTCTATGTATTTAACACGCTGGTCTACCATGAGTTATAAGATAAATAAAACATAATCACCTCTATTCTACTTCCTCATCTCTCATGTCATGATTTTGAGATGCCTCAGGGCTCTCATACTCTATCTTACCATCTTTCAGGTGTATACAGGATAATGTAGTTCTTTTTATAATAGGTGGTTTTGTAGCTGAGTTGTAATAACCACTACACAATGAAACAGACGTAGAACTACTATTTTCTGTACCTGTCATTTACCTTAAACATACCTGGAAAAGCAGATTCAAAAATTCATTGGCAAGAACATTTTTCACACTCCAGATCTGATAGTCTTCTAGAGTAAGATGGCCCATCTGAAAGAGAAAGAATATTTTAGAAGATTTCATGTTAAGAAATGTCCTCATTTTTAAAGACTGTTTTTTTTTTTTTTAATTTATTTGAGAGAGAGAGAGGAGGGGACGCATAAGCAGGGAGGAGGAGCAGAGGGAGATGGAGAAGTAGACTCCCTGCTGAGCAGGGAGCCCGACAAGGGGCTCAACATGGGGCTCAATCCCAGGGATCATGACTTGAGCTGAAGGCAGACGCCCAACTGACTAAGCCATCTAGGCACCCCAAGAATGCCCTCATTTTTATAGCATTTGAATAAAATCTGGTTTATTAAACTTATATCAGTAATTTTTCTGAAAGCAAACCAAAAATTTAAAGTAGATGCTGTGTGTTCATCTGAAAACTTAGACCAGCTAGGATAAGTTTAAAAGTAACAAAACTCTGTCAAAGCAGTCAGTGGTAATAAGGACAATTTATTGTCAACAATCTTCATTCCTCCAAATAGATCTGGGAAATAACTCACATTATCTCCTGCTTCAAGGGTTATCTATGGAAAACCGCAAAAGGCTCTGAATAGGGAAAGTGGAATATTTACAAATTGTGAAAGCAAAAAGCAGACTCTCTGGATTATGCACTTTATTCTAATAATTTTCTTTTCTTTCTTTTTTTTAAAGATTTTATTTATTCATTTGAGAGAGAGAAAATGACCCAAGAGAACATGAGCAGGGGAAGGGGCAGTGGGAGAGGCAGAAGCAGGCTCCCTGCTGAGCAGGGAGCCCAATGTGGGGCTCTTCCAGGACCTCAGGATCATGATTTGAGAGGAAGGCAGACACTCAACCAACTGAGCCACACAGGAGTCCCAATTCTAACAATTTTCTAAGCCCCTCTTAGAAATATCTGACAATATTATCAGACTAATTAGACATTTAAAGGAACTTGATAACAAATTTTTGATATATCAAAAATGAATAAATAACTATATTAATTTTCCCCAAAAAACAATTTAACAAATTACAAGTTGAGTAAAGCAACATTTTTGTGGTGTCAACATATACAAAAAATTACATATGCATATAGAGGCAACATGTTTTTTTCTTGTTCAGCAGAACTATAACCATATAGTTCATATAACTATAATTTACTAAAATTATAGTAAAGCTATAACTTTACTGCATGTGTTCAATTCTAGATGAACAGTAATGTTTTTTGCTTTTATTAATGATATTGATATGTTCTCTTTTCACTATATGATAACCATATATGATACAAAAAGATTTTAAAGTACTGTGATTATAATTATTAGTTTTCATAATACAGCTTCTTCTTAGTATGTTAATACTAAATCTAAAAGTACCAAAAAAAGTGTAATATTGACATAATCTGTCTCCAGTGATAATGGTTAATAGGTTTGGCTGAAAGGTCCAAGTTTTATTCTAAACTGTTACCATTATTAGCTTCTTGTTTTTTTTCTTTTTTTTAAAGACTTTATTTATTGGGGTGCCTGGGTGGCTCAGTCATTAAGTGTCTGCCTTCGGCTGAGGTCTTGATCCCAGGGTCCTGGGATTGAGCACCGCATCGGGCTCCCTGCTCTGCGGGAAGCCTGCTTCTCCCTCTGCCACTCCCCCTGCTTGTGTTCCCTCTCTCGCTGTAACTCTCTCTGTCAAATAAATAAATAAAATCTTTTAAAAAAATTTTATTTATTTATTTATTTGAGAGAAAGAGTGAGTGAGAGTAAGAGAGGGCACGAGTGGGGGAAGGGAGAGAGAGAAACAGACTCCCCTGCCAAGCAGGAAGCCCAGTGCAGGGCTCAATCCCAGGACCCCAGGATCATGACCTGAGAGGAAGGTAGGTCAACCTACTTACGCTCAACCAACTTAGCCACCCAGATGTCCCTAATTATCTTCTTGTTAATGTTCACAGTAGAGCCAGAAGAAGAAATTACATCTTACATAAAATAGACAGTAATAATACCTACATATTTACCGCTCAGAAAAAGGGTATTAGAAATGGTACCTCTATATCAGGGATTTCCTAACAGAAATTTTTCCAGGTTTCTATGCATATCAAAGAGAAGTGGATACCTTAGTTTTTTGGAAGAGAGAAGCAAAGGAGGGAGAAGGCTGTATTGCCAAACAAGCTCAAGCCCTGTAAGACTCACTTCTATTATTTGTTTCTATTGAGCATCAGTTAATAAGACTATAATGATTCCTTCTGGAATTGTGACTGAAGAAAGAAAAAAAAAAACCTGATGTCACTTATTTTTTCTAAACCTCTGTAATACCACTACGGACTATCTCTAACCAATCTGGTACTTGGTACATATCCATGTTTGAATGGAAAGGCTCAAAATAACTCAAATGTGCCTCACATATGTGCTTTATTTTCAATTTCACACAGGGTCACAAAGACATTACAGTAATATAAGCCATAGGAATAAATCTATAATAATATCCTTATTAATAAATGTTGTCTAAAAAAAATCAAGAATTTACTCTTTGTAAAGTATATGCTTATTCCTGGTATTACATGACTAATTTGGTTGCCATTAAATAATTCAGGGGAGAGCTTTACCAATACTATTGAAAAAAGTAATTCAGGAATGTATGCATTACCCCCAGATTGAGATAAAAAATCATTTCCATCAGAGTGCCTGGGTGGCTCAGTTGGTTAAGCATCTGACTTCGGCTCAGGTCGTGATCTCAGGGTCCTGGGATCAAGTCCCACGTGGGGCTCCCCATGTCGAGCTCCCCATGTTGGGCTCCTGGCTCAGCAGGGAGTTTGCTTATCCCCCTGCCCCTCCCCCTGCTTGTGCACTCTCTTTCTCTCAAATAAACAAAATCTTAAAAAAAAAATCATTTCCATCATCCCAGATATCTTACGGTCCTTCCCAATTAATCCACCCATCCCCCAAATAACTATTCTAATACCTATCACCATTTGTTAGTTTTGCCTCTGTTTTTGAGTTTCATATACATGGAAACATACAGTAAATATTCTTTATTGTGTGACTTCTTTTGCTCAGTATAAGGTTAGCCCTACCATAACTTATTAAAATGGGAAAAATAAATATTATAAACCATAGATGATAAGGGCTATGTCTACTTAATTTTTATAAAATACCTAGCTTATAAAATATAGATGTATATATAAACACTTAATGGAGTTGTTTAAAGATGGAATGGGCTGGGCGCCTGGGTGGCACAGTTAGTTAAGCATCTGCCTTCAGCTCAGGTCACTATCTCGGCGTCCTGGGATCAAGCCCCACTGCCCTTCCGCCCACCCCTGCTTGTACTCTTTCTCTTGTGCACACACCTCTCTCTCTCTCTCAAATAAATAAATAAAATCTTAAAAAAAAAAAAAAAGATGGAATGGGCTATCTTTAGAGACAACTTGGAGGTACTATAACTAAGTCCAAATAAGCACTTGGAGGAGATGATGCAGGAGAGATTCAAATATGTATATAAGCTATATATCCTAATTCAGAGTACCATGGTAGTTTTATTTATTTATTTTTTAAAAGATTTTATTTATTTATTTGACAGAGAGAGACACAGTGAGAGAGGGAACACAAGCAGGGGGAGTAGAAGAGGGAGAAGCAGGCTTCCCGCAGAGCAGGGAGCCCGATGCAGGGCTCGATCCCAGGACCCCAGGACCCCAGGATCACGACCTGAGCCGAAGGCAGACGCTTAACGACTGAGCCACCCAGGTGCCCCACCATGGTATTTTTAGAAAAGAATATAATTCATTTTAGTCCTAGCTAGACTCACCTTTGTGGTGTCATGTGCATTTAATATGCCTTCTACAATGTCAGATAGATCCGTATGTAACTCCTTTAAAAAAAGAGATCCAAAGGAATAATTAGAAAAGAGTAGTTACCATTTTTATTATTCAATGGCTAAAGTATACTGTATTTTGGTCAAGTATTTAAAGAATTTTTTTATTAAAAATTTTTTTAATATTATTTTATATTTTTACAGCGTTATACATGTTATATTGGTTTCAGGTATACAATATAGTGGTTCAATAATTCCATACATCACCCACTGCTCATCACAAGTGCCCTCCCTAATTCCCATCACCTGTTTAACCCATCCTCCCACATCCCTCCACTCTAGTAATTATCAGTCAAGTACTTTTTTAAAATTACCTTAATAAATAGATTTGCTTTGAAATAATTAAGAGAATTCTCCTGCAGTTTCATTCTTACTTTACACAGTAAGTTCAGTTTATTAAATTTTCTAAGGCATATTCTCTTCCCAATTTTGTACCTTCAGCTATGAATATGTGGAGTAGTAGCCTCTCTTTTTAAATCCTCCACTCTATTTTCCTATTGGAAGTTTACATGCAACAATATGTATAAAATCAGAACTTACCGGGATATCATCTGTACGGTTGTCCTTCCACACCTCTAAAAGTGCAACCACCATGTCTCTCAGTTCAACCCTGGAGAGAACTCCATCACGGTCAACATCAAACACCTTGAAGCAAACTAAAGAAAAGAAACTCTTATGGAGGGAAATTACTTTTCTATTCTGAAGTACAATGACTTTCACTAGAAGTTGCCCTACTAAAATCACTTAGTTTCTCAAGCAAGTATATTCTGGATTAAGTTCTCATCTGCAGCAGACTATAATACGTCTTTAAAGTCCTCTGCACTAGTAGGATTTCTGCATACTTCATATATCTCTCTCTGAATCACTACCTGGGTTACAGAGTCCTATCCTTTCCCCAAATCTAGAGCTAAATTCCTTGCAAACTAATAAAAAAGGTTTAAGTTACCATACAATAAATATTACAATACCTCAGAGTTTTGAGGAGGTAATCCAAGCCTTTAATTTCTAATATTTAAAACTGATCATTGCAGAATTGATTTTTATAATGTTGAAAATATTCCATTTATATTAAGAATCAATAATAAGGTGGGGCACCTGGGTGGCTCAGTCGGTTAAGCGTCTGACTCTTGGTTTTGGCTCAGGTCATGAACTAAGGGTCATGATATCAAGCCCCACTTTGGGCTCCATGCTCAGTGGGGAGTCTGCTTGAGATTCTCTCTCGCCCTCTCCTGCTGGCCCTCCCCATCCCTGCTCACTCTCACAATTGCTCACTCTCTCTCAAATTTAAAAAAGAAAAAAGAATCAATAACAAGGTGTTATAAAGATGGTCTGCTTCCACTCTGCCTCTCTAATATAATTAATGCACACTCAATTTTTTGCCAAAGAACAATTTCAACTCTTCAATGAAGTTATATACAACATACTAAGAATTAGAAATATCAGCAGTGGGGTGCCTGGGTGGCTCAGTCGGTTTAGGTGTCTGACTTTGGCTCAGGTCATGATCTCAGGGTCCTGGGATTGAGCCCTGCTCAGCAAGAAGTCTGCTTCTCTACTCAGCAAGAAGTCTGCTTCTCCTTCTACCCCTCCCCTAACTCCTGCACATACACTCTCCCAAATAAATAAATAAAATCTTCAAAAAAAAAAAAAGAAAAGAAATATCAGCACTTTCCTAATTAACTCCAAACAAATCACGACAGTTTGCTAACTTCTGTTAGTCCATCAGCAAAAAGGAAATTAAAAACAAATATAAGGTGATAATTAACCTCATATGAGAAGCAAAGATTTCAGCCTCCTTATTTAAAATTAGAACTTTAATGGGAACATGTAATCTACTATAAAGCCAGACTGTAGTAATGGCATATCATCAGGGAAGAATCCTGAATTTTAAGATTAAATAATTATCTATTTCAATATGCCGCCATAATAATTATGCTATTAAATCAATTGAGTGCATCACAGTAAATATTACTAAAGAAGATCAAAATATCAAATAGCACACCCAAAATAAGTGACATTTGTGAAGCTGTATTTTAGAAAGACACAGAAATGATGATCCTAGTAAATACAATAGAATTAGGTTCCAATTTGTTGCATTTTCTCAAATATGGTTAAGATTTAATAATGTAATGTACTTATGCTTGTAAATTATGCTATAACATTTTAGCTAGGTTAAAAAGACCATTTTAGTATTTAATAAAGTTGTGTTTTGATCATAGATTTCATCTTACTAATAAAATATTAATGTATACAAGTGACAGAAAATGAGTTGTACTTTAAATTATGCAAGACACAAAATTCTCTATGGACTACCAGAAAATGTTTTCTAAATGCTTACTGTCAAATATATTGTGACTGATGTAGTTCACTTATCATGAACTGCAAATTCATCAGGAAAATCAATTCCATTATTAATCACAAAGATCCCAAACTACTCCACAGTAAAAAAGAAGAGAAGATTGAATCCTTAGACTGACTTCAGTAAAACCTCAACGTGAGACTGGTATTTGCCAACCTGACAACGTGATAAAAATTCAAGCCTTAATACACAGATGATGTTACATGGATGAATGCTAATTTTTTCTCTGTATATACAGTTTGCAAATTTTTAATTGTTTAAATTAAATGTTTAACACACTTACATTTTTGTCTTTCAGCCAGGGGTCCCCTGCAACAGGCTGATAACCCACAAGATATCTCCTTAAAATCTATATGATTGTCACGATTTTCATCAAAAGCATTGAACAAACCTGTGAAATAGGAAAAGACACCATAAATCACAGCCAACAAGCCTCCTAATGTTAATACTATCATGTTTATGAAAGGAGAATGACACCCATAAACTGGCCAAATTAAAAAAAAAAAAGTTTATCAGTAATTCCCACTGTCTCAGGAAGCATTTTTCTCCTGGTATAACTAAAACTTAAGATCCTCGCAGAAAATACATTACAGTCGTTTAGTGTTCAGTTATATTTTCCTGTTTGTCTCTATCTTCTATCAGTTGTAACAGCTAAAGATGACAATAGTATGTAAAAAATTAAAATCAATTTAAAAAATTAAAAACTGAAAAAAATCAGCAATTACAATTATCCTTACTTAGAAAGATTAAGAAGAAAAAGGAAAAATGAAGGAGAAAAGCTGATGTATGCTCAAAGATATAACATGTTATGTAAGCTCCCATAAAGCTTTCATTAAGCAAAGAAAAAAAACACCATATTACAAACAAAAGATATTCTCTGTACTGTAGTCTTCTTTGTCATAGTTCATGTTTTATAAATAAATATTTAAAATCAGAAAGAGAATATAATCCTGTGGTTTTTAAACTTTTTGTAAAATACAAGTGGAATAATTTTGTTTTCAAATAAAATGATTTCTCAATATTCAATTCTAAAAAGGTAAAATCCCAATTGCACTGTTGAAGTAAGTGGAAAAGCCTAGAGCCCTATCTGCTCTGGCTCCTCCAATAAGTACTTCTGAAGTAGCCCAGGAATCTGAAGAACACAGACTGTACATTTTAAGAATGTAATTCCTTAAACAGTAGAAAACTAAAGCTCAGGAGGGGTTAAATGATTGGCCAAAAGTAAAGAAAAGTTGAAAAAGGTCAGAATCAAAAAGAGAACCCAAATATTCAGATTCTGAATATTTTTATGATATCACCCATAATTACTCTCTGTATTCCTAATTAAACAAAAAATGTTATAATAATGAAAAGTTTAGAGCTAGAAAGGACCTCAGAGATGGTCCAGTCCAACAGTTTCTTAAATCTTTTTTTGGTGCAGGGGGTATAGGGGTGGGGTGGGGTGGATACAGCAGTGGAACCTTCTTATGTAGAAGAAAAAAAGTGGAGGCGCTTGAGGTGAAGAAGAGGTGGGGTTATGTGTGGAGACCTGGAGCTCTACCCAGGCAGTGACCACCACCCTAATCCCTGTACCAGTGGCTGAGATACTTCACTGGAATACAGTGACTAACTTGGTCAAACTCGTTTTATATTTGAGGATATTCAGGTGCAGGGAGCTAACCTTTATGCAAGGTTACATAGGTAGAATAGGAAGCTCAACACTACAATCTTAATTCCCCTTTTAGTTTTTTTCCACTATACTATTTTTAAGAAACTTGCAAACTTATAACATTATGGGGTCTTTTAGAGTTAAGATATATTGATTAGAAATAAGAGATGGCTTCAGGTGTGTTTACCTAAGAACATTTGTAGAAAATAGAATGATTCCTACCTTCACTTAGAGATGGACGAATGGGTGGTGAAACCAATGGGCCAAATGTCTCTAGGTCAAACCGTCCAGTCCGGGATTGAGCCTTTAGCAACCAGTAGCGTTTCTCCAGATCAATGATGTCTGATTCCTCCACTGAGCGTTAAATCAAGTAAGATTATAAAACCTCAGACTTCTCTTCTAGGCAGTTAGTTCAACCTGATCATTTAACTTCCAAGGATACATTTTAATTTTCCAATTCAATTGCTAAAAACAATTACCTAAACAACACTCTGAAAGACAAATACATTATATCTAAAATGGCATGAAAATTGGGGTGCCTGGGTGGCTTAGCTGGTTAAGTGTCTGACTCTTGATTTTGCTGACTCTTGATTTTGGCTCATATCATGATCTCAGGGTCATGAGATCTAGCCTGGAGTTGGGCTCCCCACTGGGTTTGATTAAGATTCTCTCTCCCTCTCCATATGCCCCTCCCCCACCCCCGCTTGTGCTCTAAAATAAATTAAAAAATAAAGAAAACGGCATGAAAATTAAATTTAAATTAATATAAAAGTGGCTTCAAAATCAGAAAAAAAATGTTTGCAATTTCCCATTAAGTAGTTTGCTTAAATCCAACATGTAAAATAATAAACAACTGAGATATTTCTTTTTGGGTTCCTATACCACTTTTCTTATACTCATTTTTCATAATTTTCAATCTCTATCTTGGATTTAAAGATTTTTTTTTAATTCACATTAGTTAACATATAGTATATTATTAGTTTCAGGGGGAGAATTTAATGATTCATCAGTTGCATGTAACACCCAGTGCTCATTACATCAAGTGCCCTCCTTAATGCCCATCACCCAATTACCTCATTCCCCCCACCCACCTCCCCTCTAGCAACCCTCAGTTTATTCCCTAGAGTTAAGAGTCTCTTATGGTTTGCCTCTCTCTCTGTTTTTATCTTATTTCATTCCTGGTTACACTGTAATCATCCTAATAGCAGGATCCATGTCTGATTCATCCTGTTGATAGAATAACTACCTACAGAGTCGATACTTATTAAATTAATGAAAAAGAATATGAAAAGGATCTTATAAATAACAAAAGTCAATAAATGACAGATGAGGTAGAATAGGATTTATAATGTGGTAAGTAATAGGAGCATCATGAAAACATGAATATCTTTCTCTCCTCATTCAACAGAGGGTACAATAAAAAATTACAGATAAGCTCCAACCATAGTTACATTTTATATGTGCTTTTCCCCCCAAAGAACTAAAGTAAGATCTAGAAAGCAAGCAGGTGAGTCCTTCCATTGCCATGGTTTTTTTTACCTGCAGCCACTTTCCAGACATTGGTAAGGTATGAGGACCCAAAGCAGTGAGATTTCACTAAGTTAAACCGAGAAGCTGTAGTTCTGGGAGGTTAAGACAGCTGAAATTTACAGGGCAGATTACTGGAGAGGAAAGAGTTATACAAAGAAAGAGCTCCAAAAGTCCGCACAGGACTCTTGTTGAGTTTTGGCAGAATAGCAGAAGAGTAAGCTGTGTATGCACACAGTGAAATTCATTGAGGCTGGGCTTGGATATGCCTAAGTTTTGACCAGCCAGAGTGGAGATACCTTACTGAATGAACACTGGGAGTATTCATAGACTCAGAGGGTCACACTTAAAAAAGGGGAAAAACTAACTCCAGAATAAAGACTACTCCAGACCTGCCCCAACACAGCTTTTAAAAAAATCCTTCAAAATGTCAAGCTGATCCACAAGTAATTTAACTGCCTATCAAAAGAAAACAAACTTCTTTTAAAGGGAGAATCCACTTAGCCTTAAGATTCACAATGTCTAGCATCCACAAAAATATGAAAACAAGCAGGAAAAAGTGATCCAAAACCAAGATAAAAATTAGTCAATACAAAAAGCTAATAGAAATAACAGATGATGGAATTAGCAAACAAGGCCTTAAAACATCTATTAGAAATACCTCAAGAATTTACGGAAAACCATGACTACACTGAGGAAAGAAATGGAATCTATAAAAAAGTACCAACTGGAACTACTAAAGAATACAATATCTGAAATTTAAAAATTCACTGGAAAATTTAATAGCAGACTAAAACCTACAGAGGAAAGATAAGTGATTCTGAACACCAAGCAAAAGAAATGCTATCCAAATGGAAGCATAAGGAGAGAAAAAAGGTGAAGTTACTAGAATCTTAGTGAACTATATAAGATAGTATCAAGCAGCACAACACACATGGGATCCCATAAAGGGATGGCAGAAAATATCTGAAATAATAACAGCTGAAAAATTCCCAAATCTGATGAAAACTGTAATTCCACAAATCCCAAAGTTCATTAAACAACTCTGTGTAAGAAAAATTCAAAGAAAACCAAACCACGGCAAGTCACAATCAAATTGCTAATAGCAAAACTTTAAAGCAGCAACAGAGGTAAGCAAAACACATTACAAACAAGGGAACGAAGATAAGCAATGACTTCCCTTCAGAAACAAGGGAGCCAGAAGACAATGGGGGAAAAAAGTGCTGAAAGAAAAAAAGTACTGTTAATCTCATATTCTATATCCCGTGAAAATATTCTTCCCCCAAAAAAGGCAAAATGAAGAATTTTTTGGACAAATCAAAGCTGAGAGACTTCATCAATAGCAGAACTGCACCAAAAGTAGTATTAAAGGATGTTCCTCAGACTGAATGATGCCAGAGAGCAATCAACACAAGGGAATGATGAAAATAGGGAATGCAAAGTCCCTCATTTCCATGGGGCTGATATCACTGATCATCCCAGATTTTGGATAGGAGCTTGACTGCAGCTTTGGTTAGACTAAGTTTGCCTCTGTTCAAATGCTTTGAAAACTGAGTTCAGATTTTTATTCAGGAAAACCCAGAAACTGCTAGTTTTTGAAATTAGGGGTCCATAAACTCCAGCCTAAAGGCTGCATGCATGTTTATATAAATAACATTTTATTAAAACACAGCCACGCCATTTACTTACATATAGTCTATGACTGCTAATGTCTTATAATGGCAGAGTTGAGTAATGGTGATAAACAGACATATGGCCCCCAAGTCTGAAATATTTATTATCTGCCTTTTTAAAAAAATGTTTTGTCAATCTCTGTGTTAGATCTTAAACTTGCATGACCGCAAGACCAAAACTATGAGACTTCACAAAATGACAGCACCTAGGGACCACAGAGCCTTGAGACTGCTAGCCTTCAACAGTCTGAGATTTCAAAACTGTTAGGCCATGAAACTGCAAATCAAGAGATCTCTCTTCACTTTTCAGCTTGCCCCCAATCTCAGCAAGATTTCCACATGAGAGAACTGGGTGGAAACAATTATCTTTGTATTTAGGGTCTCTTCAGATTCAAATCTGAAACAGGTTTCTCAAAAGTCTGGCTGGTTTCTCCTCATTCCCGTAAAGCTTGTCCTCAGGCAGGCTCACTCCTCTGCCAGCCTTACTCCCAATCTCAGCCTCTGGCCTGAGATAGGAAAGACCTCTACATCCCTTGATCACCTAGGAAGGGCTTTGTCCCTCTGGAGTTTAGTCTTTCCCTCTCCCTTCCTAAGATTTCTTTGCATTCGAGGGCTTTAAAAAAAGAGTATGATTATTTAGTTTATGTGATGATTTCATGTTATTACAATGGGAGTGAAGGTCTTTCATATCTTTCTACTTCCCAACCTCAAGCAGAACCCTTCAATTATTATTTAACATGAATCTGAAAATTCTTGCCAATTCAGTAAGATATAAATACAAAGTATAAAATTAGAAAAGAAGCAAGGTTATTCTTTGCATATGAGCACAATGCATATCAAAAAACAGAGGTTTTTTATTTTTTTACAAATTATAACTGAGTTTAAAAATCTGTAGAGATACAAAATACATATACAAAAATCAATGTTTTTCTCTATAACATTAATAACGTGTAAGAAAACATTAAAGAGAAAAAACACAAAACTAGCAATTCCCCATAAGAAACAAATATCTAAAAGTAAACTTTAAGATGTGAGATTTTTATGAAGAAAACTTTATAAAATAATATTAAAGATCTGAATAAATGAAGCCTACCATGGTCCTAAAAAGGGCCTTGATAGAGGCATACCATGGGCTTGAATAGGGTGGTTCTGTAAGATCACACTGTGAGGGTGACAGGAGTACAGATCTGGAGGAGGCAAGGGGGCAAATGGAGAAAAACCTTTCTACACAGAGAGAACAAGGAGAGAGGCCTTGAGACAAAAGCACGCTTAGCAAGGTCAAGGAAAAGAAAGAAGATCAGAGTGACTGAAGTGGAGTTAGTGAGGGAGACAGGAGTAGGAGATAAAGTCTAAGGAAAAATGGGGGTCAGGTTAATGTAGGTCATTGTGAGGACTTTGGTTTTAAACTGTGAACCATGGAGGGCCTGAAGCGGAGGAGTGACATGATCTCACTTAGATTACTCTTCACTACTAAGGTGAGAACAGCCTGGTGGGCAGCAAGAACAGAAGTGAGATGACCAGTTAGATGTTTAATAAAGATTTAAAATCATCAATACATGCAATTGAAAAACATTAAGACCACAGATTAACAAGCACAGACAGACAATTCATAATAATGGGGGGACTTAATTTCACTAAGAATAAAAAAAACCACTTCAGAAGAAAAATTTAAACAGAATCATGCTACTTCTCTGCTTCAAAACTTTTCAACATTCTTCCCGAAGATACCTGCAATGGTTACTCCAACGACTCCTTCAGTTCTTCACTCAAATGTCACATTCTCAGACCATGTGAACTGCACCCCACCTAATGA
This sequence comes from Eumetopias jubatus, assembly GCF_037043125.1. Taxonomy (NCBI): domain Eukaryota; kingdom Metazoa; phylum Chordata; class Mammalia; order Carnivora; family Otariidae; genus Eumetopias; species Eumetopias jubatus. The sequence continues at coordinate 118,111,400 of NW_028274816.1, read as the reverse complement.
TACTCCTCCATCCCTTTTCCCTGTTTTACTTTGCTCCCTAATATTTATCAATATATGGCATAATTTACTTGTTTTGTTTATTGGATGCCTCCTTCAGCTAGAACATATCTTCCTTGAGGTAAGGTCTTACGGCCTATTTTGTTCATTGTTATATTCTAACACTCAGAATAATACCTGACACATTTTGAACACTCATTTAATATTTTTTAATGAACAAATAAGAATTATTTGTTGAACCCAGGATATATATATTCAGAATAATGTTAACTGTGATAAAAGATGAAGATTGGTATCAGTAGGGAAACTTGGCCTCCAATAACTTACAAGTTACTAGGAAGACAAGAACAGTGTTCTCTAAATTTCCACTGCTTTCAAAGGATTCTTACTCTATTCTTTAGTAGTTTTAGCACAAATTTAGGGGGAAAACTTTTTTACTCACCAACAAGATAACTGAGAGATAGTCAAATCAAAATGCATACCTGTACTGTATTTGTGTAAGTGCTATAGTCGTAAGAAGGTGAATAAATGAAAACATATATTCTACCAACTTCCACAAAATTTTAAGAAAAATTACATTCTTTTTGCTTGGTTTTCAAGGGGCTCTCAGGACTTAAAGCTGATGTCTCTCTATTTTCCCTTCATACTCCTTATTCTGCCCTGTTTTCTATACCTGAAACCTAAAAGAGAGGTTTTTACTTAAATGATCTAAGAGTGAAATTCTTTTGAAAGTAAAATATGAAAATAAAAATCAATCTGCACTAGGAATACAGAATTTTGTGCACGTTATTACACATGAGCAGATGGAAGAACTGAGATTTTGAGAAAGACAATGTTCTAATTTACCCTGAAGCAGAAAAAGTACATGGAAATGACCATACCTGCCACAGGTGAAAACAAAAAAGGCCTTGACAGAAGTCACTGATTCTAACTTGTCCCCATTTTATGCTCTCTTAGAAAGTTCTTAACTTGGCTATCCCTAGAATAGTCCTCTTAATGATCCACAAAATCTAGGAACAGGGATTCTAAGAGTGACAATGAAGTTACCCTACACTTTGATATTTAAAAAGAACTAATTACTTATTATTAAAAGTAACTATAAACAACAGTGAAAACTGAGTCACAGTTATAACATGTTTTAAAAAGTTAAAAACTCAAGGGGCGCCTGGGTGGCTCAGTCAGTTAAGCGTCTGCCTTCGGCTCAGGTCATGATCCCAGGGTCCTGGGACTGGGCCCCACATCAGGCTCTCTGCTCAGCAGGAAGCCTGCTTCTCCTTCTCCCTCTGCCTGCAGGTCCCCCTGCTTGTGCTGTCAAATAAATAAAATCTTTAAAAAAAAAGTTAAAAATTGAAAATTCTAATAATACTAATTTAATTTTTAATTTTTTTTAGAAAGATTTTATTTGAGAGAGAAAGCGAGCACAAATGGGGGTAGGGACAGAGGGAGAGGGAGAAGCAGACTCCCCACTGAGTGGGGAGCCAGATGCTCGATCCTAGGACTGAGAGATCATGACCTGGGCTGAAGTCAGACACTTAATCCACTGAGCCACCCAAGCACCCCAATTTTAAATTTATATTACTTGTTTTTACTAGACTAGTAACACATTTTGTTGCATGAAAAATTATTTAAAATATAGGTAATAAAAAAAAGGAAAAAGAAAAAATATAATTGCATGTTTTCATACAGCCATATTTATTTGGACATACATGTATTTATTTATTTAAAGATTCATTTATTTGTTTTAGAAAGAGAGAGAGCACGCACGCACACAAGATAGAGCTAGAGCATAAGCAGGGGGAGGGATAGAGGGAGAGGAAAAGAGAGAATCCCAAGCAGACTCCCTGCTGAGCTCGGAGCCCAAAGTGGGGCCCAATCCCATGACCCTGAGATCATGACCTGAGCCAAAAATCAAGAGTTGGACGCTTAACTGATTGAACCACCCAGGCACCCCTGAAGGTACATGTATTTAAACCGAATGTCACTTAGATTGTTTGGGAAGATTATTTTCAATACTTTCATTGTTATCATCTATACCATTGTTATGATTTCTCAAATTACACAAAATCATTGTTCACAGTTTCAAATAATCAATGGGCTAAATTAATTTTTAAAATTTTATAACAAAATCATCAAGAAAGACTGAGATACAAAAAAGATAAAATTTTCACACAAGTGTACACATTTTTCTTTTTTAAACAAAGACCAAATATACTACATTGTAACCTTCTTTTTTTTAAAGATTTTATTTATTTATTTGAGAGAGAGAGAAAGAGAAACAGTATGAGAGGGGAGAAGGTCAGAGGGAGAAGCAGGCTCCCCGCTGAGCAGGGAGCCCGATGCGGGACTCGATCCCGGGACTCCAGGATCATGACCTGAGCTGAAGGCAGTCGCTTAACCAACTGAGCCACCCAGACGCCCCCCTTGTAACCTTCTGATGAATCAACCTTTGCAAAGGTCCAATTATTTTGGAACTGGAGCTAATTTTTAAAATATGCAAAACTTCTAATGAGCACGTAGCTTTCATTTTTTTTAGAAGAGAGGTATCTACTTCAAATACCTAGATAACTGAATCTACTAAAAAGAAGTATTTAAAAATTTAACAATAAGGAGAGTAATCACAGGTGTCTGATAAATATATTAAGATAGCATACTGTTTCCTTTTCCAAAATTAAGATATCTGTTCACTCCATTTAGAATATATGAAAGAAAGAGAAACCTCTTCTGTTCCTGCAGAGAAACAGCTTTCTCAAATTCTAAACTTTCTTCCAAGTAATAGATCTGCACATAAAAAATCTGACCCTGAAACAAAACAAAGAAGACAGCAGCCTTAACAGAAACTGTGTTCTTATTTCTATAATTCTTGGTACTGAGCATATGTTCAGTAAGTACTTCTGATTAACTGGTGTTTACACAATACACTAAATTAGAAACACACACACAAATCACACTAACTGCCTCTCAATTTTTTTTTACTTTTGAAAACTGTTTATTAATCTCCTTAAGAAACACAATTTCTTTGCTTAAGGAGAAATGTGGAAAGACACGTAGAAGATATTTAAAAGAAAAAAAAATGATTAGACTGTCATGGTCACCAATTAAAACCATGTTTTACGGTTGCCTTTTAAACTTATGTGATCTGTTCGTATTTTCGTTATAGACTGCATGCAATCCATTATCGAGTATTTGCCAAAAGCAAGCTAAAGTAAATTATATATATTAGTACTAACCAAACATTTTACATGAATTGGCAGCTGAATTCCTGGGAAGAGGGAAGGAAACTAACTTTATTTTCACTTAAAGAAGTTAGAGGTAATGACTGCAATAATTACTCTACTGGCAATTCATAGGTCAATACCAAAACTTACACTTTACTAGTTAAATAGGATTGAATTTATCACCCACCTACAGGTATAATTTTTTCTGGTTCACAACAGCAGCACACCATACTCCCAACATTCTAAATAATTCTTGGCCCATACTTTGGGCCATCCTAATCAAGTCTCACCTTACCAGAGGCTGCAGCTGCAGAAATAGGTCTTTAATGCCAAAACTGGATTCTCATTTAAAACAAAACAAAACAAAACAAAACAAAAACAGGCAAAATATCCCAGTATTTTCAAACAGTAACATAGCTCTTTAACATTGTTGAGGAAGCAACCTGTTCACATACGCAATGACCTTCTGAGATCTACTTAAATCAGCTGTAATCCCTACATCACATACAACCAGCTAAGAGGATAATGAAGAAGGGATATGCAGATTTACTAGGCGTTTATATTCAAAGAATCACTGAAATACTTTTTTTCTCATTGAAAAAAGGTGCTAGCAATACCAACTGAAGTGTGGCAAGGGAATATAACATGAATTTTTAGTTGAGATAATAAATGCTAAAACAGAGACAATTTAAGTTAGATATGAAAAGAAAAATGATCAAAATGAATTCTATGGCCCTAAAATTAGCCCAAAATACTACATTAATTACCTCAACATCCAGATTCTACTACTAAAAAGAAATCACTGAGTTAATAGGCTTATTCATTCTTATCATACATTTTAAGGAAATCCCAAAAACTCTTTCTTAGTTTATTTAGAGACATATTTATAAGAAAGAATAGGCACAGGGGCACCTGGGTGGCTCAATCCATTAAGTGTCTGACTCTTGATCTCAGCTCAGGTCTTGATCTTAGGAATGTGAGTTCAAGCCCTATGCTGGGCTCCATGATGGGTGTGGAGCCTACTTAAGAAAACAAAAACAAAAATAAAGAAAAAAAATTGGTACACATATTTTCTGCCAAAAATATAGCTAAATTATGTGAAAATATGATCAACACTAAAGAAAATAACTCATTTTTAAAACATAGTTCATAAAATCATAGTTCTACTGCCAATTTCACTGTTGGTAAATATACAATCATTCAAGGATCTTGCTTGGATCAAATGAAATTAATTATTGACGAGATATAAAAAAATAATCATTTGTAAATATCCCAAGAGGGGGGAAAAAAAGGAAATTGGAAAAGTGAATCTGCAAAACTGTCTGGAGTCTGAAGGAGATGGCGCACCACAACCACAATAACCACATGACCAACTCCTTTATCTATAATTACAAGCTACTCATAAAAGATTGAAGAATAACAAGAGTGTGTGTCAATAAACTGTTCATCCCAGTTTTGGCACCGATTAGCCATCTGATCTTGAGAAAGTTTCTTTAATTCCTTAGAGCCTTAGTTTCCTCATCTTTAGAATATGGATAAAATGAACCTCAAAGAGGGCACAAGGATTAAACAAGATAATATACACAGAGTACATATAGTACCTCCTCTAGTAAATGCTCAATCTGCACTAATAATGAACCTTCAGGAAGAGAAATTAAGAACACAGTCCTATTTATATACAACTATTAAAAAGAATAAAATATCTAGAAATAAATTTAATCAAGCAGAGAGGAGACCTATACTCTGAAAACTGTAGGACCTTCTTTAGTATTATGTTTAGATTCCCTTCTATTTTTTTGTGTATATATTATAGATTTTTGGCTTGTGGTTACCATGAGATTCATACAACACCCGAATATATATACAGTAGTCTATTTTAAGTTTGTGGTCATGTAAGCTCAAATGCATTCTAAAAACACTACATTTTTACCATCTGCCCCCACATTTATGTTTTTGATGTCATATTTTACTTTTTATTCTGAGTATGCCTTAACTAATTATTGTAGAAATAGACTTTACTACTTTGTCTTTTAACCTTCATACTAGCATTACAAGTGGTTGCACTACCTTTACTATATGTTTGCTTTTACCAGTCAGATTTTTTTCTTTCATAATTTTCTTCTACTTCATGGCCTTTTCTTTTCCACTTAAAGAAGTCCCTTGAATATTTCTTATAAGGCAGGTTTAATGGTGATAAACTCCTTTAACTTTTGTTTGGGAAGTCTGGGAAACTCTTTCTCTCTCCTTTTATTCTGAGTGATAACCTTGTCGGGGAGAGTATTCTTGGTTGTAGGTTTTTTTCCTTACAGCACTTTGAATATATCATGCTACTCCCTTTGGCCTGCAAAGTTTCTGCTGAAAAATCAGCTCATGGTCTCATGGGGGTTCTCCTGTATTTGCTCTTACTGCTTTTAAGTTTCTCTCTGATCTTAATTTTTGACATTTCATTTGGGGGGAGGGGCAGAAGGAGAGAAGCAGACCCCCACTGAACACAGAGCCGACGGGAGGGCTCAATCTCATGACTTTGAGATTATGACCTGAGCCAAAATCGAGAGTCAGATGCTTACCTGACTGAGCCACCTAGGTGCCCCTAATTTTTGACATTTTAATTATTATGCTTCTTCCTGGGGATCTCTTTGGGTTTATCTCATATGGAACTCTCTGTGATTCCTGGACCCAAATGTCCCCAGATTTAGGGAAATTTTCAGCTTTTATTTCTTCAAAAATGTTTTCTGCCCCTTTCTCTCTTCTCCTTTTGGTACCCCCATGATACAAATATTAATAGGCCTGATGTTGTCCCAGAAGTCCTTTAAACCATCCTCATTTTTAATAATTCTTTTTCCTTTTTGCTGTTCAGCTTGGGTGATGTCCACCACTCTGTCTTCCAGATTGTTGATCTGTTTTTCTGCATCATTAATCTGCTATCGATTCCCTCTAGTGTATTTTTCATTTCATTTACTATATTCTTCACCTCTGATTGGTTGTTTTTTATATTTTCTAGCTCTTTGTTGCTGTTTTCACTGTGTTTATCCATTCTTTTCCTCAGTTCGGTGAGCATCTTTAGAACCACTGCTTTTAAGTCTTTATCAAGAAGATTGTTCATCTGTTTCATTAGTTCTTTTTCTGAGGTTTTGTCTTATTTTTTCATTTAGAACGTATTCCTGTGTCTCCTCATTCTACCTGTGTTTGTTTCTATGTATTAGGTAGATCAGTCACATCTCCTAGTCTTGAAGGAGTGGCCTTATGTAGAACACATCCTGTGGGGCCCAGAAGCACAGTCCCCCTGGCCACCAAAACCAGGAGCTCCAAGGGTATTCCCCTGTGGGTTGTATGTGCCTTCCTATTGTGACTGGGGTGTGATGGCTGCAAGGGCACTGATAAGTGGGACTGTCCCTAGCACAACTGGCCGAAATGACTGGATGCGGCTGCTATAGGCACACTAGTGAGTTGGGCTGACCCTCTGGGGTGGAAGTCAGTTTGGGGGTTGCTGGTCCAGGCCACACCCACACACTGCGTGCAGAATGGCAGGAGCTACTTTGGGGGTCCCTGGTCTTGGTGGAGGCCACCCAATGGGTGCTGTGGGGAGGGAGCCATTTGAGAAGGGTACTAGATCCAGCTGACAAGCTGTTTTGGAGAGTCACCTGCTTGGAGGGGGGACAATTTAGGGGTGCAGGAATGCTGGGTTATGGTGAGTGGTACTAGTAAAGCAGATGGAGAATGTCAGAAATGGCACCTACCAGCACCAGGCCAGCTAAGTAGGAGAGTAAGAAAAATGGCACCTACCTCCGTTTCTGTTCCAGGATAAAGTTCCTACAAACCCCTGCCCCTTCAGCACATGCACTAAAATTGGCAAATAAATCTCCTTCACATATGACCCAGGGACTTTTCAAACTCCTGCCTCTGTGCTCTTGGAGTGAGTGCATTTGTGCACAGACTACTTTTAAGAGTAGAGTTTCGGGTTTCTTATAGCTCAGCAGCTCTCCTGGAGTTAAGCGCTGCTGAGTGTCAAAGCAAGGCTTTTTGGGAGCTCATCTTTCCAGTACAGGACCCTAGAGTGGAGATGTCCCATGTGGGGCTTGAAATCCCTTGTTCTCCAGGGAGGACTTCCACACTTGTGATATACCTTCTGTGTAAGGGTTACCACACTGGGGGTGTCGTTCCTGACTACACCATATCTCTGCGCCCCTCCTACCTAGCTCAGTGTGGCTTCTCCTTTCTATCTTTAGTTGTGGATTAGCTGTTCTACTCGTCTTAAGGTCGTTGGGGTTGTAGTTTTGGTGTGTCTGTGAGAGGACGTAAGCCCAGAATCTTCCTTCTCTACCACCTTGATCTTCTTCAGATCTAATCTTAGGTATTTAAATAGCAAATTATAATAGAAAAATATAACAGCCCTAATAAAAATTTAATTGAGATCTACTCAAACATTAAAAACTTTACTCTGCACTAAAGTTCCAATTCAGTTTCTTAAATTAAAAAAAAAATGGTAAGGTAACAATAATTTGGAATTTGCAGTTCTGAAAAATGCACTTGCCATGACAAAATCTAAAATCTTGTATAAATCAAATCAGTTAATTATTCTAACCTGTATTGAATACAAATAGCTCCCCAGTTTCCTTTGTGATTTACATAAAAGAGAACAACATTTGATTAAATATGGCAATGTGTTCAACTTACTGTGAATTCAAATTTTACTTTATAATTGTATGTGAAAAAGTAATTAAAGGCATCTACACTCTAATGTAAATGTTATAAGTGAGAAATTTTAATTCCTTTTTGTTTCCTAGATACTTTGGCTCATTACACAAACTTAAATGGAGTCACTGATGCTTTAAAATAAATATTTTCTATCTACTTATAAATCGGTTAATAACACTATTTTTTTAATACAAGTTTCCACATTCAGGACACATTATTTGAGAAGTTTAATGTACCAAATATTCTCTGAGTGGAAGAGCCTGCAAAGAATTCAACTGTGAACTGTTCACCCAGAAACTGAGAATTTACACATAATATGACAAATCATAGCCATCAGAATGTAAACCTACCCATGTCAGAATTTATAAATGAAATTTAGCAGTAATTCTGACTTTGTGATAATGCTTTCATAGTAAGCCCCATGAAGAACGTAGCTATCTGCTGAAGCCCATAGCCACTGAGTTGTCTATTCCACTGGTTTATGTTGGTTCTTTGTTTCTATAAATTATAAAATAAAACAAACTAAGAAGAAAAAGACTTCCTTCCCACAGATGTGGACGAGGTAATTTTTATACCGATCTACAACCCTCTATTACAAAATTACTTGCTTCTAAAACAATCACTCCCTGGAGATAATGGGGTGAAGCTCACCGACATTTGCAAGCCAAGTGTTCAGTGATACATGAGGATGCATATTCATTGTAAAGCAACAATTCCAGAACACGCATGGAGCTGAGTCCTTTAAAACAGGTATTATCTCAAGTACGCCTAAAGGGTAGAACAATATGCCAACCCAAATATGTCACTTTGGCATAAGGATTAAATTGAGTTGCAGGTAATTGAGAAGAAGCAGGTAAGAGAAAAGCTCTCTGCAAACTACCCCCCGCCCCATTTACTTAATCTGTAAAAGTGTCTTCCCTGCCCCTCTACCAGGAAGGACAGAAATAATCACCAGAGACTACTCTAGATCCTTACCAACATGGAGATTGCACCAGATAAATGAATCTACATAACAAACCTTACTAAGCAGCCCTATCTACTATTAGTTTCTCCACACATTTGCCTTCCCATGATTTGCCACCTCTAGAAGCTCAAAGTCAGTCTTTTTCCTTTGTCTTGTCTCTTTCCTACAAAATTACTGTTCTTTGCTAAGATGAGATATAAACTCAAGTTCTAACCACCTGTTTCAGTTACTCATCAATAAATACTCCCATGCATAAGAAATGTTAATAAACTTATGTTTTTTGCTTGTTATCTGCCTTTTGTCGGTCTAATTTAAAGGGCCCTAGCCAATGAACCCAAGATGGATAGAGCAAAAAAGTTTTCCTCCCCTACATGCCTTAGAACACACCTGTGAAGTAAACTGTATCATTTTCCCTGTTTTCCAGAGGAGGAAAAAGAAGTTCAGAGAGATTAAATAAATTTCTCAAACTTACATGAGTAATAAGTGGTAGGGCCAGAGTGTGACTCAGAGTCTGAAGACTCCTAAACATCCTATCAGTATTTCTCAAAATGTAGTTCATGGCCCACCTACATCAGAATTACGTTAGATGTCTGTTCAAGTACGCAGTTCTAAGGCCCACTGAATAACAATCATGATCATAGAACCAGTAACCTGCACTTTTAATACCCTCTCCAAATAATTCTAATGCTCAGTTAAAGACTGGTAACTACCAATATACCATCGTAGCCTTATATTTGATTAATTTTTAATTTTGGTGTATTCCTCTTACAAGAGACAAGGATTGACAAAATTCAACTAAGATGCCAGCATTTAAAATGTTATAAATAACTGAAAAAATCTGAAGCATAGCATTTCTTCAGGCTTTTACCATACACTACTGACTTATTTCTATGGCCACCAGGGAAATCAATGGGCGCACTACAGGGGTAGATAAAATAATTAATTCAGATAGATAATTCCCTCCTATTTATAATAAGCTGATCCTCTATGTGCCTTAATGCTAACCAATTTTCTGTATTTAACATCATTTATCTAACCAAGGGTTTCAGAAGGAAGATCTTAGAACTAACTTTGCAACCTTCAGCAGTTACTTCAGCAGTGATTTTTAAATATCATAATTCATTTCCCCCTAAAAATATAGTATGTCTTTATATGAACACATACTATGAGACTGTTGAACCTTTTTTTTTTTTTTTTTAAGATTATATCCATTTAGGGCGCCTGGGTGGCTCAGTCGTTGGGCGTCTGCCTTCGGCTCGGGTCATGGTCCCGGGGTCCTGGGATCGAGTCCCGCATCGGGCTCCCTGCTCAGCGAGAAGCCTGCTTCTCCCTCTCCCACTCCCCCTGCTTGTGTTCCTGCTCTCGCTGTCTCTCTCTGTCAAATAAATAAATAAAATCTAAAAAAAAAAAAGATTATATCCATTTATATGAGAGACAGTGAGAAAGAATACAGCAGAGGGGGCGGGGGCAGGGAAAAGCAAGCTCCCTGCTGAACAGGGAGCCCTCGATCCTAGGAAGGACCCCGGGATCACCAGGACCCGGGATCACAATGTGAGCTGCAAAGGCAGTCACTTAACCGACTGAGCCACCCAGGCGCCCCGAGACTGTTGAACCTTATTCAAACATGATGTTGGCCTTTCTCCTTGGCATTAGTGCTATAATCCTAAAAGAGCATGTACTTCTTGCTCACTCCTCGGGAAATCAAATGTTTAAATCAGTACTTAGGAAGTAGACTGTTAGTGGCTGAAAAATTTTCAATACTGTCCAGTCCAGTAACATGCATTTATTTAGTCCACTGTACTAAAAAGAACTCAAAGATGAATTGGACAAGAGCCTTGTCCTCCAGGGACCTGTAACTTCTGGGGAGAATCAAAGCCATTTCCAAATGCCTCTAAGGTAAGGCAAAAAGCATCTTAATTGCTTTAATTGAAGTGTAAAATGAGCAAGAATGCAAATGGAAAGTAATTCAAACTGAAGTAAAATGGAGAAAGCATGACAAAAAAGGGAGCATATGAATTGGGCTTTGAGGGCAAAGAAGTATTTCTTTGGTCTGCTCAAATCCAGTCTTAGCAAAGAATCCTGCCAAGTTGTCTGCCTACCCTGGATATCTGATCAAGTTCCTCATACCCCACCTTTGATGAGTAAGTCCTTGGCTTGCCTTTAGCAAGAATTCCCCCTACCTTTGACATCTCTTCTTAGTAATTTTCCCTCCACTGACCACCTTGCCTCACTCCCCAGCTACAATTCCTCATTTGTCCTCGTTAGAGAGTTTTGACCAATCTCTCTCTCCTCTAGCAATTCACTAGTGCAGAAGTCTTGGATTTGAGTCTTCCTTACCATTTTAACAAGTGTCAGAATAACTTTTTCTTTAACATAAGTCATTAAAAGAAAGTAGTCACACTTAGCCAATATTAACAGAAAAATAATTTACCATACAATCACAAATAAAAGCAAAAGTTCAGCAAAATATCCATAAGAATGACAATTTAAATATTAAAGTAAGTTAGAGCTTACAGTGAATATAAAAGATTCCCTAATTGTTTATGCAAAACAATTTTTTTTAAAGAGGCTTCCTATCAAAAATAAAGACAAGGGCACTGAAAAGTAGTAGAATCAAGTTCATTGCCGATTCATGCCAGAATTTATCGGAATTTCTGGTAAGAATGGAACGAAAATGGGCAGAAAAGTAGCTGCTGTATAATTAAGAGCCAGTCATAGTTCCATAAAGCAACAGATACAAATAGTATGTGACATCCAAGGTACTCTATTCAGTCAACAAATACTTATTTTTAAGGCTTGGCACAGAGGGAGAAAAAGGAAAGAATATAGACTCTATGACTTAAGAGAGATGACATGTACACAGGCTCTACACTGGGCATAGAGCCTGCTTGGCATTCTCTCTCTCCCTCTCCCTCTGCCCCTCCCCCACCCACTCGCATGTTCTCTCTCTCTCTCTAAAAAAGAGAGAGATGACATGTACACATAAATAGAATGCTATAAATAATTACAATAAAAGATGGAAAGTGGTAAGCTTATCCAAGAAGTGTACATAAAGGTGTTACGAGAGTTCAGAGGAATGACAGATGATTTCTCACAGGAAGGCAAGAAAAGGTTTCATGGAAACAAAGGGGCATGTGATTTAAGTCTTCAAAGATGACCAGGATTTATAGGGAGAAGGAAAGGGAAAGGCATTCCAGGGTTAAGAAGTAGCATTAGCAAAAGCCCAGTGCAGGTACTTTTCTGTACCCACAGTGGTGGGTTCAATGCTATCCCTCAAAAATTCATGATCACCTGGAACCTCAGAATGTGACCTTATTTGGAAATAGGGTCTTTGTAGATGTAATGAATTCAGCACCCTGAATTTAGGCTGGGCCCTAAATCCAATAACTAGCATCCTTATAAGAAAAGGAGAGGACACAGAGAGATATAGAGAGGGCCACAGGGAGATGGAGGCAGAGAGTGGAGTTACACTGCCACAAGCAAAGCCTGGGGTCGCCAGAAGCTGGGAGAGGCAAGGAAGGATTCTTTCCTAGGGCCTTCAGAGGAAATGTGTTAACACCTTGATTTCAGTTTCCAGAACTGTGCTAATTTGTTACAGCAACTTTAGGAAACTAAACCTCTTGGTTAAGGACAATTAGTAGAGGGCTATTGTGAAATAGTATGAAATTGGTTTCTCTGCCCCTGGTTCCTAATATTTGGTCTTTGGCCAAACTCTTATAACTTCCTGAATGATAAGGGTTTCTGACAAAGAAGTCCTAAATCCCTTGTAATTTCCTGGGTGATAGCAGTCTTTTGTTCTAATGCTTGAGGTGATTCTTTTTTTTTTTTTAAGATTTTATTTATTTATTTGAGAGGGAGAGAATGAGAGATAGAGAGCACGAGAGGGAAGAGGGTCAGAGGGAGAAGCAGACTCCCTGCTGAGCAGGGAGCCCGATGCGGGACTCCAGGATCATGACCTGAGCCGAAGGCAGTCGCTTAACCAACTGAGCCACCCAGGCACCCATGCTTGAGGTGATTCTTGTTGGGCTTCTGGATGGGGGCTGGTCACCAGAGAGACCAAGCCATAATTAGAAACTTGGAACTTTCAGCCCTACTCCCCATTTGCTAGAGACTGGAAATTCAGTTAATAATTGATCATACCTATATGTGATGAGGCCTCCATAAAAATCCCAAAAGTATGGGCTTTGGAGAGCTTCTGGTTGGATGAACATATCCACATGCCAGAAGGATTGGCGCATCCCAGCTCCTGTGCTTGGGACCCTTCCAGACTTGCCCTATGTATCTCTTCATCTGGCTTTTCATCTGTGTTTTAACATATGCTTTATTATATATTAAGTCAGTAAATATAAACTGTTTCCCTGAGTTTTATGAGCTCTTCTCCCAAATTATCAAACCCAAGGAGGGGGATCATCTAATTCAGAGCTGGTTGATCAGAAGCACTGGTGACAACCGGGATTTGTGATTGGCCTCTGATGTGGGCAGCAGATGGATAGTCTTATGGGACTGAGCCCTAAACCTGTGGTATCTATGCTAACCCCCAGGTAGACAGTATGTGAGAAATGAACTGAACTATAGAACACCCATTTGGTATATAAAGAACACTGGGGAATTGCTTTGTGTGGGGAAAAACCCCACACATGTGAACTACAAAAATATTTGGTGAGTAGAGAAAAAACAAGAGTTTTCCTTTTCAGCTATGTACCAAATGCTCCAGAGTATTTTTATTTTATTACACTTTGGAAGAAAAAAACCACTGACAATAAATTTCTCCTTAATAGCCATATTCTCGTATTACCAGGCAATTGTATTAAAAAGTGAATAGAAAACAATGAAATGCCATTACTTACAATGTGTGACTCCAGCTAGAGTTTGGTAGAAAGTGGGAGTATCACTATCATCAGTGAGGGTCACATAAACACCTCCAGATAGTAGCCAACGAGAGAAGGTAAAAGCATCTTTGTTTAGAAGAAGCCAATTTCTAAACTTTTCATAGTTTACCTTTTCACCCTAAAATTAAAAGAAAAAAAAAAACGATAGGTTTAGTCAAATTTTAAGGTATCTTACTTAGAACTTGCACAACCTGAAATCTGCGATTTGTTGACATTTACCTTTGGCTGACATTTAGGATTATCTAAATAACACTACAGGCTGTACACTTGGAAATCAAACTGCTTTCAAAAATAACTGTATTTAAGAACTTCCATTTCCATAAAATCTATATGCTAGTTGTAAATTATTTCATCAATTAATTAAAGCAGCGCATTGTTACTAATAAGCCAAATTTTATTTACTAAGGTATATCCTGAAATCAGTAACTGCATTTTTTTCTATATTTAAGAAGGCCAATCTTTTACTAATCTGTCATAATTAGCATATTTTAATTAAATATGTGTGGTATTAAAATACTCTTCTAAATTTCATGGGCAAATTAAAAATAACTATCCTAGGGCCCTCTTCCAGAAGGCATCACTGAATACATGTATTCATAAGTCAACTAGAATACAAAAAGAAACAAGTACATTTCTATTTCTTTGCTTTCTTATCAAATATTTTGTTTTCTAAATCTCTGGATAAAAAAAGTATCTGAGCAGAGAAAGAACATCACTTAGCTGTGCAAGTCAATTTCTTTGTCTGGAAGACAAGAGGACCTAGGGTGAATGAGGGCCAGATGTTTCTATGAAAAAAAGAAGCAACCCACTTGGAAATACAATGAAGAAAGACATTCAGGAGCCTATCAGGTCTAATCCTGATAGAAATATTAAGGAATACAAATAACTCACAACCTAAAAGAGATATATGGTAGAAATAATTTCTACATTGTTTGGCAGCATCCTATTAAGTACAGCAATATACTTAGCCTAGTAGTTTCAGAAGACTTAACAGTATAATCCAAAACCTCAAAACAACATTGACAGTCTTGTTTTTCTGAATGGAAGAATGTGGCATTCAGAGTTGCTGCAGGGACATGTGAGGACATTGCCAGCATGTGTAGAAATTAGGGATCATACCCATATTCTTTCTCTGTTTCCCACATTTAGTCTAGAAAGACGATTAGCTGTATATATCTCACAAGCTCACACACATTTTTACACATGTTAACATCTCTAACATTGGGATGAATTTTAATATCAATAGCATCCTTCAATTATAACTGGCAGGTTTTTTCTTTTTTTGTAATACATACAGGTACATCTTACAATTGATGGGATCTTAGATACAGCGAAACATGTAGCATCATTGGTTTCAGAGAAGCTAAGATGTTGTTGCTATAAAATGCACCCTCATGTACTAAGAAAGAGAGAAGCTGCCAGTTAAAATAGACACTTCTACCACCTTCCCATATAGTTAATATTATTTACAATTCCCTAAGCACTGTTCTAAAAAATTTTTTTTAAGATTTTCTTTTTAAGTAATCTCTATACCCAACATGGGGCTCAAACTCACAATCCTGAGGTCAAGAGTCACAAGCTCCCCCCAAATGAGGCAGCCAGGCACCCCTAAACATTTTTATATTAATTTAATCTTCAAAGTAACCCTCTGTAGGAGATACTATTATCATCTCTATTTCACCCAAGAGAAAATTGAGGCATTAAAAAGTTAAATAATCTAAGGTTATACAGTGACAGGGATATGACTGAACCCAGGTAGTCCAAATCTTCTAAGCCTAAGCTATACACCACACTTGTTGGCTGACTCAGTGAAATATAAAATAGGCGCTGAAATCTATCTGTCCATTCAGATCACTGCAATACTGGTAACACCAAAATTCCATCTGTTAAACCTGACTTTTTATGTTTTTGAGTCATGGACATCTTCTAAAAAGGGCAGCAAACAGAAAATTACCTTTTATAAATTGTCACAATAGCAGTTTAGAAAAAAAATTCCAGAAACATGGAGCAATTAAAAATGAACAGGCTCCTGAAACTGATACATCTTTAAAGAACAATACAAAATATGAATTTCTACCTTAAAAATTGACAACCAAAGAAAATATTCAGTAAGAAAAGAATAATACAACTCCTATGTGGTTTCCTTTAAAACTTCATCAAGGCTAATAAAAGTACAAGATAGAAAAAGCTGAAACCCATTCCATGTCACTAAATCTAGGTGCTAGGTCCACATCTTTTAGCTAAAGTGCTTCTCTTTATAGTTTTGGGGGTTTTTTTTGGATTGCCCCAAAACAACACAAAGCACTGTTATGGGAGGTCTAAATAAGTCCATTCTAATACAAGTAGATTCATACTGAAACATGGTTAACTTGAAAAGCAAGGGTTTGGACATAATCAGACACATTACTCAGAAATTACAGCAGGTAAATACATCAAGTAGTTGAATCAGATAAAAAATTAGCCCATTTACAGGGTTGGTTTTTTACCAACCACAAGCATCTAGTGATTTAAATAGCTTCTTCATGAGTATTCCAAAACCAGGGCCTCTCATTTCTTTGATCTTTCCTCTTCCAAAGATCTTGTCCTTCATACAACACTTAACCGCAACCTTACTAACAGCCTTATGATCTTTTCATTATAATAACGGTTCCCTTTCCATTAAATGCAATTTTAACATTCCACTTTCCCCCTTACAATTTCCTCTTATGAGCAAACTTCTTTTAGTATCCTAACTCCAGTGATTTTTTTTTTTTTTAACTCCACAGGACCTACACCAATGACCTTCTTCTACATTGCCAAATCTAATAATCACTTCTCAATGATCAAAGGTCAACCCACTTGACCTTTCAGTTTATTTGATGCAAGTACTCCTTTCTTTTAAAACACTTTCATCACTTGGCTTCCAGGACACCATTCTCTTCTGGTTCTCCTTATGGGTTATTCCTTAGGTTCCTGTTTTGATTCTTCTTCATCTCATTAATCTCTAAACATTGGAATACAGGACTCAGTCTTCCAATCTGTTTTCTATCTAAATTCACTCTAAGATGATCTCATCCTCAACTATAAGCCAACAAATCCTATCCCATGAACTCTAAATCATATATCAAAAAGCATAGTTGACATCTCCACTTTAATGTCTAAAATGATTCTCAAATTTAATTATGTCCTAAATCTTCCTTGATATCAAAACCCCAAACTTGAACCTCTAATAGTCTTAGCCATCGTAATTAAAGGAAACTTCATTCACTTACTAAATCAAGCCAAACACCTTAATCATCCTCTTCTCTCTGCCATACACCATAATCAATACAAGAAAAATTCCTGTCAATTCTCTCTTCAAAATAAATGCAGAATCTGAAAACTTATCATCTCACTGTTATACCATGATCTACATGACTATCACCTCTTACCTGGATTATTAACAGATAACTCAGTTGGACTCCGTTTAGTCTACCCTCTACAGAAGAGCCAAACTGATCATGTTAAAAAAAAAACCTTATGTTGGGGCACCTGGGTGGCTCAGTCAGTTAAGTGTCTGACTCTTGGTTTTGGCACAGGTCACGATCTTGGGGTCATGAGATTAAGCCGGGTGGACTCTGCATTCAGCAGAGGCTGAGATTCTCTTTCTCCCTCTCCCACTGCCCCTCCCCTCTATGCTCTCGCTCTCAAATAATCTTAAAAACAAACAAAACAAAAAAACGCTCATCTATTCATTCCTCAAAACGTTCCAATGTTTTACCTCACTTGATAAAAGTCAAAGAACTCACACTGTCCTCCAAAGTCATATATAATCTCCCCCACTTTATCCCACCCTCTTCCCCAACCTCTGTAACTTCATTTCCTACCACTCTCTTACTCTATTCCAGGTTACTTGTTGCTTGGACATGTCAAGCAGGGCCTTCGCTGTATTCTCTTCTTGAAAAATGCTTTCCCCTAGATATCTGCATGGTTATAGCTCTCTTCCTTTAAATTCTTAGTTCAAATGTCACTTTATCTGACAAGCCTTTCCCAATTATCCTACACAAAATTATCTACACAGTCACATCCTCCTTATCACTAACTATCCCCCTTATTTTACTTAAATTTTCCCCTATAGCACTAATTATCATCTAATACATGTACCTGCTATTGTGCATAAACTTTAGAGAACTTCAGAGAACTGGGTTTAGAGAAACTAGAAACATTTAATTCCCATCTATAAAATGGGAATGTGTGCATAAAACGCATTAAAATAAGAAAAATATACATTCTCCCCCAAAATGTGCAGAGTATTAATGCATTTGACATCTCTGTGAAAAATCCAATTAAGCAGGCCTGCAAAGATTAGATGACTTTTTTTGACCAGACAATATTTGTTACTGGAGAGAAAAACCATAGTTTAGTTTGTCTTGAAGTACTGAAATACCATCACAGCAACTTCCAGTCAATATGTCAATGCAGGAAGCCAATCCTTTTATACCAAACACAGAGAAATGCTGGGTAAATTGTAACACCATAACCACTACCAAAATACAGGCATACAGGCAAGCTCAAAGCAAGAAAGGGAAATCCCCAGGTGCTACCAACACAGAAGAAACTCAGACAGAATAGTGAAAAGCTAGAGGGTCCAAAGAGACGTTAGAACCAAATATATGCATAGGGCTGGAGTATAGACAATCAGTCCCTATACAGTTAGGAAGGTGATTAAACTAAACTGAATAAAACTATGAGCAGTGGGACTGTCATATCTGTGAAATGCAAGTAGGTAAAACAGCCACCTGTAAGAAATCATGCAGCATTGAGTTCACTGCAGGAAAGGATCAGAAAATTCTAAAAGGGTTTTTACTCTACCATCTCTAGGGACTTTTCCCATATTAGCAGACCTAGGAAAAGGAAGGAAAAAAAAGAGTTTTCTCTGTTAAAGATATGCATTTTTTATTGTTTAAGTCTTCTACAATGAAAATGTATTATTTATGAAAACAGGAAAAAATGACAGACTTTTCAGACCTAAATATTTCACTATGCAATCAGCTAAGTTAAATAAATGATAAAATAAGCCTTGACAGGTCCCAGAGTCACAGAATGACTCAAGGCCATTTATACAATGAAAAGCAACGAAACTACAATGTGAGCTATGCTCAGCTTCCTGCAGGATCACCAGTGTGTGTTGGTGTAAGAATGTGAGAGTGTGTTTCATTATACCATAAGTATAGACACTTGCCTTTTAAGTAGAATTGGGAATTTTCAGATTCACAAATATAGCAATAATAAGTGTCATGGACCTTTGAGCACAGCTGAAACATCAACCATTAAAAACAAAAATGTCAAGAATATGCTGCACGTAAACATCTAAGAGTTAATACTTTGTAGCAGGTAGGGATGAAATGTAAATCTTTAAATATACCTCTGAGAAACACTTCCTGAGTGTATCTGGGACTTTACCATCCACCACATGGAGCATTCTTTCCATTTCTTCCCGTACAACATAACTCCCAGATTCACTTGCAAAAAGACTAAAAATGTCTAGGAGAAAGAAAGAATAAATTAAACTTACCATAGATTAAATATACTTTGGTAGAAGTAGGGAAGGAAGTGAGAGGTAAATATTACTGAGTGATTACTAGTGCCAAGCACTTTATAAATATATAATTTAATTTATTCCAAAAAAAAAAAAGAAAGAAAGAAAATGAAAACCAGCAATACAAATTAAAACAGCAATGGGATAGCTTTTCAAACACACCAAATTTGCAAAAATGTTTAGGTGTGACAAGACAAAGTGTCAGCAATAAATTGGGAGAAACAGAAACTTTTATACACTGTTAATAAGAGTATGAATTATTGGGTTGCCTGGGTGGCTCAGTTGGTTAAGTGGCTGCCTTTGGCTCAGGTCATGATCCTGGTGTTCTGGGATCGAGTCCCACATCAGGCTCCTTGCTCAGCAGGGAGCCTGCTTCTCCCTCTGCCTGCAGCTTCCCCCACTTGTACTTGCTCTCTCTCTTCTCTGACAAATAAATAAATAAAATCTTAAAAAAAAAAAGTATGAATTATTGCAACCATTTTGGAGAGTAACTTGGCCAAATCTAGCAAAGGTGATATATGCTAGAAATTCAGATTCTAAGCAACTCAACTTCCACCCTTGAGAAACTTTCATCCATATGCATGAGATACAACAATGTTCACTGGAGTATTATTAGTAATAGCAAAACTTAGGGAAAAAAAGATAAATGTCTATCAATAAGAAAATAGGTAAACTGAGATATACACACACAATGAAATGCTATATAGCAGTTAGAATAAAGGAACTAAGTGTTTCAAGATGGATAAGTATCAAAAATATTCAGGGAAAAAGCAAATTGCAAAATAATCTGTACCATATGCCATTTACTTAAAAAGTTTAAAATCTGCAAAAGAGGTGAAGATATGTTTAAGGGTATATAAAAAGTCATAAATGTATAAAGACCTACATGAGGGGCGCCTGGGTGGCTCAGTCGTTAAGCGTCTCCCTTCGGCTCAGGTCATGATCCCAGGGTCCCGGGATCGAGCCCCGCATCGGGCTCCCTGCTCTGCGGGAAGCCTGCTTCTCCCTCCCCCATTCCCTCTACTTGCGTTCCCTCTCTCGCTGTGTCTCTCTCTGTCAAATAAATAAATAAAATCTTTAAAAAAAAAGATTCTCAGGCGCCTGGGTGGCTCAGTCGGTTGAGCGACTGCCTTCGGCTCAGGTCATGATCCTGGAGTCCCAGGATCGAGTCCCACATCGGGCTCCCTGCTCAGCGGGAAGTCTGCTTCTCCCTCTGACCCTCTTCCCTCTCGTGCTCTCTATCTCTCATTCTCTCTCTCTCTCAAATAAATGAATAAAATCTTTAAAAAATAAATAAATAGGTAGATAAATAAATAAATAGACAGACCTACATGAGGAACGAAAGATCACTATATCCATGAGAGTGGGTACCTCTGTGAAGGGAAGAATGGGGACAGAACCATGAAGAGATACAGAGAGAGAGAGCACCACACCTTGGCTGTATTATTTTATTTCCTAAAAAAATAAGATCCGGGACAAATATGATATAATGTTAAGAAATAATAAAGCTGGGTGGATGTACATATTATATGTATGTTTGAAATATTGCTGTTATGGATTGAACTGCATCTCCCAGAAAGATATGTTGAAACCCAACCTCCAGGTACTTGTGAATGGGACCTTATTTGGAAAGATAGAAGACAGAAAGGTAGAAGAGACATTCCATCCCTCTGAAGGCATTATTCTCTCAGAGGGAGCAGGGCCCTGCCAACATCTTCAATTTGGACTTCTAGTTTACAGAACTGTAAGACAGTTAAGTTTCTGTTGTTTTAAGCCATTTATGAAAGTATGCAGTACTTTGTTAGGGCAACCCTAGAAAACTAATACAACGGTATAATAAAAATAAAGAGGGGCACCTGGGTGTGTGGCTCAGTCAGTTAAGTGTCTGCCTTCAGCTCAGGGCATGATCCTGGGGTCCTGGGATCGAGCCCCACATTGAGCTCTCTACTCAAAGGGGAGCCTGCTTCTGTGCTCTTTTTCTCTCTCTCAAAGAAATAAATAAAATCTTAAAAAAAAAAACACATTTAAATATATGTTTATGTTTGTGAGCCTCCCAAAAATGTTATTTTTAATTACTGGCTGCCTGGAGCCACACTACTTGTTGGTAGAGGGATGCTAATTTGAAAAACCAGGATCACAGTGAAATTCCAATTGGGTTTAAGGATACATTCAATATCTTAACTGTGATAATGTGGGTACATATATGTGTCGAAACATATCAAAATCTGTACTTTTTATATGTGCATTTTAAGTCAATTACACCTCAATAAAACTATAAAAAAGGAAAAAGATTAAAAAGAACAGTCTAAATTCAGGGGTAAGAGAGAAGATTCTGAGAGACTTAGGGGAAGCAGTCAGAAGGCAGGTTAGAAAAGGAAGAAGGAAGAGAGAAAGACCCAACATCCAGTGGCCAAGGATAAAAACCTAGGAATTTTTGGAGCAAAGTGTTATATATATCCTATGTAACAGAAACACTTGCCTTTACTTCCCCTGGGAAATTTTCCTTTTTTTTTTCTTTTTTAAGGATTTTATTTATGTATTTGAAAGAGAGAGTGAGCAAAAGAGGAGAGAGCACAAGCCCGGGGAAGGGCAGAGGGAGAAGCAGGCTCCCTGCTGAGCAGGGAGTCCGATGCAGGACTCGATCCCAGAACCCTGTGATCATAACCTGAACTGAAAGCAGAAGCTTAACTCACTGAGCCACTCAGGCGCCCCTCCCCTGGGAAATTTTCAATAAAACTTTCATCCCAAAAAGAAACCCACCTTTATTAGCAGTTGTTCTCCATTTTTCCTCTCCTCCACCAGCCTCTGGCAATCACTAATCTACTGTGCCTAAGGATTTGCTTAATCCAGACATTTCATATAAATGGAATTACATACTACGTGGCCTACTTTGGCATTTATGACTTCAATAATATTTTCAGGTTCACATGTTACAGCATTTATTTGTACTTTATTCCTTTTTATTGTCAAGCAGTAATTTATTATATGGACATACACATTTTGTTTATGTTGAATGCATAAGTTGATGGACACTAGGGTTGTTTGCATCTTGTGACTATTATGCACAGTGCTTCTGTGAATACTCATGCATATTTTTTTAATGAATACATGTTTTCAATTTTCCGGGATATATACATAGGAGTGGAATTGCCAGGTCATATGATAACTCAATGTTTAACAATTTGAAGAACTACCTAACAGTTTTCCAAAAGTGACAGTACTATTTTACACTCCCAGCAACAATGTATAAGGGTTGCAACTTTTCCATCCTCACCAATCCTAATCTGTCTTTTTTATTTCAGCCATCCTGGTAGATATGCCGTGGTATCTCACTCTAATTTTAATGCATATTTCCCTAATACCTGATCATGTTGAGCATTTTTTCAAGTGCTTATTGGCCACTTGTATATTTTCTTTGGAGAAATATTAACTCAAATGCTTTGACTGTCATCAAGAATTTTCAGGTAAGGAGCGCCTGGGTGGCTCAGTCGTTAGGCGTCTGCTTTCGGCTCAGGTCATGATCCCAGGGTCCTGGGATTGAGCCCCGCATCGGGCTCCCTGCTCCGCGGGAAGCCTGCTTCTCCCTTTCCCACTCCCCCTGCTTGTGTTCCCTCTCTTGCTGTCTCTCTGTCAAATAAATAAAATCTTTAAAAAAAAAAAAAGAATTTTCAGGTAAATTATTCTGCACACAAATGTAGTATCATCATTTTGAGATAATAAAAGTACTTACATTTTGCTTTCTCTTCATCTCTGCCTCTTGTAAGAAGGACAAGTCCAACTATTAAGTTATTGAAGTGCAGTCCTTTGGATGTTCCACCAAAAGAACAGTAAATCACCTAGGAGAAAATGATAAAGACAACGTTAGATGTTTTAGTTGTTGAGGAATTTGAGGCTGGTATCACCTTTACCAAATCTTGTCTCCATCTCCAAATAAGGCTTTGGTAAACTTTAGTGAAATGATGTTAAGTTTCTCCCTCTTCTTCCTCTTACACATCTTGTTATTGCACTCAGCCAAAAATACACTGTATCTATTCTAAAGTACATATATCACTGGCTCACACACTGAATATTCTTTCTCTTTGGAGTCCTTATCAAGGCCAAAGAAGATAAAGGTCCTCCCCTTCAAAAGCCCCAATAATGTGATAAGAATTTTGTGTAATTACAGAATTTCCTTCAACCTCTGTAAAACTTAGACACATTTTGATTTGAAAGATGGACATTCTCTTAAGTGAAAGTTCAGAAATGGAATGGCAATCATATTACAATATATAAATGTATCAAATTAACATGTATGCCTCAAATTTACAATGTTATTTGTTCAATTTTTAAAAAGTAAAATATATAGAGACCACAAAAGACACTTTTTACACTCTTAGAAATGAGTATTACAGTGATCAAAAATAAAGAAAAAAAGCTATGCATAAGAAAGGGACAGCAACAATCACATAAATTCATTGGACAATTTTGTGATATTGTGTTATAAGAAGAAATACATATTTGGTCTTCTTCCAGGTTCCTGATACAAGAGCTTCTAAAAATCCTTCCTTACTGATGTAGGTGAAAGGAGCATCTTTTGTTATTCATCTAATAAGCCCCTTTCATTCATATGCTAATGAGGTGACTTCTGGTGGGCCTTTACAAAGCTCAGAATGTAAGCCTACCAATCAGAGGAAAAGATGTGATTAGAGGACTGAACTATTCAGCATCTCTCCACAGTCTCCAGGAAGGGGAAAGGGGCCTGAAACTGAGTTAATCACCAATAGCCAATCAATAGCCAATTATTTAACCAACCATGCCTACGTAATGGAACTTCCATTAAAAACCCTTAAACCATGGGGTTTGGAGAGCTTCCAGGTTGGTGAATACATCAAGGTGCTAGAAGGGTGGAGCACCCAGAGATGGCATGGAAGTTCTGCATACCATCTCCCTCCTTGCCCATCCAGATCCCTTGCTGCCGCCACCGTCAGCCTCTCTTCCCATTTGGCTGTTACTGAGTTGTAGTCTTTAAAATAAACTGGTAGGGCGCCTGGGTGGCTCAGTTGTTAAGCGTCTGCCTTCGGTTCAGGTCATGATCCCAGGGTCCTGGGATCGAGTCCCACATCAGGCTCCCTGCTCAGCGGGAAGCCTGCTTCTCCCTCTCCCACTCCCCCTGCTTGTGTTCTGCTCTCACTGTCTCTCTCTGTCAAATAAATAAATAAAATCTTAAAAAAAAAATAAAAAAAAAATAAACTGGTAATAGTAATTAAAGTGTCTTCCTGAGTTCTGTGAGCCATTCTAACAAATTATCGAACCCCTAGAGGGGTCACAGGAACCTTAGATTTACAGCCAATTGGTCAGAAGTACCAGAGGTCCAGGACCAGACCTGTGAGGTATGCACTAATTCCAGGTACTTAGTATCAGAATTGAATTGAACTGTAGGACATCCAAGTGGTGTCCAGAGAGTTGAAAAACTGACTGATAAAGGGAAAAAACCCACACAACTGGTGTCAGAAGTGCCATGTTCTTTAAAACAAACTCACCTAGTATTTGCGATGCAGAATTTTTGTCAATAAAATGCATGATTAAAGAATAGTTCAAACCCAAAGGAATCTATAGATTCAATGCAACTTCTACTAAAATACCAACATCATTTTTCAAAGAACTACAACAAACAATATTAAAATTTGCATGGAACCACAAAAGACCCCCCCCTCCAATAGTCAAAGCAGTCTTGAGAAAGAACAACAAAGCTGGAACTCCCAGATTTCAAGATTTACTACAAAGTTATAGTAATCAATACAGCATAATATTGTCATAAAAACAGACATAGAAATCAATGGAACAGAATAAACAGCCCAGAAATAAACACATACTTATATGGTCAATTAATCTATGACAAAAGAGGCAAGAATATACAATGAGAAAATGAAAAGTCTCTTCAATAAATGGTGCTGGGAAAACTGGACAGGTCTGGGAAACTAGACTACCTGTTTATACAAAACACAAAAATAAAATAAAAATGGAATCAAGATTTCTATGTGAGATATCAAACCGTAAAACTCCCAGAAGAAAACATAGGCAGTAATTTCTTTGACATCAGCTGTTGTTAACATTTTTCTAGGTAAAATGGAAACAAAAGCAAAAATAAAACTATTGGGACTACACCAAAATAAAAATATTTTGCATACTGATGGAAACCATCAACAAAATGAAAAGGCAATCTACTGAATGAGAAAAGATATTCGAAAAATAATATATCTGATAAGGGGTTAATATCTAAAATATATATAAGAACTTACACAATTCAACACCAAAAAAACAAATAATCTGATTTTAAAATGGACATGGGGCACCTGGGTGGCTCAATCAGTTAAGCACCTGATTCTTGATCTCAGCTCAGGTCTTGATCTCAGGGTTGTGAGTTCAAGCCCCACAGGTTGGGCTCTGTGCTGGGCATGGAGCTACTTAAAAAAAAAAGGGCAGAGGATCTGAACAGGCATTTTTTCCAAAGTAAACATACAGATAGCCAACAGACACATGAAAAGATGCTCGATATCAGTAATCATCAGGGAAGTGCAAATCAAAACCACAATGAGGTATCACCTTACACTTATCAGAACGGCTAGAATCAAAAACACAAAAAATAACAAGTGTTGGTGAGGACTGGAGAAAAAGGGAGCCCTTGTACACTGTTGGTGGGATTATAAATTGTGCAGCCCCTGTAGAAAAGGGTACAGAGGTTCCTCAAAATATCAAAAATAGAAATACCATATGGTCCAGTAATTCCACTACTGGCTATTTACCCAAAGAAAATGAAAACGCTAATTTGAAAAGATATATGCACCCCTATGCTTATTGCAGTATTATTTATAATGGCCAAGATATGGAAGTAACTCAAGTGTCCACTGATAGATGAATGGATAAAGAAGATGTGGTGTGTGTACACACACACACACACACAGGAATATTACTCAGCCATACAAAAGGGATGAGATCTTGACAACTGCAACAACACGGATGGACCCAGAAGTTATTATGCCAAGTGAGATAAGTCAGACAGAGAAAGACAATGATTTCACTTATATGTGGAATCTAAAAAGCAAAACAAATGAATAAACAAACAAAAAGAAGAAACAGACCCGAAGATACAGAAAAACTGATGGCTGCCAGAGGGGCAGGGGAGGATAGGCAAATGGGTGAAGGGGAGTGGGAGATACAGGCTTCCAGTTATAGAATTAATAAGTCACATGGATAAAAGGTACAGCATAGGGAATATAGTCAATTGTACTATAATAGTATTGTATGGTGACTGATGGTAGCTACACTTGTGCTGAGCATAGCATGATGAATAGAGAAGCTAAATCACTATGTTGTACACCTGAAACTAATTTAACATTGTATATCAATTATACTTCAATAAAAAAAGAATTAAAGAAATAAAACTTAGAATCAATATGAAAAATGAAAATATATTAAGTGATATTTATAATTATATTTAATAACACACTTGATGCCAAAAACTTTGTATCTCTGGTGCCATTGATAGAAAAGTCTAGCAAAAACTAACCTAGGGAGATGGCTTCAGATTAGAACATAAAAAAAATTTTTAAAAATCTTAATATACTTTATGGAGTAACTATTTTTAGTTGGCCCCTGCATAAACTGAAAGAAGGTAACAGAAAAAACCCTCTATCCCTGAGGCAGGGGTAGAAAACATCATAGCCCTAGATCTTTAGAGATCCCCTACCCGTGGGAGAGAGGTGGAACCACTGAGAAAGTCTCTGGGGATACACTGCCTGCCTAAAACTGAAACAGAAAAATGGAAAACAGACTGTCCCCTGCCCTAGCACCCACACCCATTACCACCATTGTGTTAGCAAACACTGAGGTAATAAATAACATCAGTCTACTGCTGGGAAGGGAAGAGTAGGGAGAGAGACACTCTCTAAGGTACTGTAACAACTAAGAAAGTGAGATCCAAAGTTGAAGGTAGGGCAGACATTAGAAAAATCCTCTGGTGGGGCACCTGGGTGGCTCAGTCAGTTAAGCGTCCAACTCTTGATTTCAGCTTGGGTCATGATCTCAGGGTCCTGAGATCGAGCCCTGTGTCAGGCTCAGCTCTCAGCAGGGAGTCTGCTTGAGATTCTCTCCCTCTGTGTGTGCTTTCTCTCTCAAAAAATAAATAAATCTTAGGGGCGCCTGGGTGGCGCAGTTGGTTAAGTGACTGCCTTCAGCTCAGGTCATAATCCCAGAGTCCCGGGATCAAGTCCCACGTCCCTGCTCAGCGGGGAGTCTGCTTCTCCCTCTGCCCTTCACCCTGCTTGTATTCTCTCTTGCTCACTCTCTCTCTCAAATAAATAAAATCTTTAAAAAAAATAAAAATAAAAAAGGTAACCCTAGACTGGAATTTGAAGTCTGTAGTGCACTGTGGGTAAGCATAGCAATACAAAATACAGCTCAACCACAGACAAGACGGACTCAGCTACTCATGCTAAAGATCTAGGCAGGCATAAATACTATTTCCCTCAGTCTGTACTGTCTGGTATATAAAACATCCATCTTTCAACCACAAATTATAAGTTACACAAGGAAGGAAAGGAAAAAACCACCCTGACAAAGGAAAAACGGGAACAGAGAGTTAATAAAAGCTTTGGAATGGCTCAACAGTAAACTCCAGAGAGTCAAGTAAGAGACTGTCCAAAATGAAACAGGGGAAAAAATGTGTGGGTAGGAAGGAACAAAACAGAAGATCCAAGAGCTGTGGTAAAATCAACTGATTTAACACACATGCAGTTGAAATCTTAGAAGTAAAAGAGAATGGAGAAGAAGTATCTGAAAAGATAATGCTGAGAATTTTCCAAAACTAATAAAGACACAAAACCACAGACAGAAGTTGTTCTGAGAACAGGGAGGATAAATTACACCTCTAACCCCCCAAAACCAACCAGACAAATCATATTCAAACTACTCAAAACCAAAGATAAAAAGAAAATCTTTAAGGCACACAGAGGGAAAAAAACATACTATATCGAGAGAAACATTTCTCATCAAAAACTACATAAGCCAGGGCGCCTGGGTGGCTCAGTTGGTTAAGCGACTGCCTTCGGCTCAGGTCATGATCCTGGAGTCCTGGGATCGAGTCCCGCATCGGGCTCCCTGCTCGGCGGGGAGTCTGCTTCTCCCTCTAACCCTCCCCCCTCTCATGTGCTCTCTCTCTCTCTCTCATTCTCACTCTCTCAAAAATAAATAAATAAATCTTTTAAAAAAAAAAAAAACTACATAAGCCAGAAGATGGTGAAGTGGCACATTTTCAACACTAAGAAGAAAAAACTGAGAATCCTACACTCAGAGAAAGTATCTTTGAAAAAGAAAGGTCAAATAGATTTTTTCAGGAAAACAAAAACAAAGAAGTCATTACCAGCAAAGCTGCACCACATAAAATGGGAAGAAAAGCACTTTAGGCTAAAGGAAATACAATACCAAACCAGACTCATGTACCTACACAAAGACAAAATAAGGGAAATGGCAATAAATGAAGGTACATATAAAATGTAGTTTTTTCCTTATTTTTAATTGCTCTAAAAGATAATTGGCTATCTAAAGGAATAGGAGTAAAAATGTAATGTTTATAGCATGTGTAAAATTAAAACACATGGCGGGCCTGGGTGGCTCAGATGGTTAAGTGCCTGCCTTCAGCTCAGGTCATGGTATCAGGGTCCTGGGATCGAGCCCCACATAGGGCTCCCTGCTCAGCGGGAAGCCTGCTTCTCCCTCTCCCTCTACTGCTCCCCCTGCTTGTACTCTCTCACTCTCTCTGTCGAATAAATAAATAAAATCTTTAAAAAATATATTAAAACACATGACAGTAGCACAGAAGATGGGAGAAAGGAACTGGACACGTACTGTTGCATACTACACGTACAATGGTATATCATGTATCTTGATCTTTATATTGCCAGTCATTAAGAAACTACTTACTAAATCACAGCACTATAGTCCTCAACCCAACATTAACTCCATTAATAAATTATTATTTTCATAATAATAAAAACAACAGCCAACATTTAAATGCCTATTATGTGCCATAAAACTGTTGTGGTAAGTGGTTTAACAGTATTAAGCCTCAAGATGATTCCATGAGGAAAGTATTACTGGTTGTCCCCATTTTGTGGTTGAGCAAAACTAGAGCCCAAGGAGAGTAAGTAACTTGTCCAAAGTCATACATTAATGAGGTGGCAGAGTCAAGATTCAAACCCTAGGCAAGACAGGTTCCTGAAACTGAACTCTTAACCACTTCATGGTTCTATAATATGGCTATAAACACTCTTTAGTATTACATGAAATGAAAGCCATCATCAGCAAGATGAAACTGTTTTGGTAAAATCTATTGAAAATTAAACTACAAAATTCCAAAATTCCAAATACAAATTCAATGTATAACCACTATGTCTTCGGCATCTCCTTTCCCCTGCTTTAACTTAATAATGTAGGCTCTTCATTTCTGACCACTTACCTGACTTTAATACAAAGACAGTAAAGTTAATCAAGGAATTTTGGGTAAGATATGATTTTCAGTGTTGCAAGTATTTCTAAAATACAGAAGATTTTGTTTTGAATATGTCTGGTTGGAATGCTGGAACATACTGGTAACCTCACTCCCAAAATACAGGAACAGTAATAACCATCCAAAACTACCAAGTTCAAAAGTTCATCTGACAGATGAGGAAAAGAGGCCCAGGAAAATCACCCTATTTCCTGAATTCTAAGGCATATGTATTTTCCACCTTTTATTAATGTTTCAGAAATCATCACGTATCTAACACATCTAATGTGCAATATTTTTATCCCCAAGAAGTTATTTTTAAAGCAATGGTTATGTTACAACTGACAATGCTTTAACACTAATGAAATACTAAGTGCCATGCTCATTACTACTCAGCTTTGTTTTTAGGATTGGTGAGAGCGTGTGTGCACAGGATAGAAAGGATATTTTGATGCTACTTTTTAAAAAGCACATAAGTGTTTATTATTATTGTAACTCATTATAAGATCTTTATTTAAAAATCTCTTGGGGTGCCTCAATGGCTCAGTTGGTTAAGCGTCCGATTCTTGATTTCAGGGCCGTGAGTTGGAGCCCTGCGTTAGGCTCCCCCCCGCAAAAAAATCTTTTTAGTTATTTTCTGTAGCTATTAAAAAATAAAGGAGAATAAGAAACATATTTTCTTAAATATTTGGTAGCCATAAATATCCAGACTGAGACTTGGCATATTATACTAATGTAGAATAAAACTGATGCTTTAAACATGCATAAAATGCATTTTTTGCATTTTATGCATAAGATGCATAAAAATGATCTCACTAGCCTCCTTTCAGGCAATGATATCATCCCAGTAAATAATATCATTAGTGCAGAAAAGAAATTAATATGCATTTTAAAAGAGAAAGACTTTAAAAACAAACGAGAAAGACTTATTCTATATTCTGTAACATACCAAGAATTCTTGGAATATAGTTAAAAGGTTAAAAACAGGCAGATGTACATAGATCTCCAGATTTAAGGAAAAGTTGTGCCATGTTTCAGCTGCTGCCCTGTTCCCTGGTCCTTCTCCTCCCACTGTCTTTTGGCTATAAGGTACAAGGGTATTCCACTATTCCTTGGGGAAAATAAGTGATGCACACTTTCATGGCCTTTGACGTGAGAGAGACCTGGGTTTGAACACAGCCTTTATTAATTTATTAGCTATATGATCTTGGGCAAATCACTTAACTTCCTGAGACTTAGTTCCACTCCATTCCATGCCCGTGTCACATGTCTTCTCATTCCAGGACCCAGACCGAAGAGTAGCTCCTGTGTGTGAAGTGCTATTCTCAGGGCAGAAGACAGAAACCAGAGCTTGACTCCACTTTGTTAATTAGTAAGAATTAATTCGGAATCAATGAGCTCATAACTTTTGCCTTGGAAAGTTTCCTAAGTAAACTCTACTACGCTTTTTAAACTGCTTGATTAATACTCAACAGAACCAAATTTATGTTTTCAATTTTCATTTCATTTTACATAAATTTTGTGAGGATCAATACTTTTCCATTTAAACTTTTAATGAGCATTTGATTCATCAACTAGTTTTACTCCATATCAAAATTTTTCTATGCTTTCTTTTGAAGTTGTTATTTCTTTCAAAACCAATTTTCTCACATCAAATTTAGCAGCTCTCAATTTGTTAATGAAGAACTGATTTTTCTGGAAATGCCTAGACAACAACAAACTTATTCTGTGTTTTAAAAAAAGCTCTATGCAGTTTATTCTTAATGTGATATGTAAATATTTTATTATGTATTACAAGATACTTTAAAAATATAACCATACTAGGACTACCACTTAAAAAACCTGTCTCCCCCAAATTCTTATGTTGAATCCCAATGTGAGGTAGGACACTTTGGGAGGTGATTAGGTAATGTAGAGCCCTCATGAATGAGATTAGTCATCCTTACAAAAGAGGCCTGAGAGAGCTCCCTTGCCCTTTCTACCATGTGAGACAGGTGACACAGGGAAAGAGAGTTATCTATGAAGCAGAAAGCAAGCCCTCACCAGATTCTATATGTGTGGGCATCTTTTTTTTTTTTTTTAAGATTTTATCTATTCATTTGAGACACACACAGAAAGAGAACATGAACAGGGGGAGAGGTAGAGGGAAAAGGAGAAGCAGACTTCCCGCTGAGCCAGGAGCCTGACGTAGGGCTCGATCCCAGGACCCGGAGATCATGACCTGAGCCGAAGGCAGAAGCTTAACCCAGATCTGAGCCACCCAGGCACTCCTATGGGGGCATCTTAATCTTGGGTTTCCCAGACTCCAGAACTGTGAGAAACAAATTTCTGTTGTTTATAAGTCACTCAGAATACGATATTGTTATACCAGTCCAAACAGACTGACATGAAAACTAACAAAAATTCCTTAGTATCACCAAGTATCTAGTCAGTATTCAAGTTTCCTCAACTGTCTCGTAATTTTTTTCAACTTGTTTGTTCAAATTAGGATCTAAAATATATAATTCGTTGCTAGACTCTTAAGTCTCTTTATATGTACATTTTCTTTCTCTCTCTCTCCTTCCAACCCTGTCTTTTTTTCCTCACAATTTACTTGCTGAAGAAACCAAGATGTTGGTCCTGAGCAGTTACCCAAAGTTTGCATTTTGATGATTACATATTCTGTCCTCTGTATTTTCTGTGCAATGGTAGTTCCAGCGAACTGATTATATTTTTTAGCAAAAACCACCTCCCAGTTGATGCTATTGTATCTCCATCAGAAGGCACATAATGACTGCTTATCTCTCTTTCTGTGACATTAGTAGCCATTGATGGCCACTGCCTACACTCACAAATTCACTAAAGGTTAAAAAATGCTGGTAATTATAATCCTGCCATTCTTTTGTTAATTGGCTAGAATACTTCTATAGCAAGAAAATTCCCCTAAGCAACTGTTTGGCCATCCTGAGATATATTTTGTATAGAAGAGCCAGGGTGGCCCAAGATTAGAGGTGCTGAGGGTACTTATTGATTGGGTATTAGTGATTGCTTCTCAGACTTTTCAGTGGACTGTGCTAGAAAATACATCATGAATTTATACTCATACTCCCATATACATGTAATCTTTCCCTTCTTATGTCAACTAATCACTATATTTTTATATGGATTAAATATTTCAATATGAACAATGTGTCAATCCTCCTTCCTAAAGGGCATTGCTGAACTAAGGTAACAAGAAGGTAGCATAATAAGAACAGGAATGTAATTCCAATGATAATTTCAAAAGGGAAATTGAGAGCATAAAGCATGAAAATATTAGGCCTAGATATTTGTAGGAGAGGCTTCTGATGCTCTCACAAATATAGTTCTCCTTTCTTTTGGGGCATAAGGCAAGGAAACATTTCTTCATGCTCCTTGTAATTGATATGACTATTTGTGACCAAAGGGCTAAGGAAAGAATGACAAATACCACTTCTGGGCTAAATATCTAATTGCAGGCAAGAGACCCCTCCCTGGCATGACCACCTCTACCTTGGTGATTTACAGAAGCTCTTTCTGATAAACAAAAACGCCATAAGAATTGACACTGCCTGGAAAGTTGAACCTACACATAAAGGAGCTGTTACAGAGAATCACCTGACTCCATCAACAGAATTTTTATGAGTGAAAAATAACCTTTTGTTATCTCAAGCTACTATTTTGGGGGAAACATCTGTTACAAAAGTGTAACATCATCTATACTGACTCACATAGCATTAAAAAAAAAAAGTACAAAAGCTCAAAGTAAAAAAAAAAACCAAAACGTATTTTCCCAAAGACCCTGATTCTACCAACCGATAGGCCTAAAAATTGTCTTTTATATAATTAATGACAAATATGTAACATGAATACACAAAATGAGTCACACTCTATGTTGGTGAAGTTCAAAGAATAATTCAAGCACACAATAAGACCCACAGTACATAATCTATGAAAACACAAAATGTTCATTTACATAAAATATACTTAATACCCATAAAATTTCAAATATTGCTATTCGAATGCAAACTCTGATTCTATATATATGTGTTGAAAAGATTTTTCCTCTTAAAGATAAAAAGTATTTGTTTACATTACTGCCTTTGCAGAAAGTCTATTCCAACTAAATGTTTCTTTACTTCAAATGCATTTCATAATACTAATCAAATTTTCCTTTTCTGTAAATTCTATACAGAAATATCATGAGATAGAGTCAGACTTAGCTTCAGAAAATCAAAAAAGGACCCCTTGAAGTTCCGAATAACATTCAGGAGTATAATGTAAACTCCACACACAAAAAAGAACAAATACCAAGGAAAAACTACCAGGTATTGGGAAGCTGAATATTACCCAAAGCTTGTACGAAGTTGACAAGTCAGAAGAGAGACCTCCATTAATATCCAGTGCATTTAGAAGAGACTCCAGAAGAATCAATCCTCACTATTAGAACTAAAAAAAGATTTAGAGTAAAGGCTACTTAAGACCCAACATAACAAAAATTTAAAATAAGCCTCAGAAGGATTAGACTAATCTGCAACTAATTTCACTGTTGCTAGAATAAAAGAGAGCTAGCACTATTTAAATGAAGACAACAAAACTCAAGTACTCAAGACATAAAGTTTATAATATCCACTAGAGGGGTGCTTGGTGGCTCAGTCAGTTAAGCATTTGACTCTTGGTTTCCACTCAGGTCATGATCTCATGGATCATGACACTGAGCCAGTGTAGGGCTCTGCAATCAGCAGGGAGTCTGCTTGAAGATATTCTCTCCTACTCTGTCCCTCCCCCTGCTTGCACATGCTCTCTCTCTCTCTCTCTAAAATAAATGAATAAATCTTTAAAAAATATTAGAGGTGCCTGGGTGGAACAGCTGGTTAAGCCTCCCAACTCTTGGTTTCAGCTCAGGCTGTGACTGCAGGGTGGTGGGATCAAGCCCAGCCGCAGGCTCCACGCTCAATGCAGAATCGGCTTGGGTTTCTCACTCCCTCTCCCCCTACCCCCCACCCCATGCTCTCTCTGTCTCTCTCTTTATGTGGCTCAGTTGGTTAAGCATCTGCCTTCAGCTCAGGTCATGATCCCGGGGTCCTGGGATCAAGCCCTGCCTGGCTTCCTGCTCAGTGGGGAGTCTGCTTCACCCTCTCCCTCTGCCTCTCCCCTTTGCTCATGCTCTCTCTCTCAGATGAGTAAAGTCTTTTAAAAAAATTTATATTATCCAGCAGATATAAACAATACTAGATGTAAGAAGAAAATGTAAACAATCACCAGAAATAAAATCAGGCAAAAGAATGACAGAGATGATTAAAAACTAGTATATAAGAAGCTGAAAATAACTATTAAATAAGGTTAAGGATTTAAATGAAGATATGAACATGAAAACTGAAACTATATATTTTTACAAAAATTTTTAAGTATTTTATTTATTTGAGTGGGGGAGAGAGAGTGAGAGTGTGTGTGCATGCATGCACACAAGCAGTGAGGAAGGGGTAGAGGGAGATGCAGGTTCTTTGCTGAGCAGGGAGCCCAATGCAGGACTCGATCCCAGGACCCTGGAATCATGACCTGAGCTGAAGGCAGACGCTTAACAGACTGAGCCACCCAGGTGCCCCTGAAACCATATTTTAAAAGAAAAAATTTAATTTTCAAAGTGAAAAAATAACAATACCTGAAAAAGTTAACTGTAGAGTTTTAACATCATATTTAACACTGGCAAGTAAAAGATCAGTGAACCTAAAGACCAGACAATTTTATCTATCCAAGCTGAAGTACAATAAGAAAAAATGTTACAAGTGGGGGATGGGGAAGAGATGAAAGTAAATTAAAGAGAAAATCAGAGTCCCAGTCATGTGAATAATCACCATTTTTGCGTGCATGTAATTGGAGGCCAAGAAAAAGGAAGGGGAGATAGAAAACATATTTGAAAGATAGTGGCAAAGTACCTCTCCAGTTCAATCACAGATCCAAGATTCTTAAAAAGAAACTCATACAAGATAAATACAGAAAACCAAACTAAGGCATATCATATATTCATGAAAAAACAATGAAAATTTTGGGGCGCCTGGGTGGCTCAGTCATTAAGCGTCTGCCTTAGGCGCAGGTCATGATCCCAGGGTCCTGGGATCGAGCCCCGCATTGGGCTCCAGCCCTGCACTGGGCTCCCTGCTCAGCAGGAAACCTGCAGAATCTCCCTCTCCCACTCCCCCTGCTTGTGTTCCCTCTCTCGCTGTCTCTCTCTGTCAAATAAATAAATTAATTAAAATTTAAAAAAAAAAAAAGAAAATTTTAAAAGCACCGAGGGGGAAAAAAATGGACACATTATATAGCAAAACAAAAATAATCACTGACTTCTGAAAAACACAAGCCAGAAGACAGTAAAAGGAACACATTTAAAGGGCTGAAAGGAAGAAAAAACTGCACACAGCCTAGGATTCTATATTCAATAACAAAGACAACCCAATTAATGAGCAAATGAAAAAACAAAAACTAGGAGACTTTATAAACCAGAAAACAAATAATGGGCAGATGACTTAAACAGAAATTTCTCCAAAGAAGATATACAAATGGGGGCACCTGGGTGGCTCAGTCGTTAGGCGTCTGCCTTCAGCTCAGGTCATGGTCCCAGGGTCCTGGGATTGAGCCCCGCATCGGGCTCTCTGCTCTGCGGGAAGCCTGCTTCTCCCTCTCCCACTCCCCCTGCCTGTGTTCCCCCTATTGCTGTGTCTCTCTCTGTCAAATACATAAATAAAATCTTAAAAAAAAAAAAGATATACAAATGACCAATAAGCACATGAAAAGATGCTCAAAATCTTAGTCATTACAGAAATGTAAATCAAATGAATAAAGCAATCTTTTAATCATTAAATATACCAATTCTTACTCTGAAAAAGGGCTCAATTCAAACCACTATAAAAGTGGTTAAATTATACATCTTTCTAAGAGATCACATAAAAAATAAACTAACTCCCGGGGCACCTGTGTGGCTCAGTCGGTTAAGCATTTGCCTTCAGCTCAGGTCATGATCTTGGGGTCCTGGGATCAAGCCCTGCCTGGCTTCCTGCTCAGCGGGGAGCCTGCTTCTCCCTCTCCCTCTCCCTGCCACTCCCCCTACTTGTGCTCTCTTTCTCTCTCTGTCAAATAAATAAATAAAATCTTAAAAGAAAAGAAATAGACCAGCTCCCTCATATGCCTAACCCAAAGTTAGCCTAGAAGTTACAAAAAAAATTTATTAGATTCCATGTTATGACAAAGATCATGTTCCAGAAATTTTAAACGGTACAGTAATCAAATTAACAAATAAGAATTAAAGTAAATGCAAGCTTACTTTCCTTAGACAAATATTTGACAAGATCTCATTATATTTTAGATATTATGGTAAACTGTAGACTTAATAATTATAGTTAGAGCCATACAAATATGGCTGAGTGATTATAAACACAAAAAATACTGATTAAAAATTCTATATCTTCTTTTTTTAATTCTGCTTTTTTTAAAGTGTTTATTTTATTGTATGTTTTATTTTTTTAAAAGATTTTGTCAGAGAGAGAGAGAGCACAAGCAGGGGGATCAGAAGGCAGAGGGAGAAGCAGGCTCCCCGCTG
The DNA here is from genome assembly GCF_037043125.1 of Eumetopias jubatus. Taxonomy (NCBI): domain Eukaryota; kingdom Metazoa; phylum Chordata; class Mammalia; order Carnivora; family Otariidae; genus Eumetopias; species Eumetopias jubatus. Next base: position 118,073,970 of record NW_028274816.1, on the reverse strand, counting down.
AGCAAGGAGCCTCATGTGGGATTCGATCCCAGGACCCTGGGATCATGACCTGAGCTGAAGGCAGTTGCCTAACCAACTGAGCCACCCAGGTGTCCCAAGAATTCTATATTTTCTTTGGAAAAAAGACTCTAAAGAAGTCCTAACTGGACTTTATTTTTATTATAACTATTAAACATTTTTTAAGATTTTATTTATTTATTTGACACACATGGGGGGGAAGAGCACAAGCAGGGGGAGCAGAAGGAGAAGCAGGCTCCCCAATGAGCAGGGAGCCCTATGTGGGGCTCCATACCAGGACCCTGGGATCATGACCTGAGCCAAAGGCAAATGCTTAACTGACTGAGCCACCCAGGCGCCCCTATTAAACATCTTTTTGTCAGTGATTTGGATTTGACACAGAAGGCATGTATATTAATTTCATAAATGACAAAAGCAGGAGGAATGGCTAATAAAATAGGTAACAATATAGAATCAAATTCGCCTTAGGCAAAATGTATTTAGAGTTTCTTAAAAACAGTGTATATAAGGATAGAAAAACAAGATTAAGCTTGAAAATTTTTAGCTAAGAAAGCTATGAGCTTTTTGCTTAAGTTAATACAATTTTATGCTGCATGGTAGTGATTAAAGAATTAAATATTCTCCTACTGTTCACTAATCTAATTCCATCTAGAGAACAGCATGAGATTAAATAGTATACATATTAACTATGCTTAAAAAGCAGCAGGGGAAAAGGACTTATTCACATGCCTAGAAGGGAAGGTTCCAGTTTCCCAATTCAAATAGGTGAATTCCAACTCAAAGAGGTAAATGATTTCCATTGGGCATTCTAGTAGCACAAACTTTGGGATCATGATACTATGCCAAAATCCCCAGTGGCTTCCAGCTCCACCGCCATCTCTAAAGCTAGAAAATGAGACTGGGACTAGGTCAGAGGCATACACCAAACTATTTCAATGCCCCCAAATTTAAATGGAGTGGAACCATAAGCAAAAATTTCATTGAATTCAAGACATCCTACATCTTCAAATTGATTTGTCACATCAATTTAAAATATACAACAATTAGCAAGATAAAAAAACTTTTAACAATGTAAGAGAAACGTTAAACAGAAGGATACTGTGAGGAAAAAACCACTTTCAAGTTACTAGTTACAATGAGATACTATTCAGCCATAAAAAGAAAGGAACTTCTAACACATGCTACAACCTGGATGGATCCTGAAAACATTATGTAAAGTGAAATGAGCTACACAAAAAGAGAAATATTGTATGATTCCATTCATATGAAATATTTATAATAAGCAAATTCAAAGAGGCAGAAAGTGGACTGTGAGGCAAGGGGTTGGGGGGAGGCCTATTACTGCTTAATGGGTATAGAGCTTCTCTTTAGGGTGATAAAAATATTTTAGACAAAGATAGTAGTGATATGTCCATAACACTGTGAATTCAATTAATGCCACTGAAATGTACTTAAAAATGGTTAAAATGGCAAATTTTATTCTATGTATTTTATTCCAACTACCTCTCTGCCCTCTCTCAGCTCAGGAGGATCCAGTAAAGAAAGTGACTTACTGGAGTCCTGACCTATCTCACTCATCCAGTCCAAGTCTGTAGTGTCATGGAGTTACTTAGAAAATTTAAAGACTGACTAGCAAAATCAAACAAAACCTAACCCAAAGAGAGCCCTTAAATAACTCAAGTAATTCTAGTTATTAAGAAATAAAGAGGGGGTGCCTGGGTGGCTCAGTTGATGGGCGTCTGCCTTCGGCTCAGGTCATGATCCCAGGGTCCTGGGATCGAGCCCCGCATCAAGCTCCCCGCTCTGTGGGAAGCCTGCTTCTCCCACTCCCCCACTGCTTGTGTTCCCTCTCTCGCTGTCTCTTAAAAAAAAAAAAATCTTAAAAAAAAAGAAGGAAATAATTCCCAACTTACACACTATATACCTACAGTTTGTGAAAATGACTATTTAGAATACAGAATGCATTTTCCCTCATAATTAATGATCAGATTTCCTTAGCTAACCCCCAGAATTCTACCTAAAATATAATGAGGTTAAAATACTGAGTAATTAACAACAATAATTATAAGGACCTTAAAAGCATACTACTATGAATGTATGTACTTCATCTGTGTTATTATGAACTAAATAAGCTTGGGAGCTAGTATAGGAATGCAGTCATCATCTACAAACATTGTTTCGAGAGAGATAGGCCTGCACTATGTGGTAAAAAAGGTAATAAAAAGACAACATGAATATGTCTCTGCTCATCTCTCCTCCCTTACCTGGTTCTTCCTAGTCCCACTGCTGAGATTATTAGGCAGACAAAAATAAGCTGAAGAAATGGAGTGAGCAACTGGAGTAGGGACAGGAGACATTATCAGGTCCCTATATCCTAGAAATGATACATCTAGCCAAAATCACATTCACAGAACCTGGACATTCCTCTAAGGATGGGATCAATCAAGCAAGATAGTAACATGTTTGACTACCCTTTTTGTCCATTCCTTCCTCTCATTTCTAGGAATCCAGTTCAAGTCAAGAAATAATGAGGCAACTGATCACAGAACACAACTTTCTGCACCATACACATCGGCTACTGGCAATAATAAACCTGCAGGGAAGTCAACAGTACCAGGGAATGGTAGTGAGGTGCTGTCACATGCCACTGCTGCCCTAGGTCTTTAAAAAGATAGGGACTCTACTATTTTGAAGAATGTGATAATAACTTTGTGCCAAGACATTCTTCTCTTACTTGTTCCCTCAGTAATCAAAGATTCACATATTCATTCTAGGCAACAACAACAACAGAGTAAACAAGTGGGACTACATCAAACCAAAAAGCTTCTGCACAGCAAAAAAAACCAACAACAGAATGAAAAGGCAACCTATGGAATGGGAGAAAATATTTGCAAATCATATATACAATAACATACATATGTTGTATGCTATCGTACAGTGCAATAGCACAAAAACAAAACAAAACAAAAAAACCTGATTCTTAAAATGGCAGGAATCAAACAGACATTCTTCCAAAGACATTCAAATGACCAATAGGTATATGAAAAGGTGCGCAACATCATTAATCACTGGAATAATGCAAATCAAAACCACAATGAGATACCACCTCACACCTGTTAGAATAGCTATCATCGGGGCGCCTGGGTGGTGCAGTTTGTTTAGTGTCTGACTCTTGGTTTAAGCTCAGGTGGTGATCTCAGGGTCATGAAATCAAGCCTCTGCGCTCAACAGGGAGTCTGCTTAAGACATTGTCTCCCCTCATGAACCATGAGAGACAATGGACTCTGAAAAACAAACTGAGGGTTCTAGAGGGGAGGGGGGTGAGGGGATGGGTTAGCCTGGTGATGGGTATTAAAGAGGGCACATTCTGCGTGGAGCACTGGGTGTTACGCACAATGAATCATGGAACACTACATCAAAAACTAAGGATGTAATGTATGGTGATTAACATAACAAAATTTAAAAAAAGACACTCTCTCCCCTCATTTTTCTCTGCTCCCCACCTTGCTCACTCTCTCTCTAAAATAAATAAAGCAATCTTAAAAAAAAAAAAAAGAACAGCTATCATCTATAGACAAACACATCAAAAAGAATACAATATCTAGGAATGAATTAACCAAGAAGGTGAAAGACCTGTACTCTGAAAACTATAACACTGATAAAAGAAACTGAAGAAACACAAAGGAATGGGAAGATATACTGTACTCATGAATTAGAAGATTATTGCTAAAATGCCCATACTACCCAAAACAACCTACAAATTCAATGTAATCCCTATCAAAATACCAACGGCATTTTTCACAAAACTAGAACAAATAATCCTAAAATTTATATGAAACCATAAAAGACCTCCAATAACCAAAGCAACCTAGAGAAAGAAGAACAAAGCTGGTGGCATCACAACCGCAGATTTCAAACTATACTACAAAGCTGTAACAGTCAAAACAATATGGTACTGGCACAAAAAGAGATACATAGATCAATGGAAGAGAACAGTGAGTCCAGAAATAAACCCATGTTTATATGGTCAATTAATCTTCGACAAAGGAGACAAGAATATACAATGGGGAAAAAACAGTCTCTTTAATAAATGGGTGTTGGAAAAACTAGACAACTTTATGCAAAAGAATGAAACCAGGACCACTTTCATTATAGCATATACAAAAACAAACTCAAAATGGATTAAAGACCTTAATGTAAGACCAGAAACCATAAAACTCCGGAGAAAACATAGATAGTAAGGTCTTTGATATGAGTCTTTGTAGTATTTTTTTGGATCTGTTTCCTCAGGGAAAGGTAACAAAAGCAAAAATAAACAAATAGAACTACATCAAACTAAAAAAACTCTTGCAGTGAAGGAAACCATAAGCAAAATGAAAAGGAAACCTACTGAATGGTAAAAGATATTTGAAAATGATATAACCATAAGAGGTTAATATCCAAAATATATAAAGAACTCACACAACTCACTATGAAAAACAAACAATCCAATTAAAAGTGGGAAGAGGACCTGAATGGACATTATATAATAGAGAATACATACAGATGGCCAACAGGCACATGAAAAGATGCCCAATATCACTAATCATCAGGGAAATGCAAATCAAAACAATGAGATACCACCTCACACCTGCCAGAATGGCTATCATGAAAAAGAATTAACAGGTATTAGGGAGGGTGTGGAGAAAAGGGAGCACTCATGCACTGTTGGTACGCATGGAAATTCCGGAGCCACTATGAAAAATAGTATGGGGTTCCTCAAAAAATTAAAAATAGAAGTAACAGTTAAAAACTAATAAAAAAATAGAAATAACATACGAGGGGTGCCTGGGTGGGTCAGTCGTCAAGCGTCTGCCTTCGGCTCAGGTCATGATCCCAGGGTCCTGGGATTGAGCCCCGCATCGGGCTCCCTGCTCAGCAGGAAGCCTGCTTCTCCCTCTCCCACTCCCCCTGTTTGTGTTCCCTCTCTCGCTGTCTGTCAAATAAATACATAAAATCGTTAACAAAAAAAAAAGAAAAGAAATAACATATGGGTGCCTGGGTGGCTCAGTTGGTTGAGCATCCGACTCTTGATTTTGGCTCAGGTCATGATCTCAGGGTCGTGAGATCAAGCCCCATGTCAGCTCTGTGCTCAGTGGGGAGTCTGCTTCCCCTCTCCCTCTTCCCCTGCCCCTTCCCTCATACATGCTCTAAATAAATAAATAAGTAAATAAATATTTTTTAAAAATAGATATAACATATGATCCAGCAATTCCATTTCTAAGTATTTACCCATAAAAAAGAAAACACTAATTTGAAAATATATATGCACCCCTATGTTCACTGCAGCAGTTTACAATAGCCAAGATATGGAAGCAATGTAAGCATCCATCAATAGATCAATGGATAAAGATGTGGCATATATACACAATGGAGTATTACATGGAGTATTACTCAGCCATAAAAAGGAATGAAATCTTGCCATTTGGGACAACATGAAATCTTGCCATTTGGGACAACATGGATAGACACACACACACACACACACACACACACACACACACACACAACATGGATAGACACACACACACACACACACACAACATGGATAGACACACACACACACACACACACACACACACACACACACACACACACACACACACACCCTGAACTTTGTGACAACATGGATAAGCCCTGAGGGCTTACAGCGTGTGAAATAAGCCAGATAAGAGAAAGACAAATAATTCCCAGTATCACTTACATGCGGAATATTTAAGTAAGAAAAGAGGGGGGGGGAGGAAGAGAAAAAAAAAAGAAATTTACACTCTTAGAAACAGAGGGTAGGAAAGTAGTTGTCAGGGGCTGGGGAGTGGGGGGAAATAGGGACAGGTTGGTAAAAGTGTACACATTTTCAGCTGTAAAATTAATAGTCTCAGGTTCTAATGTAAAACATGGTGACTATAGTTGATAATTCTGTATACATAATTCAAACTTGTTAAGAGAGTAGAGCTTATATGTTCTAACCAAAAAAGCAAAGAACAGAAAAGAAATCCCCAAGAGTTAGATACTGTAAAAAAAACTCACAACTACAGGGTAACAAAGTATTTTAGAAACCTAAGGAAACTGGTAATAATGTCATTTTTAAAAAAAAAGAATACTATCCCAATTCATATTTGTAAGATACATCTTAACTTTGACAGACTACATCAAAAAATGGTAAGATCCTTCCTTTTAGGAAGGGAAACTAGGTGGCCAGGGAATTGGATGGAAAGGAGATTTTTCACTGTTCTTTTGCTCTTTTTAAAATTTTGAACCATGAGAATGTATATCTGTTAAAAAACACAAAAGAAGGGCGCCTGGGTGGCTCAGTTGGTTAAGCGACTGCCTTCGGCTCAGGTCATGATCCTGGAGTCCCTGGATCGAGTCCCGCATCGGGCTCCCTGCTCAGCAGGGAGTCTGCTTCTCCCTCTGACCCTCCCCCCATCTCATGTGCTTTCTCTCTCATTCTCTCTGTCTCTCAAATAAATAAATAAAATCTTTAAAAAAAAAAACAAAAGAAAATATAAGCATTTTCCAATTGCCCTCACACACTATATCACACTGGGTGAAAAATGAAGTCACAGTCACTAGACAAGATAGTTTTCTAAGTAAGACAATGCAATACATTTTATATAAGAGTCAACATGACAAATCAATGTATAAGCCTACAATTTTCAGTGAAATACAGAGTTAAAAACTCTGGAGCCAAACAGACATGAGGTCAAATCATTGTCAAATCCTAGCCCTTCTACTCAAGGATTATGTGATTCTTGGACAAATTATGTAACTTCTGTTTGTCTAGCGAAAACAAGATTAATAATAATAGCGCATGGTGTGGTGAGAATTAAGTGAGAACATTTACATAACATGTTTAGCATAGTGCCAAGTATATGGTAAATAAGTCCAATGTTAGTTATTACCATTATCAGTGGGAGGCAACATAAAAGAGTAGCTAATATGAATTTGGATACTTGGACTTGAATCTTGGATCCATGTATTAGCTTTAATACTTAGGCAAGTAAATTAACATTTGTATCTTTTCCTCATTCATAAAATGGTAATAATATCAGTACCTGCACCATGACAAACATCATATAACTTAAAAAGATACCAGATAAAAACTTGTGAACTCACTAGGCAAACACAATCTTAAGTATTCAAAGTTAACATTCCCAATAAGATAAACCAGTTACATATGATTGTTCAAAGTACTAAATGATATATTTATAAAGCAGGCAATAACTAGCATGCAATACTAATAAACAACAACCAAAGTTCTTCACAGTTAAATAGTTTCTCTGAGGGAAAGATCTGGTTTCAAATAAACAAGCTGCTTTCATTTGTACCCTGTGTAACACCTGTAAACTGTCACTACATATGAGTATGTTATTGCCAGTTTGGGGTTCAGCTGAACCCCAAAGGATTTCCACAAGAGGATAAAACAAATGACCTTGGCCATTATAGCATGATACTCTCAAATGACCTAATAAGAAACAGATTCATGATAATTAAATAGTTCAGGTAGTATCTCTTTGGAGTTTAAGGGTATTAAATAAATATCTTGCTATCTTTCAAAATAAATAGCCTGGTGAGGGCATAATGTGGTTTCCAGAGATTATTGAAAAAAATAATCCTGACCCTGTGAGAGAAAAAAAAAAAGAGAGAAACTATGAAAAAATTGATAATAGGGGCTATTTTTCAGTCCCAAAACTTTTCAATACACATCTTTGATAGTATCAGTACAATTAAGCTTCTCATCTTTTTTCAGGTTGTCTAGACAAATGATAGGGTCTTCAAACAGACCTGAAAAGGGACTCCAATTCTCAGGAAACAAGAGTACCATAAACCAAACCCAATCATTACTAGAAACCAAAGGAACTTTGTGGGGAAAAGACTAATAAATGGACAATAGCAAACCATATTGTGCATGGGTTCCATGCTGTGACAACAAAAAGCCTCTAACACCAGAAAATCCAAAAGTTGTCAAACTATCAAGCTTTGATGACTTCACCAACTATTTAGTAGCTTGACCATGGTGGTAGATACACAAGCCCCCATAGTTACAGAATTACACAGAACTGAGTACACAAACACGCACACACACGCACACACACGCACACACACACATACACAGGCACACACACACACACACAAACTGGGGAAAGCAGTTTAAGATCAGTGGCTAGATAGCATCTGTGTCAATATCCTAGCTGTGATATGCATTTGAAAAATATTACCTTCAGTGGAAACTAGCAAGGTATAAAAAAGGACCCCCTGTATTCTTATTAACTGCATGTGAATCTGTATTTATCTTAATAAAAAATTTTTAAAATTTTATTTTATTTGAGAGAGCAAGATCGAGAGAGAGAGAGAGAGAGAGCACGAGCTGGGTGAGGGGCAGAGGAAGAAGCAGACTCCCCACCGAGCAGGAAGCCTGATGCAGAACTCAATCATGACCCAAGCTGAAGGCAGATGACCAACCAACCAACTGAGCCACCCAGGCGCCCCTTAATAAAAATTTTAATTAAAAATTTTAGGAAGAACAGATTTTCAGAATATTTGAGTAAATGTACCACAGGAAAAAAATATTTTTTTTAATTTTATATTAAATGTATTCTAAATAATATTTCCTCCCCACTACTAGTTTTAATAGCTAGCTCTTCTCCTACGGGCACAATGACCAAGGAAAAAAATTCCACAAAGATCCACACATATAGAACTTGAACTTATTTCAAAACAATAAACAACATAACACTTTTCCAGTTCAAGAGAGGAAACACAAACTATCCATAGAGCCACATGACTAATTAAAAATTATATTCCACATAATATTTATTGTGCATCTTACATGCCAGACATCAATGGGATACAGGAGACACAATGGAAGAGAAATAAATGACTTAATTGGTCTTTCCTGGCACTAACATTTTGTAGAACGTTAATTGAAAATAGACGTATACATCTTTCTTTACATGTGCTTAATCTGCTTCCTTCTTCTACATCTTCCTCATCTCATTAATTGTCTGGTTTTGAAGGAAGGTTTATTTTCTGAGATTTTCAGAAATCCTCTGAGAGACACAAAGATTTGATTTAGTAGTATATCATTCCTATTCCTTAAGTGTAAGCGTTGCAGTAAGCAAGGTTCTTCTGAGAACTACCTTCACAGTCAAAAACGGTCTTGCCTGAAAAAGGAATGCGGAAACTAGAGTAAAATAGTTATTAGCTTGACCTGCTCTTCCAAACTAAAAGCGACATGCCCAGAGCAAGCTCTTCCCAAACTCATGCCAGTTCATGCCCTTACCTACACCCTTTGGTAGCTTATATTGACCTAAACACTGTACCACCACTCAACCATTACGTAAATACTATATAACTCTATGAGAAATGGGAAAAACAAAGCCTAACTCAATAACCTGTATAAGAATGTGCCCAATACTGTATCAACAGCTGGATTTTATTTTATTAATTAACAGGGTAACTGGAATAGTCATTACAAAACAAAGGAAGACAGGTTATAAATATCTTCAGTATCATCATTAGAACAATGTTACCCACATAATAAATTTTTAGTCATCTCTGTTGAAAATCTCAAACTGAGACTTAAACAACCAAAAATACATAATTATATAAACCTATCTCCAGTAGTCAAGAAAGATATCCCTAACTAAATAAAAATATTTTCAGAGAGTAATAAGTAATAAACCTGGCATTTTAGAACATGGGCATTTATTACCACAATTCTACAGACACATGCCACATGCAGTTCCAGGGATCAGGACCTGGAGATTTTGGGGGACCATTATTCAGCCTATCTTACTCTCCAATCAGAACACTTATAATCCCAGGCACCTGGGTGGCTCAGTTGGTTAAGCGTCTGCCTTCGGCTCGGGTCATGATTCCAGGGTCGTGGGATCGAGTCCCACACCGGGCTCCCCTGCTCAGTGGGGAGTCTGTTTCTCCCTCTGCCCCTCCCCCTGCTCCTGGTCTCTCTTTCTCTCAAATAAATAAAATCTTAAAAAAAAAAAAAAAGAACACCTATAATCCCAAGAGGATGGGACAAACTCCCATTTTTTTTTTCCTTCTCTCTGTTGTCCTAGAGCTTAGCTCCAGACACAAGGAGAGTAGTGGAAAGTGTGTGGCCACAGGAGGGTAACTAAAGAACCAGCCTTCTGAAAGGAGAACTAAAAATGGCAGCTCCTGGGAAAGGGAAAGTACTATAGATATTGAGAGGAGGAAGGAGCTCAGGAAAGTTGTTTTTGACTCCTGGGTTCACCTCCTAACAGTACACGCATGGATTGGAATTTAAACATCACAACGAAGTCTGAGAATTAAATTCAGGATAGATCACTGTCCAGGTTCCAGACTGGCCACTGGGTGGTGCACACATGAAACAGATCAAATAACAGTGCACAGGCTTTGAAAACTCAACTGACATTGGAACCACAACCAAAAGAAGACAGATTGGAACTTGCAGCCTAAACGATCAATATCAACGATCTAATACAACAAATATATCAACCTCTCCATAGGATTTAAAGAGACTCAGAATCTCATAACATAATATTAAAAATGTCTGGAATGTAATCCAGAATTACTCTGCATATAAAGAACCAGGAAAACTCTAAATTCAATTAGGAAAAGATAATCAACAACTACATGAGACAGATATTGGACCTATCAAAGACACTGGGGAAGCCATTATAAAAATGACCAAAGAAATGAGGTCAAACACTCACTGCTGAATGGAAAGATAGAAAGTCTTAGTACAGAAACAGAAGATACAAAGAAAAACCAAATGCAAATTTTAGAACTGAAAAATCCAATACCAACAAAAAATATCACTTCTCTATATCTACTAATTGGAAATGTGGGAAAACAAGCTCTTTTAAGAGTGATAACTCCTTGTGAAGGCCAACTCTATCAATCATTAACACCTCAGTGTTAATTATTTTAATCAGATGGCTTTCTTCATAACCCTAGTAGTACTAAGTGAGAAAGATATATTTCAACTTTGTCACAACATGAGTCATCACTTCTTGATAAAGTGCCCATCAAGTTTGTTCTCAGTAACTACTGAATAAAGTTAATGAACAGAAATAAAATAGTATCTAAGCATAAGTCCTTATTAGATGGAGAAAAAAAATTAAAATGTGACCACCAGGTACAAAACAGGCCTACTGTTTCACAAGATGTGTTTAACAAGATGTGTTTAACAGATCCTCAGACTCAAGATGCTGTTTAATCTTTAAAGTGAGAAGGGTAGATCCCTCTGCAGATCTAAATCATATTTGTGTTAAAAACAATGTTCTTAGATGAATTTGTAGTCAGTATTACAATATACAAACCAAGAAAATATATGTTGTGACTTATATTCAATGGCATTTCATTTGGTTCTCTATATTAGTAAATCATCAGAAGAATTTATTTATACAAAATTAATAATGAAACAGATATTATAAAAATTAGATTTTAAAAAGTAGATAAAATTTGAGAAAAGGATTAAGATTGGAAAACATCAAAATTAACTGACTGTCAAAGAAGAGGAGATGGACCCTGGGTTTTAGACTTGGAGTTATACTTACAGAACCCTAATATGAAATATAGATTAGATCCTTTATTATCAACATTAAGTTTAATTAATGATTGTTACCTTAAATTTTAAAAAATATTATTGCTAAAATACAGAAAGCCGCAAATTCTTTAGAGCCCTCAAAAGGCTTGAGACAATTAAGCCAAACACAAAATCCCATATACATGCACACCACAAAATGTATAAATCTTTATTGCACATTTCAGATCCACCAATGTATTTAATTGGGATCCCTGAACAGTTAGGAGATTATTTTCAAATACTCTTTTTTAAAAATTAAAAACTTAAGGTATGCCTGGGTGGCTCAGTTGGTTAAGCGTCTGCCTTCAGCTCAGGTCATGATCCCCAGAGGGTCCTGGGATTGAGCCCCAAGTCTGGCTCCCTGCACAGTGAGGGATCGGCTTCTCCCTCTATCTCTGCCCCTTCCCCCACTCATGTGCATGCCCTCTTTCACTCCCTCTCTCTCTCTCAAATGAATGAATAAAATCTTTTAAAAAAATTAAAATTAAAAACTTTATTTCAGGATACCATTATTTAGGGAAATGCAAATCAAAACCACAGTGAGATACCACTTCATACCCACTAGGATGTCTCTAACCAAAACACAGATAACAACAAGGTTGGAAAGAATGTAGAAAAGTTGCAACCCTCATACACCATTGGTGATAATGTAAAATGGTACAGCCACTTCGGAAAAATCCTAAAAGGTTAAACAAACAGTTACCATATGACCCAGAAATTCCATCCAAGGTATATATCCAAGAGAAATGAAAATATATGCCCACACAAACGCACATGAATGCTCATAACAACCTTTTTTATAATAGCCAAAAAGTAGAAGTAACCCAAATATCCATCAATTGATGAACAAACAAAATGTGATATATCCATACAAGGGACTATCATTCATCAATTAGAAGGAATGAAGGACTGATACACGCTGCAACACAGCATAATGTTTTCAAGATTCATCTAAGTCAAAGAAGCCAGTCACAGAAGACAATATATTATAGATTTCATTTTGACGAAATGCCCAGAAGAAGTAAATCTATAAAGATGTTAAGTAAATTAGTATATTAGCCTAGGGCTGATGGAGGAGGGGATGGAGAAAACAGGGGTGACAAAGGTACAGGGTTTCTTTTGGGGGTGATGAAACTAATTGAGTGATGGCTGTACAACTCTGTGAACAAACTGAAGACATTAACCATATATTTTATTTTTTTAATAATTTTTTATTGTTATGTTAATCACCATACATTACATCATTAGTTTTTGATGTAGTGTTCCATGATTCATTGTTTGTGCATAACACCCAGTGCTCCATGCAGAATGTGCCCTCTTTAATACCCATCACCAGGCTAACCCATCCCCCCACCCCCCTCCCCTCTAGAACCCTCAGTTTGTTTTTCAGAGTCCATCGTCTCTCATGGTTCGTCTCCCCCTCCAACTTACTCCCCTTCATTCTTCCCCTCCTGCTATCTTCTTCTTTTTTTTTTTCTTAACATATATTGCATTATTTGTTTCAAAAGTACAGATCTGTGATTCATCAGTCTTGTACAATTCACAGTGCTCACCATAGCACATACCCTCCCCAATGTCTATCACCCAGCCACCCAACCCCTCCCACCCCCCACCACTCCAGCAACCCTCAGTTTGTTTCCTGAGATTAAGAATTCCTCATATCAGTGAGGTCATATGATACACGTCTTTCTCTGACTGACTTATTTCACTCAGCATAACACCCTCCAGTTCCATCCACGTCGTTGCAAATGGCAAGATCTCATTCTTTTTGATGGCTGCATAATATTCCATTGTGTATATATACCACCTCTTCTTTATCCATTCATCTGTCGATGGACATCTTGGCTCTTTCCACAGTTTGGCTATTGTGGACATTGCTGCTATAAACATTGGGGTGCACGTACCCCTTCGGATCCCTACATTTGTATCTTTGTGGTAAATACCCAGTAGTGCAATTGCTGGATCGTATGGTAGCTCTATTTTCAACTGTTTGAGGAACCTCCATACTGTTTTCCAGAGTGGTTGCACCAGCTTGCATTCCCATCAACAGTGTAGGAGGGTTCCCCTTTCTCCGCATCCCCGCCAACATCTGTCGTTTCCTGACTTGTTAATTTTAGCCATTCTGACGGGTGTGAGGTGGTATCTCATTGAGGTTTTGATTTGGATTTCCCTGATGCCGAGCGATGTTGAGCACTTTTTCATGTGTCTGTTGGCCATCTGGATGCCTTCTTTGGAAAAATGTCTGTTCATGTCTTCTGCCCATTTCTTGATTGGATTATTTGTTCTTTAACCATATATTTTAAATGGGTGAATTGAGGAGTGCCGGGCTGGTTCAGTTGGTGGAGCATGCAACTCTTGATCTCAGGGTTATGAGTTTGAACCCCATGTTGGGTGTAGAGATTACTTAAAAATAAAATGAAATAAAATATGCCTGCTGCTCCCCCTGCTTGTGCTCTCTCTCTCTGACAAATAAATAAAATCTTAATAAAATAAAATAAAATAGGTGAGTTGAATAGAATGTATTATATCTCAATATTTAAGAAACAATACCAGTATTTCATTCAAAGCAAAGATCTGGTATACATAGCAAAGTTGGCTTAACACATTTTCCTGAAGACTGCTCCTATAAGCCTTTTTACTCATCTAAAATTTTTGAAAGTCAAATGTAAAAATAAAAAAGAATGAAAATAGGAAAAACAGTTCAGAGTGAATCCTCATGTGTGGTATTGTAGGTCAATATTTTTTTTTAATTTTTAAAATTTTTTTAAGATTTTTATTTATCAGAAAGAGAGTGTGAGCAAGCACAGAAGCAGGGGGAGTGGCAGGCAGAGGGAGAAGCAGGCATCCCACTGAGCAAGGAGCTGGATGCAGGCTCGATCCCAGGAATCTGGGATCATGACCCGAGCCAAAGGCAGACGCTTAACTGACTGAGCCACCCAGGCATCCCATGTCAATATTCTTTTTTATATAAATGTCAAAACACTCTACTGCTTCTGTCACTTGGAAATAAATGAGAAAATTATTCTTCAGAGCTGGAATACTACTAACGTTGCCACCCATATATAAAATAACTTAAGGGTACCTGGGTGACTCTGTTAAGCGTCTGAGATCGAGTCCCACCTCAGGCTCCCAGCTCAGCAGGGAGTCTGCTTCTTCCTCTGCCCCGCCCCCACTCGGGCTTGCTTGCGTGTGCACTCCCTCACCCACAAAAATAAATAAAATCTTAAAAAAATAAAATATAATAACTTAAGCAAACTATATTGCCTACTACTAATTTCTATGAGCAGTGCCAATTATAAACTGGTTTTAGTAATTATAAACTATTTAAAAAGTTAAATTCTAGCCAGAATCTGTAAAAAATAAAACACAATTTTAGAAATGCTACTAACTTGATTTTAAAGAGTATCTCAGCTTTCGCATTAGACAAGGAATAAAAAAAACTAATTCTTCAGCCTGACTTCTCTTTCGTCTGAGGTCAAGTGCTTCACACAGATGGAATTTTATACCTAGTATTTTACCATTGTTGTTATTAATGGTAATTTAACATAATGCAAATGATGTGATTAAAATTCAACCCCATTTCACCACCTATATTTTACCTTGATGTTCCACATTATCTCAATAGTAAGTAAAGAAAACTAATTAAATCTTGAATCAGAAATTTTTTTATCTACAGTTGGGACACAGAAGGCCAAAAAGCATAAAAGTTCATAGAATATAAGAGGACAGAATGACAGCCTGGTATAAATAAACAGATAGATATATATGACATTTATGTATGTATCACAACTAAAATACTTAAACTAAAAGTACATTTAGAAAATCAGTGTAAAAAATTAGCCTTTGACTCACGAAAAATTACACCAAAAAGCTTTTGGAATGTTTGAGATGATTTACCCACAGGTATGAAAACTAAGCAAATGAAAAAATAAGGTAACTGTTAACCCCAGGGAAAAAAACAAAAAAAGAAAGAAACAAAACTAAGGGGCGCCTGGGTGGCTCAGTCGTTAAGCGTCTGCCTTCAGCTCAGGTCATGATCCCAGGGTCCTGGGATTGAGCCCCACATCGGGCTTGCTGCTCAGTGGGAAGCCTGCTTCTCCCTCTGCCACTCCCCCTGCTTGTGTTCCCTCTCTCGCTGTGTCTCTCTCTGTCAAATAAATAAATAAAATCTTTAAAAAAAAAAAAGAAAACTAAATCATAGCATACCATGTTGCAAAAAAAATTTACATAATCATAACACTCAAGATTGAGTAGGTAGGGGACTCTTGGTTTTTCACTAGCTCTTTCTGATTCTGCTCTGACCATGTACATATATCACTATGATAAAAAAGATAATTTAAAAACTTTATTTGCGGGGCACCTGGGTGGCTCAGTCGGTGAAGTGTCTGCCTTCGGCTCAGGTCATGATCCCAGGGGTCCTGGGATTGAACCCTACGCTGGGCTCCCTGCTCAGCAGCACACCATTTAAAACTTACAGAAGTATTTTTAATGAAAAGTAAAATAAACCTTCTCCATCTTATCCCTATTACCTAGAGTCCTTCCCCAGCAGCAACCAGTTATCCTGTTTTGCAAATAAAGCTGGGTGGTTTTTTTTAAGATTCATTTATTTGAGAGAGAGACAGAGATAGTGAGAAGAGAGCATGAGCAGGGAGGAGAGGGAGAAGCAGGCTCCCCACTGAGCAAGGAGCCCAATGTGGGACTCAATCCCAGGACCTTGGGATCAAGACCTGAGCTGAAGGCAGACACTTAACGGACTGAGCCACCCAGGCATCCCAAAACACAATTTTATTAAATGAAATTTTCATTTATATAGGAATGACCAGCCTCCACGATACTGTCTAATCTATTTAAATAAATTCCTGTTACTACTCACCCCAGATCATAATACAGCTTGTGTGATATAGCTTTTGGCAAAAACTGTTAGCAGTCTACACAATATCCATTTTTTCTTCCTTCCTTAGTAATAGAACCTCAAATTTCCCCAAGATATTAATGATCAATCATAAATCAAAACTTGTATTTCAGATCATCGGCTCTTATAATTTGATTTGGGGGTCCATATTGGACACCATGGTTTATTTTCTCATTCTACTGAGACTTAATGCTGGTGGTCACATGGAATTCCTAGGCCTCAGTATGAGAAACTCTATAAGTTACCTATCTCTTTGAGGTTCCTCCAGAGAATCACCAAAGGAAAATTCATGCATATAGGATAGAATGATCTATAATTTTAGTCCTATTTCCCCAAAAAGTCTTACCAAGTGCTATGAAAATAAATCTGATTATTTTCACAGGACATTCTAAAAGACAGAAATTAATTTTATTTATGTAGATTACTATCCTCTCAAATTACTTTATTGTTAAAGAATCAGTTGTTAAATTCGTTAAAGGGAAAAAATTAAATATTATTTTCAGAAAAAAGGTAAAACATGCCATTTGCTCTATATTCTTAAGTATATTTTATTATATTTACCCTATAATCCCTATTTTTTTCACATAAGAACTGTCCTAGAGTTTCATAAGCCTGTGTCAGGTATCTATCCCAAAGAACCATTGACTATTAGATGCTAAGCATAAACCCACATCATAAAATGTTTACGTAACACCAGAGTCCGAGAGTAAGTTACTAATACTCTTTTTAAATTTAGAGACTCCGTATTACTTCTCTCCATTCTTCAAGCCCCAAAGCAAAGGAGCCCTGCCTAAACAAAATAACCCAGGATACCTCTGTACATTACCTATTTATATCTGACAGACTGTCCGACCAATAACTAATCCTAGGATTAACTGGACAAACCAGATTATTAGCTCTTTTTGTCTTAGGTAACTTCCTGCTGCCACCACACCAAAGAGCAAGTTCTGAGATTCAGTCTCTACCGCTTTTCTCATCTCTAAAAATACCTTGTCTATTTAAGTCTATCCAAATACACAACTACATGTCATGCTCAGAGCATAAACTACAGTATCACTAGACATCAGTGAGGTAAATTATTAGTATACCCTCTCAATTAGTTTGGCAGTGGTTTAAAATAATTAAATAATTTCTCTGAAGTTCTGGGTTTTAACTCCCCTTCCACTTACCAGCTTCCTTTAAACCAAATATTTGTCCCTGATCTATTCCCATCCCAATGAAGAAGCTGAAGTCTCCTTAGATCCATAGGTGCTCTGAAGAAGCTTTAGGTTCAACTACAAGGTTTCAAATCAAAACTGCTCTCCTTGGAGTCAGAGTCTCTGAATTCTGTCTATGGAGATTTCCTGGCTTTTTTCCTTGTTTTCATACCTTAATGCATGATACTAAGATTGGATCCTTGTCCTTACAACTGGCTCCCTGTCCTACTTTATTATCCATACTTTTCTTGGAAACTGATTATCCTGGATCTTCTATTTCTAACGATCTCATTCTGGAGTCTCCTTGCTTTAACTTCCATTTTCTACAAGTTTAATTTAATCCGTAACTTCAAATCAAGAGGGAAAAGGCAGAGTTCCAAATTTATCACTGAGAATTCCTCCCTTTCACTGCCCCAACTTTCTCAGCCTAACCTAGCCCACATCCTTTCCCACTCCATTCCAGGTCAATTTCAAAGACCACTACAACATCATAAATTTAACTGCATTTCTAACTTTTCTAATTAAAATCAAGCTGCTCATACACCTCATTCTACAATTCTTATGAAAGGTTTGGAGGTTCTTTTGCCTCAGAACTTAAGTGACTACGGGACGCCTGAGTGGCTCAGTCAGTTAAGCGGCTGCCTTCGGCTCAGGTCATGATCTCAGGGTCCCGGGATTGAGTCCCTCATTGGGCTCCCTGCTCAGTGGGGAGCCTGCTTCTCCCTCTCCCTCTGCTTGTGCTCCTTCTGTCAAATAAATAAAATCTTTAAAAAAAAAAAGAACTTAAGTGACTAGGAAAAGACCTTTAAGTAAATTAATAAAGTTAGAACTAAAACCCAAATACCCTAACAAAGACTGAAAAAGAAATGATACATCTTGTCAATAGACAATTTTTATATTTCAGGCTCACTTTTCCAAACAGTATAAGTATTCTTCCTGAAAAACACAAAAAGTACATCTAATTAAATGTTTCTACAAAGTTTTTGAGGGATAACTGAAATACAATAAACTGCAAATATTTTTATTAGTCCCATTTTTAAACTGCACATATTTAAAGTATACAAATGACCAGTTTTGTGATGCCATGTCATACCACTGAAACTATCACCACAATCAAAAAAACTAAACATTTTTATCACCTCAAAAGTGTCCTCATGTCTCTCTGTAATCTCTCTCTCCCTCTTCTTCCCTGTGCACCACAAGCAATCAGTAAGCTTCCTTTCAGAATAGAGAACTTTGCAACTTCTAGAATTTTATTATGAGTGGAATCATAAGCATATATTCTATTTTTACTTGGATTCCTTCACTTAGCACAGTGATTTTGAGATTTGTTCATGTTTTTACATTTATCAATAGAACTTCCTCTTTTTTTGATCTTCCTTTTTATTGCAGTCAAGTATGATTTTTCAAAGTAGTTAAATCTTCATTGTGAATACATCTTAGTATATTTAAAATGAACAGAACAGATATTTTTAATATGCTTCTATTTATTTTTTTAAGATTTTATTTATTTATTTGACAAAGATAGCGAGAACAGGAACACAAGCAGCGGGAGTGGGAGAGGGAGAAGCAGGCGTCCGCCCGAGGAGGAAGCCCAATGTGGTATTCGATCCCAGGACCCTGGGATCATGACCTGAGTCGAAGGCAGACGCTTAACGACTGAGCCACCCAGGCGCCCATTATATGCTTCTATTTTAAAAGGAAGAATGTCATAGACTGCCCGATGAAGAAATATATTTTAGTAGTATATCACCTCTGAAAAAAAAAGAATTAAAAACTTCAATTATCTAAGTTTAACAGCTATAAACACAGGACAAGATTTCCTTTAAAACTTATTCCCACGCATGGGACACCTGGGTGACTCAATCGGTTAGGTGTCTGCCTTCAGCTCGGGTCATGATCCCAGAGTCCTGGGATCAAGCCCCACATCGGGCTCCGAGCATGATCCCTGCTCAGTGGGGAGCCTGCTTCTCCCTCTCCTCCCCACTTGTGCCCTCTCCCCTATCTGTCTTCTCTCTCTTTCTCTTTCAAATAAATAAATAAATAAAATCTTTTTTTAAAAGTACATTAAGAAAGGATTCTCACATTTATCACTTAATGACAAAAATAAAGAAATAGAGAAGTGTAACTATATTTTACAACTCTTTTCCCTACACCGTAATCTAAATACTGAATGCAATATCTCACAACTAGTCAAAGATGATAGTCTTAGAAAATAATAACTACCATATGCAAGGCAAACAAAATGGTTCCATTTCTGCAACAATTTTATTAGGTAGCTCCTCAATAAAATAAAGCTATATTTATTCCATCTATGGGCATGGGGAGAAAGATAAGAATTCAGATGTCTCCCTCTATATTCACCCAAGTTTAGCAAATATTCGTTGCTTTTCCCACCATTAGAATTCTTTTTAAATGAATGTTATGATTTCTATAGTCAAACAGCTAAATCTTATCAGCTAAATTTTGGCAGAGTTTTTAACATGGTTATAAATTAAATTAACCTTATTTTACCTTGTAATGCCAATTAAGGAACATGCTATTGGACAGATGTGTTTATCAAAACTGACTTGAACAGGATACTGATTATTTTTACCATCTACTACAGAAGTCGTTTCAGTAGCTCAGTTAATACACCAAGAATTCAAGTGATTATGTGATTATGCATAATTGATTACGCATAAGTTATTTTCTTTTTTTAAAAAGGATTTTACTTCTTCGACAGAAAGAGAGAGACAGCAAGAGAGGGAACACAAGCAGGGGGAGTGGCTTAGGGAGAAACAGGCTTCCCACTGAGCTGAGCAGGGAGCCCGATACGGGGCTCGATCCCAGGACCCTGGGATCATGACCTGAGCCGAAGGCAGACGCTTAACAACTGAGCCACCCAGGCACCCCATGCATAAGTTACTCTCTGTAAGACTATTTTTTAGTTCCAATATAAATGAATAACTTCTTTGACATCTGCAATGCCATTTACAACATTCATAATTTATATACTTGATATAACATTTTATATAAGAAGTTCACTAGTTCCGTTATGCTTAATGACATGTCAGCTCTTCCACTATAAACTGCCTTTTTAAAAATATTTGTTTGTGAGAGAGAGAGAGAGAGAGCGCATGTGCACACACAAGCTGAGGAGCAGAGTGAGAGGAAGAGAATCCTCAAGCAGACTCCCTGTTACAGCCTAAATCCCAAGACCCTGAAATCATGACCTGAGCCAAAATCGAGTTGGACACTCTATAAACTCTAAAAACTCTGTTTCTCAATAGTTTATGAAGCCGTTTAAAAATCACTCTAGGGGGGGCGCCTGAGTGGCTCAGTCATTAAGCATCTGCCTTCGGCTCAGGTCATGATCCCAGGGTCCTGGGATCGGGCCCCACATTGGGACACCTGCTCCGCGGGAAGCCTGCTTCTCCCTCTCCCACTCCCCCTGCTTGTGTTCCCCCTCTCACTGTCTCTCTCTGTCAAATAAATAAAATTTTTTTAAAAAAATTAAATAAATTTAAAAAAATAGAATTTCTTTGGGAGGATAGGAGTTGGGGGATGGTGACACTCAAAAGAAAATATAAGCACTGGATTATTAAGAGTTAGTTGCCTTGGTTCAGAAAAGGCCAATTTCAAGTATTACACATTTTCCATTTACTTACCACGTACTTCATTTGACTTTGTTTTCTCAATCTCCTCAAATTCTATTCATTTAATATTCTACTCAATACATGGTTACTATTATAAGCAAGATCAGAATTGCATCAAAATATCAATTACACTAATCTATCCTAGAAACAATGAGACAAATGAAATCAATTCTTAAATTCCAAAAATTGTAAACTGTCATGTTTTTATTCTTTATCCCAAATGTCTTAGAATTTATCACAGTAAGTCTTCAGAGAAGGTAAAAAAAAAAAATGAGAGTTCAGTTCAATCCTAAATAAATCTCTCCTTGCTCTAAAAATATACAGCTACTCTCTTCTAGAAAATAATTTAAAAATTCACATTGCTTCCTTAATTAACATATTAAGGACTAAAGTCACTTTTTAAGTTCATCATCTTTTTCTACTGAGATTCCAAAAATACCTCCCCTTACTTTTCAAAGATATATCATTACCTTTACTTTAAAGGAAAACACTGATTAACTAGGGAATGAAGTTCTCCCTCCATCCACAATTGGCAGCTTAAATGGTTCCTGTGGCTTTTCTTATAGAGATACTGACGTTAAAATAATGCAGTTGTGCCTCAAAACATTAATTTCAGAATCTCACCAAGAGTAGGTGACCCTCTTCACCCAAATTTAAAGCTGAAGCTCTCCACGGGATTTTAAGAAAGGCCTCACAAGGGCCATCACTTTATTTATAAATCCAATCATTTAACTTACTTCCCTGAAGCTATAAAATACAACTCCATTCTGAGTCTACCTACTCACTAAAACTAAATTCAAGCTTTAAATAAATAAATAAATAAATTCAAACTTCAAAACTACCTGCATAGACCTATAACTTCCATTTTATTTAAAATGTAGCATTTCTCCTTCAGCAAATGACTCTGTACTCTGCAAATATGAATTATACTAATAAATTCTCTCCCTTTCCCAAATACACACAAAAGCTGATGAAATCCATCTACTGACCTGCCTATCTCAGAGAGATGGCTAAAATAAACCACAAGCTGATGTTGAAACTGCTCCAAAACTGAGCTTAAATGAGGTTCACTTATCCTTTTGAGATTCGGTATGAGAAACTATAAAGACTTCCTTTCCTGAGAAAATACCCGCAATTAATTACAGATAAAAGTACTTATTAGCTCCTGGGGCGCCTGGGTGGCTCAGTTGGTTAAGCAACTCCCTTCAGCTCGGGTCATGATCCTGGAGTCCCGGGATCGAGTCCGGCATCGGGCTCCCTGCTCGGCGGGGAGTCTGCTTCTCCCTCTGACCCTCCCCCCTCTCATGTTCTCTCTCTCTATCTCATTCTCTCTCTCAAATAAATAAATAAAATCTTAAAAAAAAAGTACTTATTAGCTCCTTATTATACTTCACAATTTACACATTACACTTACTAATCAATATCCACATGCTAATAGTACCCATCCTCACTTAAAATAAACCTACTTCAGTAAGTAAGTAAGGGCAAAAAAAGCTAGTATCATCACTAAAAGCATTTATAGAATTTATGTGTTTTAATACCGTGCTAGATTTTACACACAAAACGGCTTTAACTACAATGAAACTGAAACTTGAAACTATAACTGTGGACTTTACAATTTAACATTAAGATTGTTCTTGTAAAATAATTACCTTAATTATTCTACCAGTGATTAATCTTAACAGAGTCCAAAGGACAGAGGAAGATTCTTGAAGCAGTTTTGGGCGAAATGAAATTTATGAGATATTCACATAAAAATGATGTTGCAAGGAGTTCCACTTCCACCTTAGATGTAAAAGGTCTGAAAAGGTGTTATTTCTAACCTAAAAACCAGAAAAAGCCAAATAAACTATCATATTACAACATTTCTTGAGCCTATCAGAGGCAATCAAGTAGCCTGACATCCCAGAAAGGACAGATTCCTCCAAAACACGGGATGCATGAACTGCCTCTCCAATAGCAGAACACGGGAAGAAGATGCAGCTGCTATGCACGCAAGTAAGGAAAAAAATCAACTAAAATTTTAAAAAATCTATTTTCTGTTTCTATAGATTGGCTATTTTGACCATTTCATACAAATGGGATAAAAAAATGGGTCTTTTGTGTTTAGCTTCTTTGACTTAGCATGTTTTTGCAGGTTCTTCTATGCACATATCAAAAAACTTCATTCCTTTTTTTTCATTCCTTTTTATTAACAAATAATATTCCATTGTGTGGATTCTACATTTTTGTTCAGCTGATAGACATTTGCCTTGCACAATGAAAACTATAGAACGTTAAAAAAATTAAAAATCTGAATGTGAAAACTTCCTAATTTCATTAACTCAGAAGCCTTAAAATATTGTTAAAATGGTAATACTCCCCACACCAATCTACAGATTCAATGCAACCCCTATCAAAATCCCAGATGCCTTTTTTTGCATAAACTGACAAGATGATCCTAAAATTCATCTGTGAATACAAGGGACCTAGAATAGCACAACAACTTGAAAAAGAAGGTCAAAGTTAGAAGAATAACATGTTTTGGGGGCACCGGGTTAGCTCAGTCAGTTAAGCATCTGACTTTGGCTCAGGTCATGATCTCAGGGTCCTGGGATTGAGCCCCGCAGCGGGCTCCCTGCTCAGCAGGGAGTCTGCTTGTCCCTCTGCTTCTCTCCCTATTCATGCTCATGCTCTCTCTCTTTCTCTCTCACTCTCTCAAATAAAAAAATAAAATCTTAAAAAAAAAGAGGAATAACATGTTTTGACTTCAAATCTTAAAACCAGAGTAATCAAGACAATGTGATACTGATGCAAGTAGACACAGATATCAATGGAACAGAATGGAGAATCCAAAAATAAAACTATGTTTATGGCCAACTGACTTTCAACAATTTTAACAACAGTGACAAGACAATTCAATGGGGAAAGAATAGTCTTTTTGACAAATGGTTCCACAACAACTGGAGAACTACTTGCAAAAGAATGAAGTTGGACTCCTTATCCCATACACAAAAATAATACAAAATAGATGAGACCTAAATTTAAAAGCCAGAACTCTTAAAGGAAAACAGAAGAGTAAATCTTTAAGACCTTGGGTTAGGCAATGATTTCTTTTCTTTTTTTTTGGCAATGATTTCTTAGATACGATACCTAAAACACAATGATAAAAGGAAAAACAGGTAAACTGGACTTCACCAAAATTTTAAGTTTTGTGTTTCAAAGGGTACCATCAAAAGAAAGTAAAAAGACAACCTACAGAATGGGAGGGTATATTTGCAAATATGTATCTTATAAGGCACTTGTATCTAGAATACATAAAGAACTCTTACAACTCAATGTACACATGTAAATCTTTATATATGGTCCAAAGAGACAAGTGAGATAGTCTGACTTAATTTATTCCCAGTACCATGAACTACATTGAGTCTGACAGTTTTGACTTTAAGAAAGGAGGTGAAGGGAGAGAAAGGCTGAAGGCAGTATATATTTGAATTTGGAATATTTTAATTATTATGGACTCAGAGGACCCTTCCTCAACTGCCAACTTACAGTATCTCGTAAATTGCTAGTTATATACTAAAATAAAATAAATTCCAAAATTTTATATACAAGCATTTAAGACAAAAAGATTGAAAGAAATAGGAAGATGAACTCACAATGAAACAGAAAATCCAATAAATAGTATTAAGAAAAAAGTTAACTCCGTCATAAATCTGAAACAATGACAGAGATATGTAATTTTACCAAAAAAAATATATTTAAGAGAATTAACGCAACATACACCCCCACAAAACAAAGATAAAAATTAAAAATGTAAACTGTATATTACATAAACCACAGGTTCAAAAGCACACAGCCCATGTTAGAAGCAAAAACTGTCACTAATTAAGAATGGTGAATTACAGTTCTTTGTAACATAATAAGCTTAAAATTCCTGTAATTTTCAGTGTTTTATTAACATTTTCAGTGTTAGATTCATATCAACTTAGGACATTTTAACTCTACCTAAAATTTTTAGTAGAAATTAAGCAAGTCTTTACAGGTTCCAATAAGCTAGTGTTTCATTTACAACATTTAATTTTATAGAATTAATTTAATTTGGTTTTGCTATATGGAAAGGTTTTCTTTAACACAAAATTTGTAAAACATACTCCCAACATAAAATGTATACATCAGAGTAATGAAGTTTATAAGAATAAGAAGTCAGTCATACAAATGGTCCCATGGTTACAGTCAGTGGCTATTAAAGCTCAGAAGAATAAAAGCAGCAAACCACAGATCTGTGTTACTCCCATTTGGCCTCTAAAAACACAGCCATATTGACATCTAAAATAAGACCTATTTACCTATTCAGCAAGAAAAATAACTGTAGGGAAGATTACACATGTTAAGACCAGAAAGCTCCTCAAGAATTCAGGCTGGTGGATAACCATCTCAAAGGAAAACCTAGAATATAAAGATTACCTCAGCAACTTTGGGAGGCACTCCATCCCCAAGCACTTCCCTGATGAAGCAGTGCTGGCCCATATAGTATGAGAGCCCACAGGTCCTCTTAAAGGCATCTTTCAGTCGTTTCAGCTCTACATCTGTAACTGCAATTCAGAAATTGAAGAGGGTAAGAAACCAGAAGAGAAAAGAAGTCTCTCGAAATCTTCATTTTTTAAAAATAAGTGTTGGCAAGAATGTGGAGAAAGGGAACCCTTGTGCATTGTTGGTGGGAACGTAAATTGGTGCAGCCACAATGGAACATTTTGGAGGTTCCTCAAAAAATTAAAAACAGAAATACCATATGATTCAGCAATCTACTTCTGAGTATTCCCCCCCTACACACACTTCTGAGTATTTCTCCAAAGAAAACAAAAACACTAATTTCAAAAGACAGATGCACCCCTATGTTCACTGCAGCATTATGTACAATAGCCAAATTATGGAAGCAACCTAAGTGTCCATTAATAAATAAATGGGTATAGGGCACCCGGGTGGCTCAGTTGGTTGAGCATCCGACTCTTGATTTTGGCTCAGGTCATGATCTCAGGGTCCTGAGATCAAGCCCCGTGTCAGGCTCCGTGCTCAGTGTGGAATCTGCTTGAGATTCTCTCTCTCCCTCTGCTTCTCCCCCCAGTCACGCTCGTGTGTGCACGCTTTCACTCTCTCTCTCAAAATAAATAAATATTTAAAAAATAATGAATGGATAAAGATAAGGTATGTGTATATATATACACACACACACACATATATATGTAATACAGAATATTACTCAGACATGAAAAAGAACAAAATCTTGCCATTTGCAACAATTTGGATGGACCTAGAGGGCATTATTCTAAATGAAATTAAGTCTGACAGGGAAAGACAAATACTGTATGATTTCACATACATGTGGAATCTTAAAAACAAAACAAAACAGAAACAGACTCATAAATACAAAGAACAAACTGGTGGTTGACAGAGGAGAGACAGATGAGGGGATGGATAAAATAGGTAAAGGGGATGAAGAGTACAAACTTTCCAGTTATAAAATAAATAAGTCACGGGGATGTAAAGAGCAGCATTGGGAATATAAATAATATTGTATTAACCTTGTATGACAACCATTCATAATGTATATAAATCACTATGTTGTATACCTGAAACTAATATTACATTGTATACCAACTATACTTCAGCTTCCTTTGGGATGAAAATTATATTATTTATACTCCTTGAGCACTTATCTATCCATGTGGAGGACAGTCTCCAAGCTTAGCTTAGATTTTGTCATCGTTTACAAAGAAAGTAATCTATAAATTATTCTAACAACCTAGTATTTCTAGACACCCACCATCAAAAAAAATTACTGAGTCGTTACTTTAGGCGTTTTGAAGACCTTTTTTCACCAATTAGAACAATATCTGCCTAGAAGGAGAAGAAAAATACTCTTTAATATTACGTAGTCAGTTCAAGGATCATAACGGAGGCACAGAAAAGGTAGGTACCTTTAGCGGATGCTGGGAGAAAGAGAAGACTCTGGACAGAGAGGATGATTACATAAAAATGTAAAGGCTAACTAAAGCAAAAGAGACAAGGGCATGCCAGGCAGAAATGACAGTTCGTTATAAAGTACAATAATGAATGGAGTGTATGGAACTATATGTTACTAGAACAAAATAAACAAGGCAGGGAGTAGTAAATGATAAACCTAGGGTGGCAGTCATTTGACCAAGTCATAGAAATTTTGCTCTGTCATAATAAAGAAGGGATATAGTCAGACACAATTCAGATACAAATTCCAGGCAGACAGGAAACAGGACCCAGTCAGATACAATTCAGATAGTTCATTCTACCAGTAGTGGAATATGAGAATAAGGAATATGGAATAGGAGAAGCAAAAAGTAGACTAATACAAGAAGAAAAGGAAAAGCTAAATCTGGGAAATGTCTAGAAGAAAAGTCAGTAGAACTTGGAGCCTGAGAAACAATCTAGGATAATATTCAGGATTCTAGTCAGGGAAACATGGTATTATCATGTAGAAAGGGAATGTAAGAAAAAGATAAGTGAGGAAGAAAAGATGATAAACTCTGGTAAGGATATACTGCATATGAAAAACCTTGGGGAAATTCAGTGCGTTTTTACAATGATGAGTGTAAAGCTTAGGAGAGGTTTGAAGAGAATCATCAGCATAGAGGTGGCAACTAAAACCATATATAAGCACAGTGAATCAGAGAAAAAAACTGTAAGAAACCAATGCTTACAGGATCTGCAGACAAAGAAAAAATACTCTAAGAATATTGATAAGGAACAGTTAGAACAGGAAAAACAAGAAAGTATAGTGTCCAAAGGACAAGGAAAAGGGATTGGTCTACAGTCTCGCATAAGGTAGAAAGACCAACAAGATAAGGACTGAAGAGTCCCTGGCACGTATATTATCATTCAATAAATGTTCATAGTAGGGAGAGAAACATGGGTTTGACAATTTATAGGGCAATGATAAAACAATAACAACTAATACTTGAATAAGTAGCTAGAGGAAAGTGTGAATACTACATGCTTAATTCATTAAAATTTGGAGTCATACTATTAATATCCTCAATATACTCATTTTTTTCCTTAAAGAATACAAAAGTGAGGGGTGCCTGGATGGCTCAGTCGGTTAGACCTTGGACTCTTGATTTCAGCTTGGGTCGTATCTTGGGGTCAGGACATCAGGCCCCGTGTCAGGTGGAGGCTGCTTGAGATACCCTCCCTCTCCTTCTGCCCCGCCCATGTGTGCACTCTCGCTCTTAAAAAAAAAAGGAATGCAAAAGTGAAAAACAGAACAAAGCTCATCTCATACTATAGTAATGGAAAAGAAATTACTTCAGCTACTGGAATACATATTTCTTCAAGATGCCCAATTTTCATTAACAACTTTACTAACAAATTAGAAGGCTGACAGTCCAGCGGAAGAGACAAGAAAATCAATCATTGGGATATAAAATGATAATCTCGAGATATGTTCGTTAGATTACTCCTTTCTGCCTGTGGAGGCCGCAGAGTAAGCATCGTTAAAGTCTCCCCTCCCACGACCGTCATGTCTAAGTCAGAGTCTCCCAAAGAGCATGAACAGCTGAGGAAGCTCTTCATCGGAGGTTTGAGCTTTGAAACAACCGATGAGAGTCTGAGGAGCCATTTTGAGCAATGGGGAACGCTTACGGACTGTGTGGTAATGAGAGATCCAAACACCAAGCGCTCCAGAGGCTTTGGGTTTGTCACATATGCCACTGTGGAGGAGGTGGATGCAGCCATGAACGCAAGGCCACACAAGGTGGATGGAAGAGTTGTGGAACCAAAGAGGGCTGTCTCAAGACAAGATTCTCAAAGACCTGGTGCCCACTTAACTGTGAAAAAGATTTTTGTTGGTGGCATTAAAGAAGACACTGAAGAACATCATCTAAGAGATTATTTTGAACAGTATGGGAAAGTTGAAGTGATCGAGATCATGACTGACCCAGGCAGTGGCAAAAAGAGAGGTTTTGCTTTTGTAACATTTGATGACCATGACTCTGTAGACAAGATTGTCATTCAAAAATACCACACTGCGAATGGCCACAACTGTGCAGTAAGGAAAGCCCTATCTAAGCAAGAGATGGCTAGTGCTTCATCCAGCCAAAGAGGTCGAAGTGGTTCTGGAAACTTTGGTGGTGGTCGTGGAGGTGGTTTTGGTGGGAATGACAACTTTGGTCGTGGAGGGAACTTCAGTGGTCGAGGTGGCTTTGGTGGCAGTCGAGGTGGTGGTGGATATGGTGGCAGTGGGGATGGCTGTAACGGATTTGGTAATGATGGAAGCAACTCTGGAGGTGGCAGAAGCTATAATAGTTTTGGCAATTACAACAATCGATCCTCAAATTTTGGACCCAGGAAAGGAGGAAATTTTGGAGGCAGAAGCTCTGGCCCCTATGGTGGTGGAGGCCAATACTTTGCCAAACCACGAAACCAAGGTGGCTGTGGTGGTTCCAGGAGCAGCAGTAGCTATTGCAGTGGCAGGAGGTTTTAAGTGCTGCCAGGAAACAAAGCTTAGCAGGAGAGGAGAGCCAGAGAAGTGACAGGGAAGCTACAGGTTACAAGAGATTTGTGAACTCAGCCAAGCACAGTGGTGGCAGGGCCTAGCTGCTACAGAGAAGACATGTTTTAGACAATACTCATGTGTATGGGCAAAAAACTCGAGGACTGTATTTGTGACTAATTGTACAACAGGTTATTTTAGTTTCTGTTCTGTGGGAAGTGTAAAGCATTCCAACAAAGGGTTTTAATGTAGATTTTTTTTTTTTTGCACCCATGCTGTTGATTGCTAAATGTAATAGTCTGATCCTGACGCTGAATAAATGTGCCTTTAAAAAAAAATAAAAATAAAAAAATAAATAAAATGATAATCTCATACACTGTTGGTTACAGATCATTTGAAGGACTATTTGGTAGTATGTTTAAAAAATAGCAATCTATTGACAAACTTACTCATTTATAAAATGAGAAAATATATGTAATAGGCTTTTTTTTTTTAAGATTTTATTTATTTATTTGACAGAGAGAAAGATAGCGAGAGCAGGAACACAAGCAGGGGGAGTGGGAGAGGGAGAAGCAGGCTTCCCGCTGAGTGGGAAGCCCGATGTGGGGGCTCGATCCCAGAACCCTGGGATCATGACCTGAGCCGAAGGCAGAAGCTTAATGACTGAGCCACCCAGGCACCCCTGTAATAAGCTTTTTAAAGCATTTATAAGAAGCAAATGATGACCATCAACACAGGACAGATTAAGTTACTATATATAGTTGAAACAGAGTATCAGACACTAATATACTGCCCAGATCCACAATTACTGAAAATAAACAGCATTTTTATTTATTCAAAATAGACTAACAATTAGCTCATATGTAGACAAGGAGTACATACATTAAAAGTGTTCTCTTCTACAAGTGAAACTTTGAAAACTTTAAAAATAAAAATTTAGGAGGATTGCAATCCCAGCTGGGCCACTCCTTATCCCTGGAGCCTTCTGTAAGATGGCAATTCGAAGAGTATGTACCTTACTGGGTGGCTGGGAGGATTCTGTTCACTAATGCAAAGTGCTCAGAACAGTGCCTGAGTTATAGGAAGCCATCTAAATGTTATTTATTGTGGCTATCATCATCGTATCTGTGAGATAAGAATAGGTTCCTATAACTGTTGTGAGAAAATCATGAAATAAAATGAAATTATACCATAATACTTCCCATATGTTTCTAACAGCTTCACATACTTTTGTTTAAACTAAGGTGCCCAATGAATATAAACCATATAATAGGTTTAGGACATCCAGACATTCAATAAATGGTATCTACTTTAAAAATTAAATAACAAAAATAAAATAAAAATTTAGGCAGATGGAAAACAGACCAGAATCAAGCCTAGTAAAATTTTAAAGTAGGAAAACATAACATTAATGTAGTTATTTTAATTTTAGAAAGAAAAAACAATTTCAGGTAAAAAATGGAAAACTGAACACATTTTTTAAATTTATTTATTTGTCAGAGAGAGGGAGAGTACAAGCAGGGGGGAGCCAGAGGCAGAGAAAGCAGCATGGTCCCCACTGATCCCTGACACATGGCTCGATTCCAGGACCCTAGGATCATGACCCGAGCCGAAGGCAGATGTTTAACGGACTGAGCCATCCAAGCATCCCTGAACACATATTTTTAAAAATCTCTTCTCTTGGGGCAGCTGAGTGGTTCAGTCAATTAACTGTCTGACTCTTGATTTCAGCTCGGGTCATGATCTCAGGGTCTTAAGAGCATGCCCCACATGGGGCTCCATGCTCAGTGTGGAGTCTGCTTGGCATTCTCTCCCACTCCCTCTGCCCCTCCCTCAGCTCACACTTGTACTCTTTCTCTCAAATAAATAAATAAAATCTTTAAAAAAAAAATCTCTTGGGGCACCTGGGTGGCTCAGTTGTTAAGCGTCTGCCTTCAGCTCAGGTCATGATCCCAGGGTCCTGGGATCAAGTCCCGCATCGGGCTCCCTGCTCAGCAGGAAGCTGCTTCTCCCTCTCCCACTCCCCCCTGCTTGTGTTCCCTCTCTTGCTTTCTCTGTCAAATAAATAAAAAAAATCTTTAAAAAATAATAAGAAAAAATCTCCTCTCTCTCTAGACTTCACTAAAATTACAGCAAGAATTAAAAAGGATATAAACTCACAAGGACAAAGAGAAGAGAAAACTGAGGACCTAAGAGTCAAATATTTCTGGTAACCATTAAGTGTCTTGAGGGGTGGTGACTGACCTAAGCAGACCAAAGAATTAAAACCTAAGCACTAGAAATATAAACAAGAAGCAAACTAATTTACCTGTTTTACCCTATCCAGAGCACCCCAAAAAAGGCTCAGGGACTGATGGTACCAGTTACCACCAAAGGTGCAGGTCAGGGGCGGGGTAGGTGGTAAAAGGTGGGGATAAAGAAAGACTGACTGGTTGAGAGTCTATATAAAAAGTAATTAGACTCTCAGGTCTAACCTTGAAGCATGATGTAGTCAGGCACGCCACCACTTTTACACAAACCTTTTAGATGTAGATATATATTAAAAGACCAGAGATACATTCTCTGGAGAATCTGAGGTAGAAAGGCTTCATACATGGAAATACCAGGTTTATCTGAGAGTTGTAAGAATAATGAGGTATGGGGCGCCTGGGTGGCTCAGATGGTTAAGCGTCTGCCTTCGGCTCAGGTCGTGGGATCGAGTCCCGCATCGGACTCCCTGCTCAGTGGGAAGCCTGCTTCTCCCTCTCCCACTCTCCTTGCTTGTGTTCCCTCTCTCGCTGTGTCTGTCAAATAAATAAATAAAATCTTTTTTAAAAAAAAAAAGAACATATACTGTATGACTGCATTATATTAAAGTCTTAAAGAGGCAAAACTAGCTATGGTGACAAAGACAGTGGTTAACCAGTGGTGGAGTGAAGGGTGTGTGGGTAGAAATGTAGGGAACAGACTGCAAAGAAATAGGAGGGAACTCTTCTGAGGTGATGGAAATGTTTTATATATTTGCCTGGGGTGGCAATTACACAAGAGAATACATTTGTCAAAACTAATTAAACGGAATACTTAAAATCTGTGCATTGTAAATAAATTTTATTTCAATAGAGTGGACCTTTAAAAAATGAATGAACAAAGAACACCAAATATTGAGGAAGATTCCAACAAGGAAGGTAGCAAAACAAATAGGGGTTAGCGGGGTGAACAAAAATAATGAAGAATGAAAAAAAAAACTAAAACCTCCAAATACTCTTAGAGAAGGATAAAAAAAAATTACATCCAAATAAGTACTATAAAATATAGTAATGAGAAAGTAACAATAATCTCTTGGACCCTTTCACAGCCAGCTATAAGAGAATGCTCTACATCAAAAGAAGGGGATATAATGTATGGTGATTAACATAATAAAAAATAAAAAAAAATAAGAGGATAAACAAAAGAAAGAAAAGGGATCTAGGAAACATTGACTCCAGCATGAGAGTGGTAAAGGACGGCTGATTATGACATGACATCCCAGGATGACAGCTACACAATAGACCTAGAGGACCGGGCCAGATTAGAAACGAAGGGCTCCAGAAAAACAGACAGCAGGACAGTAAACCAAGTGATGCATCTGACCACAGTGCAAACAGCTTTAAGAGGTATTTCACCCTCAAAAAATAAATCTCAAGGACTAGTCTTATTTTAGGTTTTTCTTAACAACCTAAAAAAGAGAAGCATTTCAAAATACAGTCGACCCTTGAACAATACAGGCTTGAACTGCATGGGTCCACTTATACGTGGACTTTTTTCAATAATGATGCTGAAAAATTTTTTGAAAATTTGCAATCTGAAAAAAACAGATGAACTGTATAGCCCAGAAACATCAAAAAAACTGAAAGGTATGTCATGAATGCATGAAATATATGTAGATACTTGTCTATTTTATCATTTACTACCATAAAATATATTTATTAGAAAAAGTTAAAATTTATCAAAACTTACACACACTTACATACATGGTACCATTCCAACCGAGAGAAATGTAAACAAATGTAAAGATGCAGTATTAAGTCATAACTGCATAAAATTAACTGTAGTACATACTGTACAACTGTTAATAATTTCATAGCCATCTCCTGTTGCTATTACAGTGAGTTCAAGTGTTAGAATGTCTGTTTAAAATGCTGTGTGATGCTAATCATTTCTGTGTGAATAGTTCATCTCTCCAGTAAATTGCGTATCACAGTAAAAAGTGATCTCTCGTGGTTCTCACGTATTTTTCATGTTGAGTACAAAACCATAAGACTTGAATAACATCAGGGGACCCATAGGAAGTGCCACTAGCGATGCCGGAAGTGCTCCCAAGAAGCAGAGAAAAGTCAAAACATTGTAAGAAAAAGCTGAATTGCCTGATATGTACCACAGACTGAGGTCTGCAGCTCTGCTGCCCACTATTTCAAGATAAATGAATCCACTAAGGACCATTTAAAAAATTTTAAAAAAAAAGGGAAATTTGTGAAGCCATCACCACATCTGTACCAGCAGGAGTGAAAACCTTGTACTTTAGTGAAATACCTTCTTATCTTGTACTGAAAATGCAGCTTTTATGTGGGTGCAGGTTGTTAATAAGAAAGGCGTACCTGTAGACTCTAATATGATTCAAGAAAAATCAAATTCATCAGATGACAACTTACAGCAAAAAGAAGATGAATGATCTAAAGCAAGCTGAAGAATTTAATGCTAGCAAAGGATGGTTTGAGAATTTGAAAAAGAGGTTTGCCTTAAAAAGTCAACAAGAAAAGCAGGTTTTGCGACCAAGAGGCAGTAGATGAATTCCCAGACGCCATTTAGAAAATCACTGGGGAGAAGGATATCTGCCTGAGCAAGTTTTTAATGCAGATGTAAGTGTCCTAGCCTGTGAAAAAAAAAAATGCCACAAAGAACATTTATTAGTAAGGAAGAGAAGCAAGCACCAGGATTTAAGGTAGGAAGAGCTAGGCTAACTCTACTGTTTTGTACAAATGCAGCTGGGTTAATGATCAGGACTGCCCTTATCTCTAAAGTTGCAACCACCTGATCTTTGAAGGGAAAAGATAAACATCAGCTGCCAGTCATTGGGTTGTACAACAAGAAGTCTCTGGACAACGAGAACCAGTTTCCTAAATTGGTTCCATTAATGCTCTGTCCGTATAGTCGGAAGTACCTTGCCAGTAAGGGTCTACTTTTTAAAGTTCTTTTGATTCTCATCCTTGTTAAATTTTGAACACTGGACCCTGTGGCCAGGACTGCTAATGCCACTCATACCACCCATGCCAAATGCATTCTGCACAGTTCCAGCCTCTGTATCACCATGTCCTGAGTCACAGTCTGGCAGGTGGTCATCTGAGTGGTGGAGCCACAAGGAGACATGTCCAACTGCAAGAATGTCTGGGAAATTAGGTTTTTCCCTCTAATGGATGGAGGTTGTCTCCACCCCTACCAAGACTCTTAAAAACAAACAAAAAAAAGACTCTTTAAGTGTGACATCCCTTTACGTAGGAAAAGGGGTACAAATCCTGGGGGTGGACACTGCGGTTGAGGAATGGAAAAACAATGACAAATTTCAGCAGTTCTCAGACTAGAACTTTATCTGGTCCATTGTAGGCACTCAGATTTACTTAGATGAGTGACTAGTAAATCACACTTTTCAAATGAAAAAATATTTTTGATATTGAACAATGCCCCTGACCACCCAGAACCCCATGATTGCAACACCAAAGGTGTCAAAGTGATCTACTTGCACCTAAACATAATGTCTCTAATTCAACCTCTAGATCAGGGGCTCAGGTCATAAGAAGCCTTAAAGGTCATTACATGTGGTACTCTATGGAAGGGACTGTCAATGCTATGGAAGAGAACCCCAAAAAGAGAGAACATCATGAGGCTCTGGAAAGATTACACCACTGAATATGCCATCACTGTTAATAGAAAAAGCAGTGAAAGCCATCAAAGCCTGAAACAATAAATTCCTGCTGGAGAAAACTGTGTCCAAATGTTATGCATGCCTTCACAAGATGTACAACACAGTCAATCAAGGAAAACACAAAAGAGATTCTAGATATGGCCAAAAAAAAAAAAAAAGTGGGGGATTAGAGTTTCAAGATAGGGATCTTGGAGAAATTCAAGAGCTAATAGACACACCAGAAGGCAGAACTTGATGGGGACATGATGGAGATAAGTGCTTCCAAACCAGTGCCAGATGATGAGAAAGAAGATATAAAAGACGCAGTGCCAGCTACTGGGTATTCACCCCAAAGATACAAATGTAGGGATCCAAAGGGGTACGTGCACCCCAATGTTTAAAGCAGCAATGTCCACAATAGCCAAACTGTGGAAAGAGTCAAGATGTCCATCGACAGATGAATGGATAAAGAAGATGTGGTACATATACACAATGGAATATTATGCAGCCATCAAAAGGAATGAGATCTTGCCATTTGCAACGACGTGGATGGAACCAGAGGGTGTTATGCTGAGTGAAATAAGTCAATCAGAGAAAGAAAAGTATCATATGACCTCACTGATATGAGGAATTCTTAATCTCAGGAAACAAACTGAGGGTTGCTGGAGTTGGGGGGTGGATGGGAGGGATGGGGTGGCTGGGTGATAGGTACTGGGGAGGGTATGTGCTATGGTGAGCGCTGTGAATTGTGCAATACTGCTGAATCACAGATTGTACTTCTGAAACAAATAATGCAATGTATGTTAAGAAAAAAAGAAGAAGAAGAAGATAGCAGGAGGGGAAGAATGAAGGGGACGAAATCAGAGGGGAAGACGAAGCATGAGAGACAATGGACTCTGAAAAACAAACTGAGGGTTCTAGAGGGGAGGGGGGTGGGGGGATGGGTTAGCCTGGTGATGGGTATTAAAGAGGGCACATTCTGCGTGGAGCACTGGGTGTTATACACAAACAATGAATCATGGAACACTACATCCAAAACTAATGATGTAATGTACGGTGATTAACATAACAATAAAAAATTTAAAAAAAAATTAAAAGAAGCAGTGCCAGAAAACAAATTGACATTAGACAATTTAGCAGAAAGATTTCAATTAGTCAAGCCTGTTTTGAATTCTTTTATGACCTGGACCCTTCTATGATATGGGCACTAAAACTAAAGCAAATGGTGGAAGAAGGATTGGTACTATATCATGCTGACATCTCTATGTGATGTTTTTAGAAAAACAAAAAAAGCAAAAAAGTCAGGCAGAAATTAGAATGTATTTCCATAAAGTTATACCGAGTGTGCTTGCCTCTTCTGCCTCCTATCCCACGTCCTCTGCCTCTGCCACCCGAGACAGCAAGACAAGCCCTCCTCTTCCTCCACCTCAGCCAATTCAATAAGACAATGAGGAAGACCTTTATGACAATCCACTTCTACTTAATGAATAGCAAATAATTATATGTCAAAGTTAAAAAGCTTATCTCTTGTGTATGTGTGTGTCTTTGTGTGAACATCTATTTATGGCAAGAACTGTAGACGTTTTTGTGTCATCATCATCTAACTATTCCTCATGTGGAACACCAGTGGACAGCCTACCTTTATGTATGCATGAAGTGAATGATATTCCATATAAAATAAATAATGCATTAGTTTTCTTACTGTTTTATAATTATTCTTTCAAAGAACTGTATTACTGGTACAGTATGCCTCTCTCATAATTGGAGACACTGCATTATCAGACTACGATCACAGGTATTTTTTTAATGTGACAATGTAATTTGAAAAGGACTACAGGGGTGCCTGGGTGGCTCAGTCGTTAAGCGTCTGCCTTCAGCTCAGGTCATGATCCCAGGGTC
Organism: Eumetopias jubatus; assembly: GCF_037043125.1. Taxonomy (NCBI): domain Eukaryota; kingdom Metazoa; phylum Chordata; class Mammalia; order Carnivora; family Otariidae; genus Eumetopias; species Eumetopias jubatus. The sequence continues at coordinate 118,036,258 of NW_028274816.1, read as the reverse complement.
CTGGGATCGTGCCCCACATCGGGCTCCTTGCTCCGCGGGAAGCCTGCTTCTCCCTCTCCCACTCCTCCTGCTTGTGTTCCCTCTCTCACTGTGTCTCTCTGTCATATAAATACATAAAATCTTTAAAGAAAAGAAAAGAAAAGGATTACAATAATGTATGCCATGAAAACTGTATAAGGATTCATTCATAAGATGAATTCATTAGACTAGGCTAATGTGAAACTAATGGATCAATAACACCAGGCTACCATAAAGCAATCATATTGCTGCTGCTTTATTATCAAATCATGAATTGTTAAGCCTATAAATAAATACGAATTTCTTGTTCACACTATCTTTTCATTTTTGATGCCTGTTAGTAATACATATAACATCTACAATCTTTTATATTATATATGATAATATTGATGTAGGTACTCACAGATGATTCATCTTGTAAACATATGACACAAACTTACGATCTCAATAAAAATAGTAGTGTTATAAATGTATTTCCTCTTCCTTGTGATTAATAACATTTTCTCTAGCTTACTTTAAGAATACAGTATATAATACACATACAAGATATGTGTTAATTGAATGTTTATGTAAACAGTAAAGGTTCCAGTCAATAGCAGGCTATTAACTGTTAAGATTTTGGGGAATCAAGGGCACCTGGCTGGCTCAGTCGGTAGAGTTTGATCTCTAGACTCTTGATCTCGGGGTCGTGTCTTGAGTTCAACCGTCATGTTGGGCAAAGAGATTACTTAAATTTTTTTTTGAGAATCAAGAGTTTTCTGTGAATTTCTGACTGCCCAGGGGGTCGGTGCCCCTAACCCTCAAGGGTCAAGGGTCAACTGTACACCTATAACATAAACCACCCAGAATCTTATTGAAAGCTATAAGGACAGAACCATAATCCCTCCTCAAACAGGAAGTGTGAACAGAAGACAACAACAAGGAAGCACCAAAGGTAAAGAAAGAAGGGCAAAATTTTTTTTCTCATATCAAAACAGATTTTCAGGGAAATTTAACACAAATCTCATCCAACAAAAAGCCTTGGTGACTTCAAGACATCTGTTTTTAAAATATTCAATTGGTGAGAATTAGCAATTCACAATCAAATATCAAGATCTGGTAAGAAAAAGAAAGTACTTGATAATCACTTTCTGACTGTAGCACAAAAGAAGTAAAAGCAATTACACAGAAAGGGCCGATACTGGACCAGAGATAAAACAAAGATTATGGTATTCACTACTGAAATAGAATCTTTTCAGTAAGACCATCCTGAAATGCAAAACATAAAAATTAAAATATTACAAGCTACTGAGCCCTGGGCGCCTGGGTGGCTCAGTCGGTTTAAGCGACTGCCTTCGGCTCAGGTCATGATCCTGGAGTCCCGGGATCGAGTCCCACATCGGGCTCCCTGCTCAGCAGGGAGTCTGCTTCTCCCTCTGACCCCCTTCCCTCTCGTGCTCTCTCTCTCTCTCATTCTCTCTCAAATAAATAAATAAAAATCTTTAAAATAAAAAAAAATATTACAAGCTACTGAGCCCTTACTTATCATATGCCCAAACACTGTGCTATGCAATGGAGAATACAAACCTATATAATAATCAACTCGACCTTCAAGAGACAGACTCATGAATAAATAATGACAATATAGTAAATATAAAAGACATAGCTGGGCACAGAGGAAGAACACCTAAAAAGAGAGGAAGAGTGCTCTAAAACTACATCACTAAACACAACTTACAGTAAAACAGACAACTACCTGCATCTAGTGATTACTTCCATATACTTATGGAATATACTTATTGTGAGTTCTTCTTACATTTGATCATGTATAGCATGACATTCTAAAAACCTATTTGACCTATAATAAACCTAATATAGCAACTTATCAACATAAACAACCTAATCACCAGTTATAATCATGTTTTTAAGAGAAAATTGCAGTATTCTGTGATAAGATTTACAGGTTGGTATAACTAATGTGGCTGGATTTGAGTTAGTTGTCATGAGAAGGAGAAGAGATGGGGCGCCTGGGTGGCTCAGTCGTTAAGCGTCTGCTTTCAGCTCAGGTCATGATCCCGGGGTCCTGGGATCGAGCCCCATATCAGGCTCCCTGTTCCGCGGGAAGCCTGCTTCTCCCTCTCCCGCTCCCTCTGCTTGTGTTCCCTCTCTCGCTGCGTCTCTCTCTGTCAAATAAATAAATAAAATCTTTTTAAAAAAGAGAGAGAGAAGAAGAGAGAACTAACTTCTGGAATTCCCCATGTGCTTTCAGGCCATCAACCTTCTCATCTGAATGGGAAAATGAAAAGCCCTCAGACATGGACAACAGGGCTAGCCACAGATTTGTGCTTCCTGGTTTTCCCATCCCAGATTTTCCCATCCTTTCTCATCATTTGGTTTTCTGAGCAGGGCAAAGGAAACGGTGTACTTTGATGCGCTAAAAGGAGGATGCTGAATTTACTCCAGGCAGCAGTCTATGTCCCGCTGAAGGACTACATAATCAGGGCAGTGGGTGCTAACGAGAAACTTGTGCTTCTTCAATACTCTCCACTATTTCTGAACCACATTTCATCTGATCTTTACCAACACTATCAATACGAATTATCTAAATAAATGAAAATACATGCATAATTCCAACTGAAAAGGCCAGAAACATTAGACATCTCCCTCACACCTGACTGTTCTCAGATCGGACACTAGAAAGAAAAGCTGTATGAATAAAAATATTCTGTGGCTCCTTTGCTAAGAAAGAAAAGTTCAAGCATAACAGGAATTACTGGAGATAGTAAAGAGTGATGGTGCAAAGCTCAAAAACAAATACCTACAGGGAGGAGGAGGGCAATCTAAGTGAGGAATCCCTGCCAACCCAGCTACCACCTAACAATGGAACAAAGGGGAAGGAAGAGAAAGAAAGAGAGAAGAGGAAGAAGGGAAATATCAAGAAGAAGGAAACTTCTGTAGCTCTTGACAGACAACTTAAGGGAAGAGCATTGTCATTGTATCCAAGCAACTGTATTAGATTTGAGCATGAGTGCTGTTTTACCTAAAGCCAAGTAAGTCATATTACCGTGAGTATTCATCAACACTATAATATATAAAAAGTCATTAACATTCTATAAAATTATAAACAAAATCATCCTTCATAAAACAAATTTTGCTATCAACATTACATGAAAGAAGTCAGGAGTCACTTGGTATTAACAGATCAAAGTTTCAATCTGGTGAGTTGGCTATATTCACTGGTTACAGGTTACACAAAATATGGTATTTACTCAAAGCATGGATACGTTCACTTGCTATACTTTATCTACACAAGGTCCTAATCACACAAAAGCCCCTTGAACTAAAGTCACCAAGAATTCATCATGTACTCATTTTAAAAATAAGACTATTTTGTAACAGATTAAAGAATGGGGTTTCTTTGATATAACCCATACATACGACACAAGACTACTACAAAGTTCACTAAATCCAAGACTTGTCTAGAGGGTATTTTTAAATTTGTTTTTTAAATACAAACAAGAGCAGAAAAAACATTTCACAATTTTGTCTAGCAGTTTCTAGTTAATTGTAATCCAAGCATATTCTGAGTAGTCATTATGAAATATCATAAAAACTAAATAGATGTGTATTTCACCTAACATATATAATCGGCAACAGTGTGTTGAGTTCTATGGGGGGTACAAAGAAAAGGTATTGTCCTTGGTGGGGGTTTTTGTTTTCATTTCCTTGATTTTAAAAGCTTAAAATCTGTCAATAAATACTTGAGTCGTATTCTGGTCAGTGAAAGAAGAAGAAGGAGTAAACTTTTTAAAATGGGAATTCAAGGGGTGCCTGGGTGGCTTAGTCAGTTAAGCGGCTGCCTTCGTCTCAGGTCATGATCCCAGGGTCCTGGAATTGAGCCCCACATCAGGCTCCTTGCTCAGCGGGGAGCCTGCTTCTCCCCTGCCTGCCGCTCCCCCTGCTTGTGCTTGCTCTCTCCCCCAGTGTCAAATAAATAAATAAAATCTTTAAATATAAAATAATATGGGAATTCAAGGGGTGCCTAGGTGGCCTCAGTCAGTTAAGCCTCTGCCTTTGGCTCAGGTCATGATCTCAGGGTCCTGGGATCGAGTCCCATATCGGGCTCCCTGCTCAGCCCGAGGGGGAGCATACAGTTCCTCCTCGCTCACTCTCTTGAGTAAATAAATAAAATCTTAAAAGGAGAATTCAAATCTGGAAGCTACTGAAAGACTAAATTTGATGTAAGAGTTCTATTAAGTGCTCAGTGTTCATATAGACACAACATACTCCCCTTGAACAACTTTACATTTTGAAGAAGAAAGCCCGGAGAAACATACATCGGCCCTCATACAAAACCACCCCTCCTCATTTTATTTCATTTTCTGCTAACAGAGGAGAAGGAAGAAGGGTCACTGGACCTCAGTTTGAGATTTCCAACACTATGGAAAAATATTTACCAAAATGCCTACCATCTATCTGCTCCCTGGACAAAGAAATGATGCAGGAAAGAGAAAGAAGGCAAGACTGAGTGAAGGGAGGAAAACAGAATAATAAAGTTAACAAAGTTAAAGAGAAAGATTAGGTAGAACATATTAGACAAAAAGGCAAAAGAAATCAAATACATTTCACTGGTATATGTAATAAAAAGTTAAAATAATAAGACTGTCACTTCTGCTGTAGTCCCAAGCCTGCCCAGATTCAAGAAGAGCAACCACAGATCCCGCTTTTCATGGGAGAAGTGTCATAATCATATTGCAAGCAGCAAGTGGGATAGGAGATATTGTCATGCCATCTTTTAAAAAAATATAATCTGCCAGGGGCGCCTGCCTAGGTGGCTCAGTTGTTAAGCATCTGCCTTCGGCTTGGGTCATGGTCCCAGGGTCCTGTGATCAATTCCTGCTTTGGGCTCCCTGCCAAGCCGGGAGCTGCTTCTCCCTCTGCCCACTGCTCCCCCTGCTTGTGTGCGCTCTCTCTCTCTGACAAATAAAAATATAATCTGGCATATAATGAACACTAAATATTTGTACCAAGTTTTCTTTTTTCCATAGCCACTATTTACAAATCTTTGCAAGACAAGTTATATACATAGGTACTAAAGAAAACAGCACGTTGCAAAAAAAGAAGTGTTACTAAGTAAGTCAACCATACCACTCTCCTTCAGGAATACTCAATGATTATAGTAGACTACCCCTAGCCAAAAACAGAGCTAAACTAAAGATTTAAACTTCCAAGCTAACATCTTAGAAAAGGTACAAAATAGAAAGAGAGAAGACAGAGGAAAAGCATGTGATCTGCTACCCAACTGGGAAAGATCAAAATCCCATCTGTACTACACCTAAGGGCATTATTTCAGAAACTGGAAGTAACCCAGTCTTAGGGGAAAAAAGGGAGGGAAAGGAGATTGTGAATTATTTCTTCACAAGGAACTTCAGCATCTAAGATCTATCAAAAGAAAAGGAAGGAAGGAAGGAAGGAAGGAAGGAATGGAGGGTGGGAGGGAGGAAGGGAGGAATGGGGGAAGTGGGGGAAAGGAGGGAAGGAGGAAAGGAGGGAAGGAAAAGTAGTCCAAGGCAAAAGGGAAAGAAAAAGTAGGCTAGCTTCCAGTGACTCCCTGATCAGGGAGGCTCTAGGGTCTATCTAGAGCCCTTCTTCCTCAGTTTAAATGAAAATTTTCTCCTCTCCTTACTCAACATGACTTCTATAATTAAGTATGACTTAGCAAGGCAATGGATACACCGTCCCTGGAAATGAAAATCAAAGATGAAACAGAGCTAGGTAAAATTGTAATTATTTTGTCATAGACTTTTTAAAAGGGTAGGGGGAAGCATAATCTGAAAAAAAAATACATTTATAAAAATTCATTTACAAAGCAGAGCTATCAAGACTAATTCTGTCTAACTTTGTTTTAAGCAATAAGTACCTTCAAATCATTCAACTAGGGATTTCAGAAATTTCCCTAATTATCATTTTAATGTTATAGTCTGTATATCCTAAATATTCATTATCTGCAGTTCCTACAGTTTTTAACTGCACGTGGCCTATAAGCATAACATTCTTTCTTTTTTAAAATGGTGCTTTTAGCTGATTTTTCTCAACAGTCTTTTATTAAATGCTACTATGTGTCAGTCACTATAAAGATGAATAAGACATAGTTCACACATTCTAATACTTCAAATTTCAATAGGTAAGATTGGCACACAACCAAATAACTGTTATACCAGATAGGAAATGTTACAGTGGAAGTAGTAAAATGCAGTCCCAAAATAGGGAGTGATTAATTCTGAGTTGGTGATTAAGAAAGGCTTCCAAGAGGTTGATTCTTGAAGTGAAGGGGTTCACCTGGCAAAAAAAAAAAAGACCGAAGGGTATTCCATGCAAGGAAAACATATATAAAAGAATAAAGTAGCACAGGGGCGCCTGGGTGGCTCAGTTGGTTAAGTGACTGACTTCGGCTCAGGTCATGATCCCAGGGTCCTGGGATTGAGCCCTGAGTCGGGCTCCCTGCTCGGCGGGAGGCCTGCTTCTCCCTCTCCCACTCCCCGCTGCTTGTGTTCTCTCTCGCACTGTGTCTCTCTATTAAATAAATTAATAAAAATCTTTAAAAAAAAAGAATAAAGTAGCACAATAATCAGGAACTGCAAGTACTTTGATATAAATGAACTATAGGTTGCAAGAAGCAGAGCTGCAGGAAATGAGAATGGAATGATAACTGGCAAATATATACAACCCTACTTTATTCAAGGTGATAATGTTGCCAGCTAAAAAAAAAAACCTATACTTTCCAGCTTCCCTTGCAACTAGAAATGGCCAGTGAAATGTAACAAAAAATGCTAAGAGTAGACTCTTTAAAAAGTTCTAGATAGTTAGTAATGAATGTCCTTTTGCTTTTGTCTCTTCCTCCCACCTGGAACTCAGAAAGCAATGGCTACCTCTCCAGCCCCTCTCCTACACTACAAATGAACCTGAAGTTATAAACCACAGAAAAAGCTTAGATGACCATGAAATTACCATACAACCTCTGGATACCCAATCTCCAGATTTGTATGTGAGAAAAATAAATTCCTACATCTTATTTAAGAAATTTTCTGTTTAGGGGATACCTGGGTGGCTAAATCGGTTAAGCATCTGCCTTGGGTTCAGGTCATGATCCCAGAGTCCTGGGGTGGAGCCTGGCATCGGGCTCCCTGCTCAGCGGGGAGTCTGCTTCTCCCTCTGCCTGCACTCCCCCTGCTTGTGCTTTGCAGGCTCTCTCTCTGACAAATAAATAAATAAAATCTTTAAAAAAAAAAAAAGAAAGAAAGAAAAATTTTCTGTTTAGGGGTGCCTAGGTGGCTCAGTCGGTTAAGTGTCTGCCTTCAGCTCAGGTCATGGTCTCGGGGCCCTGGGATGGAGCCCCACATCGGACTCCCTCCTGCTCATGCTCTCTCTCTCTCTCAAATAAATAAAATCTTAGAAAAAAAAAATTTCTGTTTAATACTCATCCAAACTTAATCCTAACTGATAGAGGTATCCAGTCCAATTGTACGGAAGGACACTCTAAGCTATTTCTGAGTTTTTAAACAAATAAGTAACAAACAGATTTATGTTCACACTCGTGTTAAGATGTTAAAAAGATTAGAAAAACGCCACATAGGCAGCACCAAGACCAGCTGAGAAGCTACTGCATTCCTTCAGACAAGAGATGAGGGCTAAAAGGCAGATTCAAGAGACATTAAAATTGACTGAACAGGGTTCAATGGGTTCAATGGATAATTAATTAGCTGTGAAAGGACAAGAAAGAAAAAGGATCTAAATGTCTGCTTGGTCCTGAAGTGTATTCAGTGTCACTGATGAAGATGAAGTCTATACCAGAATTTTAATATTTTACATGGTATTTACATTTCTGTTGGGCAAGAAATGTATGTGTCACTCCCAAAATTCAAACGTTGAAGCCCTAACCCCCACTGTGGCTGCATTTAGAGTTAAGAATTACTGTTAACTGAGGTTACAAGGGTGGGGCTAATAGGATTAGTACCCACAGAAGAAGACACACCAAAGAGCTCCTGCTTCCCTTCCTGACCCCCACCTCCCTGCATGCAAACAGAAGAAAGGCCATGTGAAGACTCAGAGCAGGGAGCCATCTGTAAGCCAAGAAGAGAGTCTTCGCCAGAAACTAAACCCTGCCAGAACCTCAATTTTGGACTCTCCAGCCTCCAGAACTGTGAGAAAGTAAGATTTCTATTGTTTAAGCCATCCAGTCTATGATATTTTGTTATGGCAGCCTAAGGTAATACAGAATTTGGTATTGAGAAATTGGGTGCTGCCATACCAAACCCCTAAAAATATGCAAGTGGCTTTGGAACTGGGTAATGGGTAGAGGCTGGAGGAGTTATGAGGTGCATGCTAAAAAAGGTCTAGAGGTGCCTGGCTGGCTCAGTAGGAAGAGCATGCAACTCTTGAACTCGGGATTGTGAGTTGGACCCCCACACTGGGTGCAGAGATTACTAAAAAAATAAATAAATAAGCTTTATATATAAAAGGCCCAGACTGCTGTGAAGGGACTACTGGTAGAAATATGGCCCTCAAAGGTGAGAAGCGGTGAAGAAAGGTGCGAGTTCAGAGAGAAGAAAGCCACAGAGACGGTCCCTATCATCTTAAAGAGTATTTAAATCATGAATAGAACGTTGGTTAGGAATAGGAACATTAAAGACCATTATGGTAAGATATCAGACAGAAATGAGGAACATGTTACTGGAAACTGAAGGAGAGGTGATCCTTGTTTTAAACAAACAAACAAAAAACAGCAAAGAGAGGCACCTGGGTGGCTCGGTTGGTTAAGCATCTGACTCTTGATTTCCTGCTCAGGTCATCATCTCAGGGTCATGAGATCAAGCCCCATGTCAGGCTCCACACTCAGCAGGGAGTCTACTTGAGATTCCCTCTGCCCCTCCCCCCACTCATGCTCGCTCACTCTCTCGCAAAATAAATAAAATCTTTAAAAAATGGCAAAGAACTTGGCTAAACTGTGTTCAGATTCTAGTGTTTTGTAAAAGATAAAACTTTGAGTGACAAAACTGGGTATTTAACTAAGAAAGGTTTCTAAGCAAAGTGTTGAAGACTTGTTTTGTCCTTACAACTTTTAGTAAAATGTGAGAGGAAAGAAATAAAATGAAGGAACCGTTAAGCAAAAAAGACCTAGAACTTGAAGATCTGGAAAATTCTCAGACTATCCATACTGCCAAAAATGATAAAGCTTATTCTGAAAAGAACACTAAGGGCATGTCCAAACTACTATTTGATAAGGAGATTAGTGTGGGTGTGAGCCACAAATTTAATCAACCACCTCAGCAGAAGCCAGGAATAAAGACTGGATAACAGCAGCAGAGCCGGTTGAGGCTGAGACACTAACGGGAAGAGGAAAAAAAAATGGTATGGAATGAAAGACAGCTATCAGACTTCTGGGATTCTACAGGATAAGACAATAGAGTTATCCAGCTTCAAACATGAGTTATCCTTTAATTTTTTAAAGTTTACCCCAAAGGGGATTCAGAGATGACAGGGCTGCCACTCCCACCACAGGTCCAGAGGGCAGGTCTGGTTTCTCCTCAGTTTCAAAGGGTGAAGCCTCCTTGGTTTGGGAGTAGGGAACCAAGATGCCACCACCCAGTGCCTCAAGAGCAAGGCCATGGCCCAGTACCTGGGAGCAGGGCTGCTCCACAGAACCATGAGAGTGGCACTGACTCCCAATGGGCCTGGCAGGCAGTGCTGAACCCAAGAGGATTGTTCTCAAAACATAACAACTAATGGAATTTGCCTTGCTAAGTTTTGGACTTGCTTGGAACCTTCGCCTCTTTCCAAATTCTCCCTTTTGGAATGAGAATGTCTACCATATTCTGTCCCACTACTGTATTTTGGAAGCACATAACTTTGTCTAGATTCACAGGTTCACAGCTAGAGAGAAATTTTTCCTCAGGTTAATCCTATCTCCAGTCTCACCTATGCCTGGATTTAGAGGATATTTAGATGAGACTATGGGCTTCAGACTTTAGAGTTGATGCTGGAATGAGTTAAGACTGTGGGGGCTGTTGGAATGCAATGAATGTATTTTAGATGCAAGGAAGATATTAATCTGGAGGACCAGGGGTAGAAAGTTATTGACTGAATTTATATGTCCCCCCAAAACTCATGTTGAAACCCTAAACCCCTAGCGAGGATGCACTTGGATCTGGGAAGAAATTAAAGTTTAATGAGGTCCTAAAGCTGGGGTCCTTAAATAAAAATTTTTTTAGAAAACTTTTCTAAAGGGACACCTGGCTAGCTCAGTCAGAAGAGTGTGTGACTCTTGATCTCAGGGTCATGAGTTCAAGCCCAATGATGGGTGTAGAGATTACTTAAATAAAAATTTTTTAAAAAATTTTTAAATAAATAAATAAAGGTGGGGTCCTGATCAGATAAGACTAGCATCCTTATAACAAGAGACACCAGAGAGTTTGCAAGTTCAGACATACAGGGGAAAGGCCACGTGGAGGCTCAGAGATAGGACAGCCATCTGTAAGCCAAGAAGAAAGTCTTCACCAGAAACCAAACCCTGCCAGAACCTTGATCTTGGACTTTTGTTTTTTAAGCCACCCAGTCTATGGGATATTATGGCAGCCCAAGGAGACTAATACAATTTGTACAGTACCAGTAATAAATAGGTCAATTCCACCTTTCTGATTTAGATAGAGATGCTATTTAAATGGCTTTTACAGGGTCATATGAAGAGATTAAAACTTGCTGTCCTGGAAAGTAAAATAAAATATGTACTTTAATTATGGCACCAAAACAAAACAAAACAAAAAAAACCTCAGTATAAAAGAAAGAACAATACAATGCTCAACTCTCCTACAATTTGGGGAGAAAGGGGTGGTTTCTATAACAGTAGTTATCAAACTTTTTCTGTGGTGACAGGATGGATGTTTTCATTTCATGGGCATTCCCTGAACCCTAGCTGTAACTAAACTAACTCTTTTTACTTCCAGTAAAGAAATCATATGCATATATGAAATACGTGAACTTTAATCCACTTTTGTAAAGGTAGGCTTCCCCCCCCAAAATTCAGTACTTCATAATACTCATTAAATGGCTATAAAATATTTCACAACAGGCCATGGTACTGGCATTCTATATTCCTATTATATGCTCCTTTATACTATAACTTTTTTCCAAAGGTAAAGGTTAAGTCTTATCTCTCCAAGCAGATTTTAAGTCTCTCAAAAGCAGGGACTAGGTAATCTATTTCTTCTCTCTCACAGAACCAAGGCAGTGTCTTGCATTCAGATTTATGCTAAAATACAGGAGTCGCTGTTTTGACAGTTTGGTTCCCAAAGGCATGGATAAAAATTTAACATCTGAGGGGCACCCGGGTGGCTCAGTCATTAAGCATCTGCCTTCGGCTCAGGTGGTGAGCCCAGGGTCCTGGGATCGAGCCCCGCACTGGTCTCCCTGCTCGGCGGGGGAGGCTGCCTCTCCCTCTCCCTCTCCCCCTGCTTGTGTTCCCTCTCTCGCTGTCTCTCTGTCAGATAAATAAATAAAATCTTTAAAAAAAAAATTTAACATCTGAATCCGAGGATAACCACTAAGGTAAACAAACACTGGGAAATATGCTTTTCACTATCAAAGTAGGGTAAGAATTTCCAAACACAGAAGAAGCAAAAAGTAGAACATAGCAAAGAAATCATAACCAACATTAATTTATAAATGTGCTTTGTGAATTTACCTATCAAAAGACTCTAGCAGGCTGCCTATAGCAAAAGTTACTGCAAAGCCACGTCAGGTAGATAATAAAGGGTATCCTAGATGAAACATCTCAGACGAGATGCAGCCTACAAAGAACAAGTTTTTTGCCACTCATGACTGTCAAGAACACAACTTTACCAGAATTTCAGAATGAATCTCAGGCTAAATGATGTAAGTTTTTTTTCTTACGAAAGGGGGCAAAGTTGAAATGTTAAACTCACACATATTCATAACCTTTAATCAAGTGGCACAAAATTGAACATTCTGAAACTGGCCTGGTATTAGTTCTATAAACTAGAATCTCTAACAATATAAATGGATCAATTCCTTCAAAGTAGACTTTCATTTTAATTCTAAATTGGTTAGTATATATTTAAGCATTAACAAGAAGTATACAAAGAAATTACCTCTAAATAATCAATGTAAAAAATAATTTTAGTAATTATACATTTATTCTAAAAAGATTAAAGGACTAACGAGAGCCACAGTTTTCCACAGTTAACTCCAGAAAGTGGGGAAGAAGTTCCCAATTTTTATAAGTGATGCCAAAAGACTAACTTGGCAAATCAAGGACAATGCTAACACTGTAACTACGGACTGTGATCCCTAACCAATGTTACCCTCAGAGAAAGTAATGACTGATAGGACTTATAACAATGTTATACAAATTGTTTCTGTGGTCGATAATGGTAGATTTGGTTATGGTTGTACCTGTGAGCACAAAATACAAACTCTTATTATAGTTTAAATTCAATGTGCTTTATACCTATTCTGAATTCTGTTCATCGAAATATAAAAAGCAAATGAGATTAAAATACCAATGCTGGGCGCCTGGGTGGCTCAGTTGGTTAAGCGACTGCCTTCGGCTCAGGTCATGATCCTGGAGTCCCAGGATCAAGTCCCACATTGGGCTCTCTGCTCAGCAGGGAGTGTGCTTCTCCCTTTGACCCTCCCCCCTCTCATGTGCTCTCTCTCTCTCTCTCAAATAAATAAAATCTTTAAAAAAATAATAAAAATAAAAATAAATAAAATACCAATGCTAAGACCCCTGGTCAAACCAAGAAGCAATCATACCAGAGTAGTAACTACATCACTTCTGAACATCTATACCTTCATGTCTCAGAGAGTGATCTCTAAGTTATCAGGCTCTTCATCTTCCTTGAGAGCCCAACTGAGAGACACACAAAAAAAGACTTAAATGAGAGGATAACCAAATCAATAAACACTCAATGAACATGAGAAGAACATTAAATGTTGGCAAGGATGGGGCGCCTGGGTGGCTCAGATGGTTAAGCGTCTGCCTTCGGCTCAGGTCATGGTCCCAGGGTCCTGGGATCGAGTCCCGCATCGGGCTCCCTGCTCCTTGGGAGCCTGCTTCTCCCTCTGCCTCTCTCTCTCTCTGTGTCTCTCATGAATAAATAAATAAAATCTTTAAAAAAAAAAAAAAATAAATAAATAAATGTTGGCAAGGATATAGAGGAAATGGAATTCTTATTCATTGCTATTCATAGTGGGAATGTAAAATGGTATATCTGCTTTGGAAAAAGGTTTAGCAGTTTCTTATTAAGTTCAATATACACCTGTCCTTTGACCTAGCAATTTCACACCTAGGTATTTACTTAAAAGAAATGATAACATAAGATCCCAAAAGATGTATACAAAGTGTTCACAGTAACTTGATTGATGATAGCTGAGAAATGCAAATGACCCAAACGTTCATGAACAAGACAACAAAAAGATTATGATACATTAATATTATAGTATACTATTCTGCAATAAAGAAGAAAAAACTGATACATTTAACAACATGGATGAAGCTCACAGATAGTAACACTGGGCAAAAGAAGGCTGATTTTTTAAAGTGTAGAATCTGCTTACGTAAAAAATCCCCAGCTTTTCACAAATGAACAAAAATTCCCTAAAAATAACTCTTATCCTCTGTGACTAATCTTACTGTTACTGTGCTTCATCTAGTTTTCCACAGTAACGGTTTCTACTACTTTTTTATTGCAGATGTATGGTATTTCAGCTAAACAATGACTTAAAATTTCTGTAAGCCACAACCCTACAAAACTAATCAGCATTTATAACATTGTTTCCATGGAGAAATAAATGTTAAATTCAGTAAAAATTAATAAAAGGAAACACCATTTAGAATGGAGTTGGGAGGCCTAGAGGGGGAATGCTCATGCCCAGCACTCTTGCCAATTATAGACCCAACAGGAAGAGAGGAACCTTCCTTTAAGATGGATACTACTGGACTATCCCAGCAGGAAGGAAGTTTTCTTCACGCAAAGCAACAGCCCAGCCAATAAGAGACAGTCACAACTCAGCCAATGAACAGCCACTATACTTAGAACTCCCAGTTTACTCTCATGGGCTTTTTGTTTGTAACAGCCCTCCCAACTTCCCCCCTTTCATCTATAAAAGGGCATGGATTTGCCTATGGTTTTGCCAGAGCTTGCTTGTCCTGGATTGCAATTCTCTGCTATTCCTTAATAAAGCTCTCCTTTTGCTGGTAAAATAACTGGCAGAGGTTAACAATCCTGAGTAAACTTTTAGAACTCAATCTACAGAGAACTTTAAACAACAAAAACCCCCACGTTCCAATAGTTCAGTTAATCAATAGGTTTCTCTAGCATCATTAAATCACTAGTACAAATCTAATCTTTGATAGTGAACAAGTCTACCAAAATGACATTTTCACAGATCCCTTTAAACACTGACTGCATTCTGTTTTGACTTTAAACTCAAACATAGAAATATAGCATTCTGAAGGTAAAATCAAAAATAACCATCCCTCCAAAGTTTCCAAAATATCTATTAGAAAAAGAATGGTAAAATATAAACAACTAAACATAAAAGTAGAAATAATACACAAGAAATCCCACAATAGAAACAAATTTCTATAAATATGACCCAGGAAAAGCACAAAACGCAAACTAGTGATGATTAAATTATGACTGGCATTGAGTAGATTGCAAAGGTAAGTATTAGATATATTATAGAAAAGAAGAAGTTCCAGACTAGATCTGTATATCTAATATAATAAGGAGAATAGGGGTGCCTGGGTAGCTTAGCTGGTTGGGTGTCTGACTCTTGGTTTCAGCTCAGGTCATGATCTCACAAGATCAAGCCACTGCTGGGATTCCCACCCAGCAGGGGGGCTCTGCTTGGGATTCTCTCCCTCTGCCCCAACCCCCACGCATGCTCACACTCTCTAAGATAAATGGATGAATCTTAAAAAAAAATAATGACGGTATATGAAAGACAATTAATGGCTACTTGAAATATGTAAAAATGTACAGAAAGCAATCAGAAAAAAATCAGTTACAGATCAGAACCTCACAAGTGACAAATAGTACAGAAAAATGGAGTTAATTCAAAATTCAAAGGAGCAGAACACCATTAAAGTAAGACAAGGTTTGGGGCACCTGGGTGGCTCAGTCAGTTAAGTGCCTGCCTTTGGCTCAGGCCATGATCTCGGGGTCCTGGGACTGAGCCCTGCTCAGCAGGGAGTCTGCGTCTCCTTCTGTCTCTGCCCTTCCTCCACCCCGCTCGTGCTCACTCTCATTCTCTCTCTCGAATAAATGAAAATCTTTAAAAAAGTAATAAAATAAAAAATAAAGTAAGGCAAAAGCTTAATAAGGTAATGTTACTCTGTACATCAAGAATATCAAAGGCCACTAGAAACTAGTGAGAACAGGATATTGATGAGGAGGATGCTTCCTCGGGCTTTGATTCTACCTTATGGGGCATCTCAGAAACTAAGAAAATGTACCTTGTGCCATGGTTCAAAGGCCAGGAAGAATGTCACTTGCAAAGACTTGAGGATCCTAGGCTTAGACCAAAAGAATCTAAAATGTTTTGACAGCAATAAATTGATGAAAATTGTAAATGCAAACCTTAGAACCAGAAGTAGAGATATATACAAAGGCTCCAGCTATTCCAAACTACTTACCACTCCCTAAGCACATTATGTTCACTGTCATCATCCTCACAATGTTCTTTACCTCTTATCCTCAATTTTTTTTTCCTCAACTAATCTAATTGGCCCAACATCCTTCAAGACTTGGTTTAATGTCTCTCCTTTATTTTTTAGAAGCCTATTCTGAATGCTTCCATGCCCTACTACCTACAGTTAGGTGTCCCTTCTACAGAATTACCTTCCTTGTAATCACTTACTCAGTATCAAACTTTGTGCTTTAACTTTAACACAACTTAATACTATATTTTCTGATTTAATTGTATATCTCCCTCTGCTCCTTCAGAACAAAGAAATGGTCTTATCTGTATCCAACACTTAATCAAAGAACCGTAAATACTACTGATGCACAATACATTTTTGGATAAAGTTTAGATTTTTTTAAATGATCAAATAAATGTCCTATCTATTCTCTCATTTACTGACTCCCACTTACTAATGAACCTCAGTATCTAGAACAATACTGACTCACAGTAAAGGCTCAAAAAAATATTTTTACATTATCCTACACCTGATGTTTGTCATCACTAAATGTGACCATAATGCAGATGTGACCATAATACAAGTATTATCTCCTCACAGCTTTCCTTAGCCTAAATCCAATTTGGAATCACGTTTAGTAGCCTACTAAATGGAACTCAGATAAGAAACACGAAGTTTAGAATATGTTAATTCTAAAAGTGCTGGAATAGGTATAATTTAGACATTTACCTGCCCAAAGGCAGAAAATCAAACGATGGCTTTCTCAAAATCTCTTACATTTGATAAATCCATCTTTTTATCATTAAAAACATACACCCTGTACTCAAAAATTACGTATTTATACATTTATGTAATATGCTTTTGCTTCAAATGACAAAAAGTGACAAATTTTAGAAAAATAATTACACAGTATCAAACAAGGCAGATAAGATACAACCTACACACAACAGTCTTGTTCCAAAGATCCTCCAAGTTATGATTTTTTAAAAAATTTTATCAAATACTTCCTCTATGCCAGACACAATTCCAGTTGTTTTACAAATATTTCACTTAATCCTTGTAAAAATTCTACAGAGTAGATACTGTTACTTTCCCATTTTTACAGATGAGGAAGTGGAAGCACCCAAGTGAAGTCGCTTTCCTGAGGTCACACAGTTAATGAGTGGCAGAGGCAAGATTTGCATCCACAAAAGTCAGACTCCAGTATCCATACTCTTCATTTCTCTGTTATGCTTTTAAAAAGAAATTTGAATGGTAAGGTGTGGTAAATTTGTACTTTACCACTGCTGGTAGCATTATGCACTGGTAAAATCCTTTTATAAAATAATATGGTAATACTTAAGAAGAGCCAGAGGGCGCCTGGGTGGCTCAGTTGGTTAAGCGACTGCCTTCGGCTCAGGTCATGATCCTGGAGTCCCAGGATCGAGTCCCACATCGGGCTCCCTGCTCGGCAGGGAATCTGCTTCTCCCTCTGACCCTCTTCCCTCTCGTGCTCTCTATCTCTCATTCTCTCTCTCTCAAATAAATAAATAAAATCTTTAAAAAAAAAAAAAAAAAAAAGAGCCAGAAATGTTCATATCCTTTGATCATGTGGTTCATTCCTGGGAAATTCAGTTAAAGAAATAATTTAAAAGTATTATTACAGATGGTAATAAAGACTTCACAGAAACATGAAAACATGTTTGTAATATAATAAATGAACAACCGCAGATTATTAAAAGTAGACAAATATATACACAAATGAATACAATGTGCAAATAAAGTAGTTGTACTGGGTAGTACCAGGGGATTTTTTTTTTTTTTTTTTTGAGAGAGAGAGTGTGCGTGCGCAGATGGAGGGGCAGAGGGAGAGGAATAGAGAATCTCAAACAGCCTCTATGCCCAGCATGAAGCCCAATGCAGGGCTCAATCCAATGACCCTGAGATCACCATCTAAGGCAAAACCAAGAGTTGGACGCTTAACCAACTGAGCCTCCCAGGCACCCCTGGGGGATAACTGTTTAGTTTTTTTATTATGCAAGTAGTAAGTAAATGAATTCTTCTTTTAAATTCAAACAGTACATACAGCTAAGGCTAAAGACATCACCACTACCAAATCCTAGTCACTTATTCCCTCTAGTCCTAATCCCTACCTCTCTCTCACCCTTCCCAAGAGATAATCAATGTTTGGTCTATCTCTTTTCAGATCTTTTTCCATGTTTTTATAAATACCCAGTGAAACTTATAGTGGTATCCTACTATACATATCACAATGCAACTTACTCTGTTACAAATAGATCTAACTTATTCTTTTATGTGCTGTATAGTATTCCATTACATAATAATACTACAGACTATCTAGCTATTCACATATTGTTGGACACTCAGGCTGTTTCTCAATTTTCCTTCATACAACACTTGCCATGAAAAATCATGGGCATGCCTCCTTGGAGAAATATATACACATACCCATTTGCTTCTCTAGTAAGCAGTAGGTCACTCACACTTTTTTTGGTTTAATAAATATTGCCAAACTCCCTTCGAAATGACTCTACCAATTTACATTCCCACAATTATGCTTTCTCTAAGCCTTTTATCCACTATTGTTTATGTGGTCTCAGAAATTCAAACAAACAAAAACTTCTAAAAGAATCCCATATAGCCCATCTTTGAGTAGCTGTTTAAACAGTGGAGAAAATAAATCTCCATTTCTCTTGTTATTGAGAAGATAAAAATCTAGCTCTCTGTATTATATCTTAGTTTATATCCCTGAGCACATCAGCTGTAATTCAAAGCAGAAAACAGTGTGGCAATTCATATACTGCTTGGCCTTAGTGCTCAAAGATATAATGTTGACAGTATTGCTCTGTGTGGGTGTGTGGAAACTAAAAGTGGATCCAGTTATCTCTTCTACTATGTCCATACAAAGCTGTTCTTGGCTTTACCACAACACACATAAGGTTAGTGCAGGTTGTAGAATATATTGTGGCTCCATATCTTCACTTCACAGACTGCCAATGTCTGTAATCAAAACGAACCACCCTATCTTTGCAGACCATCTGCTACTACTTCTGTTCCCCAGCATCCCTAAGCTTTGAGCTTTGCTGTATTGCATAAAAAAAAAACTGAAGTAGTCTAAGAGAAAATTCTGCTTCCTCCCTCCTATTGGTTTTCATTAACAAGCATGAAAATGTGAAGAAAAAAATAATATAGAACAGAGTCTGTGCTAGACAACAAAGCTATTTTGTCAATGAATGAAACAGTAGTAACTTATAAACTTAGAATACAAATGAGGAAACACGCAAGTTGTACAAGTTTTCTTCTACTAAGAATGACAGGCTCATATTATACCAAATATGCCACCTTATAGTTAACAACTTCAAATAATTCAAGAATGTGTCTTTGAAAACTGGCCATAAGAAAAGAACATAAATCACAAAAGACACCACTCAGTTTATTGTCAAAGAAAATCTGTTATATACTTAAACGCTGTAGGAGAGCCTTAAAAATGTCATGGAAAGAATGCCTTTAAGTATTCATTAGCTTTTTTTATTTTCCATAACATAACAAAATGACTATTTAACATGTTGATGACAAGTTTTCTAGTTCATTCACTTGCTTCCAGCAGTTTCTCAAATCAAACACACAATTTATCATTCTCCCGGTCCATAAACTTCTGAGCTATCAGCAACATGGCACTCATCAGTTCAACTACATTAAAATATATGTTTCTAAGTACCCTTCTTTCTTCCAGAGGTGGGGAAAAATTTAGTCAAGACATCTAGTAGCCCAAATTCCTTTGTGAATTTAACCAAAATGTAATGACAGATTGTCATCAGTGTTTTAATCTTAAAGATATTAAGATTAATAATAGCTGCTTTATCTAACCTAGCATTTTACTCCTTTTTAAAATTTTAATTCCAGTATAGTTAACAGTTTCAGGTGTACAATATAGAGATTCAACAATTCTGTACATTACTCAGTGCTCATCATGATAAGTGTACTCTTTGAGGGTGGGCATGGATCTCAAGGAGACTCTACACTAAGCCCAATGCAGGGCTCCACCCCAGGACCCCAAGATCATGACTGAGCCAAAGGCAGACACTTAACCGACTGAGCCACCCAGGCGCCCCCAAAGATTCTTACAATAGTTTAATAAGGATAACATACATATCTGTGTTGGTGCTTTTGTTTTGGGGAGAGGAGGGAGAAAGGAAGGGGTAGAATGCTAGGAGGGAAAGCTGGCAGGGAGGCAGGAAGATAGGAAGGAAGGAGGGAAGGCCAGCCCACATAGAAGTAGGCCCACGCATAAGTACATATGTCTTCAGGTTCCCTAAAGGGATCAGTGATGTTTCCTTTCACCATCATCCCCCAAAACGTACTAAGCCAATCCCATTAACTATCCATGAATTTAAAATCATTTATAACCTCCATTCTATTTCACTTTAAGAGTAGTCTTTTATAGGGGTGCCTGGATGGCTTAGATGGGTAAGCATCCGCCTTCGGGTCAGGTCATGATCTTGCGGTCCTGGGATCGAGCCCCACATCAGGCTCCCTGCTTAGCAGGGAGTCTGCTTTTCCTTCTCCCTCTGAACCTACCCCACCCCCCGCTCATGTAAATTAAATAAATAAATAAATAAATAAATAAAATTTAAAAAAATAAGTCTTTTATAACATATCCTAAGCACCACCCCTTTCCAAAAACTTTATTATTCACTAATAAGTTCACAGAGTAAGTCCAATCCTCCAATGAATTTCACAAATGAGAAAGCCACAAATAACAACATAGATTTACATCATCAAGTGACTAGAGAATTAAAAGTCAGACCTTTGACATTCTACCATTAGTACTAGCTAAAGCCATAATATTCAAGTTGGAAGCTATTTCCTTATACCTTTTAATTAAGAAATCATGAAATTTTTCCTAGAATTCTATGAGAACTCATCCACCCTTATTTATCACTAAGATCCTTGTTGAAAGGCATTACAAAAAAACTACCTCGGAAGAGAACAAATTAATCAAATCTGGAAACAAAAAAACAGTTGGTCAGGGGGCACCTGGGGTGGCTCAGTCAGTTTAGCATCCAACTCTTGATTTTGGGTCAGGTCATGATCTCAGGGTCCTGAGGACAGGCTTCCTGGGGAATCTGCTTCCTCCTTCTCCCTCTTCCTCTGCCCCTCCCTCTGCTCACAAGCACAGGCATGCCCGGCACTCTCTCTCTCTAAAATAAATAAGTAAATCTTAAAAAAAAAAAAAAAAATTGGTCAGAATAAAACATATTAATGAAATTTGGAATTATTCTTGTCCTATCCATACACAGTGGAAATAGCTGGAATTTTTAACATCCTTCTTGGCAAACTGGTGAAAAAGAACACATACAGTATTCTATTCTCAATGTTGCTGTCACTTGGGAAGAAATACTGTTGAAAACAAACTGATACCTTGGAAACCACACCTAACAAGTGGCAAAAATGTCATTTTCAGTACTGTGAATGGTAACAACAAATAACATCTGACAAAATTTCATATATTCCTTTTTTTAAAAAAAAGATTTTATTTATTTATTTGACAGAGAGAGAGAACACAAGTAGCCAGAGCGGCAGGCAGAGAGAGAGGGAGAAGCAGGCTCCCCGCCAAGCAGGGAGCCCAATGCGGGGCTCAATCCCAGGACCCTGGCATCATGACCTGAGCTGAAGGCAGACGCCCAACCGACTGAGCCACCCAGGAGCCCCTACATTATTCCTTCTAATATCAAAAGCAATTCTGAAAAAAATCACATAAATGGGTAAGAGTCAGGTGTGGGCAATTCTGAATTCTTTAAAGAAATTCACACATTTACAACTGAAAAACTGAGTTCTTGATTTTTCAAGAGTATTTACCAATACTTTGCAATTAGAAAATGCATACCAATCTGGTAATAACAATGTTTTAATTTGAAAATTCAAATTAAAATGATAATAAAATATAATAGCTTCCAATTTTTGTAGAAAGGGCTCATGTACCATAGGTACTTAATTTGCATGAGTATTTTAGATCTCATTCCTTACCAGTTCCCTGATCTCAGATTTTCTAATAGTAATGACACATATTCTATCCTAAACTCTCATTCACAACTTTCAGACAGGTGTCTGACATGGCAACACACTAACAGTTCACCCATAAGCATGGAGGAAAAAGTCATTACTATTCTACTAAACATTCAGGTAGAGGAAAAGACAACAGCATTTCCAGTTTATGGTGTGAAGAAAATTGAAAAGAAAGTTACTTCAACAAGTGAACATTAATTTGTTTAAATAAAGAAAATGTTCATTGTTTTCCAATTTTCCTTATCAGCTAAGCTCTAATTATTCAGTTAATCTAGCTTCATAAATGAGTTTATTTCTTTATAAAAATGACTGCATTTTAAAGTTGAACTTAACTTTCAAGGCAATTAATCTGTAACCAAAGAATTACCTTCCCTGTAATCATTCACTCAATATTTCCCCCAAGGAATTCTTGTCCTAGTTATGTACAAAAATCTTAATACTTTTTTCATTACTCTATACCATGACTTCACGGTAATGGTTATGAGGCTGTCAGGAAATAAAAGTAATTACTAAAAGAATCCATTCAGAGAAGGTATTTTTACAAATAAAATATATATGTAATTTTATTAAAACACCAAAAATAATGCCACAGAGTAAATATATATGAGAAAAACTAGAATGAAACTACCAAAAGAGTTTGGCCTTGAACCCAAACTCCTAAAAAGAGTAGGTTACAAAATGACATAAGAAATCAATTTGTAGGGGCGCCTGGGTGGTTCAGTCGGTTAAGCGGCTGCCTTCGGCTCAGGTCATAATCCCAGGGTCCTGGGATCGAGCCCCGCATCGGGCTCCCCGCTCGGCGGGGAGCCTGCTTCTCCCTCTCCCTCTGCCTGCCTCTCTGCCTACTTGTTCTCTCTCTGTATCTCTCTGCGAAATAAATAAATAAAATCTTAAAAAAAAAAAGAAATCAATTTGTACTTTTAATAGTATGAATTCTAGTATTCTGACACTTAAAAATAAAATGAATACTTTACTACACTTTTAAGAAAAATAAATATAATTGTTATATTTGGTAGCAGATTGCTATTGATTCTTGATTTCCAGAACTCTAAAAATATTCTAATTTAAGTCTACTGTTGAAAACCTGTGGTACTTCTTTCTCCCAGATACAGAAACACATTGCTATTATGAAAGTGGGTAAGAATCTTAAGCCCAGGGGCGCCTGGGTGGCTCACTTATTAAGCATCTGCCTTCTGCTCAGGTCATGATCCCTGCTCAGTGCAGAGCCTGCTTCTCCCTCCCCCACTCCCCCTGCTTTGTTCCCTCTCTTGCTGTCTCTCTCTGTCAAATAAATAAATAAAATCTTAAAAAAAAAAAGAATCTTAAGCCCACTTTTTAAAAGAAACCCATATAACTACCTCAAAAAAACAAAAAAGCCAATAGGCAACAAACAAATTTTAAAAAAGAAAATGCAAGGGTTGATATTAAGTAAAAATTCCACCTAACCAAGTTTACTCTGTTTCGTAAAACATAGTTCTATCCTTCTTTCCTCAAGAGAAATACAGTACAGCTGATCCTTGAACAACACCGGTTAGAAGCACCAACCCCCACCACTTTGCCTGTACAATCGAAAATGTGCATAAACTTGACTTCCCAAAAACTTGACTATCAATAGCCTACTGTTCACCAGAAACTTTAACAATAACATAAACAGTTGATTAACACTTATTATATGTATTATAGACTGTAGTCTTACAATAAAGTACACTAGAGAAAAGAAAATGTTAAGAAAAATCATGAGAAAATATATCTATAGTACTATACTATAGTATTCAATACTATACTATTGTATCGAAAAAAATCTGCATATAAATGGACCCATCAAACCCATGTCGTTCGCTGTATTTAGAGATAATGAAGTACTTCATGCTATACTGCAATAGTAGCTAGTGTACCACTTGCTTACTTATTTTAATGCAAATTTTTTAAAGATTTATTTATCTGAGAGAGCGTGCGTGCACACACGAGTACAGAAAAGGGTAGAGGGAGAGAGAGAATCATTTTCAAGCAGACTCCCAGCTGAGTGTGGAGCCCAACATGGGGCTTGATCTTACAACGCTGAGCTTGTGACCTGAGCCGAAATCAAGAGTCAGACACTTAACCAACTGAGACATCCAGGCACCCCTTAATGTAAATTTTTTTTAAGCTTGACAGAGTTATATAAAAATTAGATTGCTTTTCATTCCAATAGGTAGTTTATTGGTTTTGTTTGGTTGGTTCTTTTTTTTCTTATAGAAATCAAGGGGGAGGGGAGTTCTATTGCTTATAGTTAATATGAAATCCTGATAGAAAAATCTAAAGGAGTTTCTCAAATAGAGGAAAATCTTTTCAACCCAAAGGCCTTGGTTCAGAAACAAGGCTACTAGTTGTAGGACCATTATAAGAAAATAAATAAATAGGGTGCCTGGGTGGCTCAGTTGGTTAAGTGACTGCCTTCAGCTCAGGTCATGATCCTGGAGTCCCGGGATCGAGTCCCACATCGGGCTCCCTGCTCAGCAGGGAGTCTGCTTCTCCCTCTGACCCTCTTCCCTCTCGTGCTCTCTATCTCTCATTCTCTCTCTCTCGAATAAATAAATAAAATCTTAAAAAAAAAGAAAAAAGAAAATAAATAAATAAAAGCTGAAGAGAAAATACATTTTAAACTGAGATCCTAGTTAAAAAACAAAAACAAAACAGTTAAAACTAAGAACTGAATCTGGCCATCAAACAATAAACACAAAATAAGCCTAGGAGTTTATTTTCCTTATTCAGCACAGTAAGCACTTCACAGTTGTGAGCAATTTCCTGATAACCATATATGGTGTTATAAGCAACCTCAAGATGGCAACATTCTCAAGTTTTATTACATAAAAGCAAAAGTGTACCAACACTTCCCAAACAACCAAAGAACAGAATAATTTAAAATAAGGAAGTCTAGACTTCATATGATGCAATGAAAGTTGCTCTGAGAAAATACACAAGTTTCTGATGCAAGACTACAAGAAGGAATAATTAGAATTTATGAGGAAAAACAGAAGTTACTATACATATTCAAATTATTTTTTAAAGGATTGTTTTTAAATGAAAATGATTCCCTGGCTCATATTGGATTAGCTGCTTAGCAGTTAGAACACCAAAAAACCCTCAAATTTAGATCCTTTTCCCATACTCCAAAATAAATCTCAGGTGAATAAAAGTTGAATACTGAAAATATGAAGTCATAAATTAGAATCAATTATTTTTCAGGCACATGTCAGAGTAAAAATGTGAAACTTCAGAATGATATAAAATATACAGTTGGCAGATCTGACTATACAAATTTTGAGCTCATGGATATTACTCAGCCATAAAAAAGAATGAAATTTTGCCATCTGTGACAACATGGATGAACCGAAACAGTTTTATGCTAAGTGAAATAAGTCAGAGAAAGACAAATACTATATGAAATTTCACTTATATGTGAAATTTTCAAAACAAAATAAACAAAACAAAACAGAAACAGACTCATAAATACAGAAAACAAACCGGTGGTTGTCAGAGCAAAGATGCAAGGAAATAGACTAAATAGGTAAAGGGTATTAAGAGGTAAAAATTTCAGGTGCTTGGGTGGCTCAATCGGTTAAGTGTCTGCCTTGGGCTCAGATCATGATCCCAGGGTCCTGGGATCGAGCCCTGCATTGGGCTACTTGCTGAGCAGGGAGCGTGCTTCTCCCTTTGCCTGCTTTTCCCTCTACCTGCCACTCCCCCTGCTTGTGCTCTCTGCCAAATAAATAAAATCTTAAAAAAAAAAAAGAGGTATAAACTTCAGTTGTAAAATAAGTCACTGGGATGTAACGTACAGCATTGAGAATACAGTCAATAATATGGTAGTAATTTTGTATGGTGACAAATGGTGACTACACTTAAAGTGGTGAGCATTTCATAATGTATATAAATGTTGAATCACTGTGTTATACACCTGAAACTAATATAATGTTGCATGTCAACTATACTTCATTTTAAAACAAATAGAAAAAAGAAAAATAGCAAAAAAAGGTAACAAAATGGCAAACCCACTGCAGAAAATATTTGCAGCAAATCCATCTGATGGTTAACATTCAAGGCATTTATTATAAAGAGTTCTACAAATTGATTTTAAAAAAACAATTTTAAGAACTAGAAATGTTACTAAGACTAAAAGACAAAAAAATAATGAGGAAATACAACTACCAAAAATGTGGAGAAAGGTTCTACCTTGACATCTAATCTAAAAATAAAAATTAAAACAAGCTGCCATTTTAGACTAATTAGCAAAAAAGGTGGGGTTTTTTTTTGCAAATTATAATACCAAATTCTGATAAATGTTTAGTAAAATCAATATTCATATCACTTTCAGATAATGATCTGAGTCAAAAAAGATGGTTATTTCTGGAAATCTAAGGAAATAATCCTAAAAATGGGGAAATTTAAATGATGCTCATTTCAGCATAATGTAATAAGTGAAAAACTGGAAGAAATTTAAGTATCAATTGATAAGGCAACAGTAAATTACAGACAATCCAGGCAATGGAATATCAAGCAACCAAGAAAAATCATAATTATGAAAATAATTTGAAAAAATAAAATAATATGCTATGTGACAAAAAATATACAGAGTTCTGATAAAAGAATAGTGAACTGAAACATATTTAATTTCATTCCCTTCTTAAAGCCCACTTTTCAAAAAGGGGTTCTTTTTTTTAAGTCATAAACCCAAAGAGAAAAAATTCGGGATAGGAGATAAAACTAAGAAAACTTTGGAAGCTGAAGAGAAAATGGATACATATTAAAGGACTTAGTAGATGTAAGAAAATCGAATCCTAAACTGCCAATAGGAAAGGTAAGGTTTTTATATGGAGGAATCCCATAAAGATTCAGAATTAGTAGGACAAGGGTGCCTCCAGAAGATGTAGAAGGGTGGGGGCAAAGAAAGCAGTGGTGCTACTGACTCAATTCTATTTAAGTAGTGACATTCCAGAGATCCCCAACCCCATTCCACACAGCCTAGCTACCAAGCCTCCCCAGCCATGGCAAAAAACTAGAGGTATATTATATGGAAGGTATGAAACCCTGAAAATCTCTGGACACTAGACATAAATGAGGTTAACTAAACCACTCTAAAAACGGAGGTATTAAGTAATGAATGGGAATGTAAAGACATCTCCCCTCTTCCTCCTTTGAGCTTCCTGAGTCTGGCAACCAGACCTTTACTCTCCAGACTGGCAACCAGACCTTTACTCACCAGACAGAAGAGCTGAGAAGACTTTTCTGAGTAAAGATCTAAAGATACTGACTAGGAATTAGGGAGGGGTTCCACACTGAAAATGCTCAAAACAAGCACCACTAACACAGAACTTGTATTCAGCTTTATGAGCAGAGAAACAAGATTATTAGGCATCTGCAGAAAGCCTATGAGAGAAGCAAAAAACAGGAAAAAAATTTTTGAAGAAACAGTCTATAGGAGGAACAGAAACTTTTAAAAATGTGTTATTAATATCCTCAAAGAGGTAAGATTACAACATAAGTGAAAAAAATAACAAGATGCTACTAAACAAAATTCATAGAACAAAAAAGGGCTCAGAAGGACATACAGATGGTCAACATGCACAAGGTGTTCAACATGAACAGTGATCGAGGAAATACAAATGAAAACCACACTGAGATACTACTTCCCACCAATCTAAATATCTAGAATTAAAAGAATGCACAATACTAAGCCTGGTAAGGAGAGAGAGGAACTGAACTAGCAGAAATGAAAAAAAATTATATAACCGCTTTGAAAAATTATTTGGTGGTTTCCAAGAAAGCTAAACATATACTATTCTATGACCTACCATTCCACTCCACTCCTAGGGATATAAGATGCATGAAAATATATGTCCAGAAAGTCTTGTACAAAAATGTTTAAAGCAGTTTTACTCATAATAGTCCAAACCAGGAAATGTCCAATTGAAGAATAAATAATCATGTTATATTCATATAGAATACTACTCAGCAACATGGATAAATATCACATCTCTTAGATATTATGTTGACCCAAAAAAGGCAAACACAAAAGGATACTACATACAATATGATTCCATTTGGACTAAGTACAAAAACAAACATAATGGTGACAAAAATCAGATCAGTAGTTGCCTTTGGTGGCAGGGGGCCTGGGGGGCTGATGACTGACTGAAAAAAGACATGAAGGATTTTCTAGGGTGATGCAAATATTCTTTATCTTGATTTTGGTGATAAATACAAAGCACTTGTCAAAATTGATTGAACTAAATACTTGAGATGTATATCTTGGTAGGAGTATAGGTTACATGGGTGGAATTTTTTTGTTTGGGGGTGTTCTTTTTACATAGGCACGGGCTTTATTAGCACACTTCCCTGTGTGCATTGGCCTACAGCCTTACTCCAGGGGGAAGGATTCTGGTGATGATGGGTTATGTATTTTTAAACTCACTGAAGTGTACACTTGAGATTTATGTAAGATTTTACTACATGTAAATTTATCACATGAAAATTTTCAATAAAGAAAAAATTAAGAGCTCTTAAAAAATTAAAAATTGAGAGCAAAAGGAGACCAATTAAGATTGGAAGGCAAGGGGCGCCTGGGTGGCTCAGATGGTTAAGCGTCTGCCTTTGGCTTGGGTCATGATCCCAGGGTCCTGGGAGCGAGCCTCACATCAGGCTCCTGGCTCAGTGGGGAGCCTGCTTCTCCCTCTCCCTCTGCCTCTCCCTCTGCTCATGCTCTCTCTTTCTCAGTATCTCTGTGTCTCAAATGAATACATAAAACATCTTTTTAAAAATAAAAAAAAAAAGATTGGAAGGCAAGGTTAAAGAAATCTTCCAAAAAGGAGTAAAAAGACAAAGATAGAAAAAGGTAAGAAAATTAGAGAATCAGTTCAGTAGCTCCAACATCCAAATACAAGTTTCAGAAAAAAAAAATCTAAGAGAGGAAATCATTTATAAGATAATTAAATTTCTCAGAACTCAATTCAGGCACCAACTTTCAGGTTAGAGCCCATTTTTACTAGCCAATAGGTGAAAACAGAGCCATACTAAATGACAACACTGTGAAATTTCAGAACACTGTGAATAAAGATACTATAAGCTTCCAGAAACAGAAACAAACACAATGATCCAAGAATTAGAATGGTACTGGATAGCTCAACAAGATGGGAAACCAGCCTAAAAAATGAAGCAATACTTTTTCAAAATTTTAAAGAAAAATGATTTCTAATTTAGAATTCTAACTCTGGACACTTATAAAAGTCATATGTGAAGACAGATTTAGACTTACAAATCTCAAATAATTTACCTCACATAAATTCTTTCTCCAAGTTCCTGGAGGAAGTCATCCACCAAAACAAGAAAAAATCCAGAAAGCAAAAGACATGGGATAGAGGTTAACCAAAGATCTAGTACATAAGAAGCCCCAGGATAAGGGTGAAGGGAGTTCCCAGAATCATCACTATGGACCATGTTCAAAGAGTAACCAATCCAGTTTGAAACCAGTCCACAGGTTACATGCAGACATCAGAAGAAACTGACAAGATGTGATAATCTTGAGAGGAGACGTGAGCAAGTGACAAAAGTGTATGCAGGATTAAATCAGTGATAAATACTTAGAATACTAAACAAACACAAATAAAACCATAATTATGAGCTCTAGGGAAAATAAAACATTGCACCAGAAAAATAATCACAGTTTACTACATACCTTGAGTTGTGAATCATACATGTGCATGGTCATAAGGTAAACATTAAATATTTATCTAACCAAAATCATCATACAACAATAGTGGCAAGATGAAGTAATAAGGAGAAAGGAAGAGGAAGTGGCTAAGGGAGAAGGAGGGGGAAGAAAGCTAAATTCTCACGCCCAGAAAGTAGGAAGTCGATAATGCCTAAAACTGAAAAATCAGTACCAAATACCAAAGATCAACTAAAAGAATATACAGTAGTACCTTCTGGGAAAGAGAGAATGCCAAGATTAGGCAACTGCATCTTATTCAAGTTTTTTTTTAATTCAACAAATCTTATGCAAACTATTTAACACTTTAAACTATATGAATATACAACTGATAAAAATAGACATCTCAGAAAAAAAACAAGATACAAAATCCCAGGTATGTTATGATTAAAACAATATGGAAATATAAAGCATTTATGAGAAAAAGGAATAAAAGCAAATAATTAGCTGTAAGTGACAGATCATTAGTGAAATTTTCTCCCTTTCCCAACGAATCTCTCAGTAATGTTATATTGCTTTATAATTTTTAAACAAAGTTTACAAAGGTGCTGTTGGTTGTTAGCTGACATTCCTATCTGCCTTTTCTTACAATGCTCCCTCCTCTATGGATACCACCCTACTTCTTGCAATGCCACCTGAACAACTAATCCTCTTTTCCAATCTGAGTTAAATCATCACCTCTCTCGGGGTGCCTGGGTGGCTCAGTCGGTTAAGCATCAGACTCTTGGTTTTGGCTAAGGTGATGATTTCCCGTCAGGAGATCAAGCTCCGCCAGGGGCTCAGTGCAGAGTCTGCTTATCTCTCTCCCTCACCCTCTACCCTTCTCCACTGCTAGTGCGCACGCACGTGTGCACACACACACACAAACCTTTCTCTCTAATAAATAAGATATTAAAAAAAAAAACAAAATCACCTCTTGCCTTTCATTCCCAGACTACTCTCTCCTTCATGACCCTACTCTTATATGAATAATAAGCTCCTCGAGGGTAGTATCATTTCTTGTCTTGGTAGCCCTAGCACTCAGCACAGAACATTTAATAAATAACTAATCAGTCATTCAATTATGTATTTACTCCAATAACCATAAGAAATCTAAGTGCTTTTGTCATGTCAAAGCACAGGCCATACATTTTTAAAAAGAGGTAAGAAAAGCAAAAGGAACTAATAAATTACACAAAAGGAGACTTCTTTAAAAAGGAAATGTAGGGCGCCTGGGTGGCTCAGTTGGTTGGGCGACTGCGTTCGGCTCAGGTCGTGATCCTGGCATCCTGGGATCGAGTCCCGCATCGGGCTTCCTGCTCGGCGGGGAGTCTGCTTCTCCCTCTGACCCTCTTCCCTCTCGTGCTTTCTATCTCTCATTCTCTCTCTCAAATAAATAAATAAAATCTTTAAAAAAAATAAAATAAAAAGGAAATGTAATTCATTATTAAATTTCTTTTTCTCTACTTTAACACTTAAAATAATCTAACCTTAACTTCTCTATGTAACTCAGATTGGCAAAACATTATTCAAATTTTCAGCAGAAACTTATTTAGATTACCTTACAGATAAACTCAAAATGTCTTAAATTCTTCATAAACTAATAAAAGAGACAGCTATCACACAGTTCTTTAAACTTTGATGTTGAAGAGAATGTTTTATATTTAAGAAAATGTTTTTCAATTATATTGACCAATAAGTCCTAGAACTCTTCACCTGATCATACTGCCAACACAAACATTTTAAAGGTGATGCCAAAAACCGCCTCCATTTTTCTGCTGCCCAAAATATTTTAAAAAGCTGTGAAACAATGAAGTGAATAAATTAAAAGAGCTATTAAGGGCTGCCTGGCTATCTCAGTCAGTGAAGCATGCAACACTTGATTCTAAGTTTGAGCTCAACGTTGGGTGGAGAGATTACTTAAAAAATAAAATCCTAAAAAAAAAAGAGCTATTAAAAGCTTCACAAAACACAAATCGATTTTCATGAAACTACTCGTTACAAAATACACAAAAAACATTTACATATTAATTTGGAAAATTAACTTTAGGGTGCCTGGGTGGCTCAGTCATTAAGCGTCTGTCTTCGCCTCAGGTCATGATCCCAGGGTCCTGGGATTGAGCCCCACATCGGGCTCTCTGCTCGGCGGGAAGTCTGCTTCTCCCTCTCCCACTCCCCCTGCTTATGTTCCCTCTCTGGCTGTGTCTCTCTCTGTCAAATAAATAAATAAATAAATAAATCTTTAAAAAAAAAGAAAAGAAAAGAAAAATTAACATTAAAAAAGTCACACACAAAATTTTACAATGAGACTTTAATCCCACTGGACTATCAAAAGAAATGGCACTTGTTACATCAAAATGTGAAAAACAGTCTTTTATGAAGAGAACTAAAAAGTGATGCTTTTTTTTGGTAATAAAAACAGTTTTAAGTACAATTAAATTATTTTTAGATAATAAAGATATATAAGGAAAATCACCTTCAACTTCACAACACAGAGATAATCTGTTAATGTTTTGCAATATAGCTGACCCATGGACAACTTGGGGTTTAGGGGCACCAACCCCACTTCCAGTGGAAAATCCATGTATAATTTCTGACTCCCCAAAAACTTAACTACTAATAGCTTACTGCTGACCAGAAACCTTACCAATAACAGTCAATTAACACATGTTTTGTATGTTTTACATATTATATCCATACTTCAAGATTTTATTTATTTGAGAGAGAAAGAGGGGGAGAGAGAGCATGAGCAAGGGAAGGGCAGAGTGAGAGGGAGAAGTAAACTCCCCACTGAGCAGAGAGCCCGATGTGGGGCTTGATCCCAAGACCGCTGGATCATGACCTGAGCCAAAGGCAGACGCTTAACTGACTGAGCCACCCAGGTGCCCCATATACCTTATTCTTACAATAAAGTAAGCTAGAGAAAAAGAAAACACCATTAAGACCATCATAGGGAAAATACATACAGTACTACACTGTTATTTCAGCATAAGACCTGCACAGTTGAAACCTCTGTTAAGGGTCAACTGTTTATTCTTCAAACTTGTTTTTCTTTACACATATATAATTTTTTAAAAAATGACATCATACATTATTTCATGTTTTCCTCATCGTACCATATTGTACATGCTTTCCATGTTACTAAAATGTCCTTCTACAAGTATCAATTTTAATGGTATATGATATTCACTGTATAGATAACAGCAATTTATTTTACTAATCTACTGGTGGACACTTAGGCTATTCATAATTTTTTAAAAACTATAAACAATCTAAAACAAATAGTCTTGAGGGGCACCTGGCTGACTCAGTAGAGCATGTGACTCTTGATCTCAGGGTCGTGAGTCAAGACCCACAATGGGCGTAGAGATTACTAAAAAATAAATAAACTTAAAAAAAAACCCACTTTAAAATTAAAGTAGTCTTGTTACTAAATCTTTTTAGTAAAAAGAGAATACCTTTGTTAATCAGTTACAAGGTAGGTAACAGATGAAAAACCTCAAATCTTACAAATCTACCTACGGAAATAAGCACCTCATACACTGTCTATACTAAAGGCAATAAGCTCATAGAATTTTTTAAGTGTAAGAAACAGGTTATATAGGTCGGCTTCACATCCTTTTCTCTACAAACCACAAACACATTCCTCCTTTCTTGAAATCAAATCCTCACCAAAACGTGTATTTTACGAACAATTAAGAGAAAGTAAGGTTAATTCTTTTTAATAAAAAGGCAGTCCTTGTTTCGCATGGTTACCATATTCACGAATTTCAGTTTCTACAATTTAGTTAAATAACACAAGCCCCCCCAAAAAACATAGTTCAAATTTCAGTCACCACATCATATTAACTGTATATAATTTCATAAAATACAAACTGCATGGCTGGTTCTTCAGTCCATGAATCCCTATGTTAATAAAAGATGCATATCATGATCAGTAACCAATCACGTCACTTCTTTCAAAATCTGTCTATAATTGGTCCCTACACAGCTGTTACTCAGTTCATATGTAGAGTAAGAAGGTATAATTGTTGTGTGATAAATCCAAGTGGTATTTTATGAAAATGGATAATCAAAAGAGGAAACTAGCCAACAAAGATAAAAATGTAGCAAAGAAATGAAAAGTGATAATGCTAACTTCCAATTAAACATAGAGATTTAGAAGAAATAGCTGACCATGGAAATGTTGACACTTTTACCTTTCAAGAGATACTAGATATGCATTCAGAGGAACTCAGTGAAAGGTAAATGGGAAAAGTGGCCACAACAAAAAAGATAAAGATGTCCCAGAGGAAGCAACACTGGCAGAAAAAACAAAAAAAAACAAAAAACTTTTACAGAGCTCAGATACTTTCACAACAGGGAAAACACAAAAGAGAAAATGTTGGAAGCTAATCCAAACTTAGAAAGGAATGACAATTCACCAAAGCATAGAAAGGATCCCACTCCATATTTTAAAGTATACAAGGCAAGCTTGAAACTACTCGACAGGTTTTTCTACAAAGAAATAAAACACTAGTTCTGGTATTTTAAATTACACCATACTACATAAATATTATCACTGGGCATTTAAAGGAATATCTATAATGTACTGTAAATTATATAACACGATGCCAGAATTTGCATTCCAGGACTCTAAACATATATACAAATCCATGAAGTGTATGAATAACACAGACTAAATTATCTCTTTGGTTAACACTATTTCTCCTTTTCCTATTTTAAATGTAATAGAAATAAGTAGATAAATAAATAATGTAGTAGAGCTGAATATATTTCATGGATAAAGCCAGTTATGATTACCTTTAGGCCATAAACTTAGGTAGAGGCAATCTGACAGAAAGCTGCAGAAATAAGTCTAAAATGCCAATCAGAGTTGAGATGTAAATTCTCTTTTTTTTTAAATTTTATTTATTTATTTGACAGAGACAGCACAAGTAGGCAGAGGGAGAGGGAGAAGCAGGCTTCCCGCTGAGCAGAGAGCCCGACACAGGGCTCAATCCCAGGACCCTGAGATCATGACCCGAGCCGAAGGCAGATGCTTAACCGACTGAGCCACCCAGGTGCCCTGAGATGTAAATTCTAAGCACAGAATGACAGAACAACAAAAACTTCAACAGCAAAGTGAAAAAAGTAAATATGAATTTGACATGTCATTTTTAATTTTTCTGACAAATCTTTAATCTCTAAACTAATATGGTAAGAGAGGATAATTCATATCTTTCAGTGTGTATATAACTGGAAAACAATAAATCAGAATATGCATTGCACTGTTTACTATCAGTTTTTTGCCAATTAGACTTTTTTTTATTTTATGAAAAGTACCAACTTCTAAAAAATAAAGAAAATTTAATTTCTTCCTTGGAGTACTCTAACTATAACTGCACTAAATTACAATATATCAATAATGGCACTAATGTTTAACACAACATTAAAGTACTAATAATCAATTAAAGCCACTCAGTTAAATAAACAATGTTCAAATATGGGAAAAAAATTTCAGACTAACATAGCGTATCAGAGCCTCCAGTCTAGAATAAAAGTTTTTCCAATCTATGAAGTTACAAAAAGCCACTGCCAAAAGATAAAAACTTCTGGAAGAATTACTAGATAAATGACTGACAACCTCTATTAAAAATGCACAGAACATTGCTGTAATAAAATTTTGATATGCAAAGGACTACATCTAAGGGACTGCATAGCCAAAAAGATATCTTACAGCCAGTATTTATCACCCCCTTAAACTCACCTATTTATCTATATATGTCCATTAAGATATGTTAACTTTTAAGAACCTGCCCCCAGACAGTAAGCTGAAAAACATAGGCAGACCTTTCTTTAAAAGAGTGCCTACTAAAACAAAAAATTTTAAAACATATAAATGTCATTGCATCACTAAGTAGCAATCATATAGTCTCTACTCCAGTAGCATATGTAACACATAAGCCTTAGGCCTCCACAGTACTTCGGTTAACAAACGTTCAATTTTTAGAATTCAAAGACACAGGCACGTCTCATTCTTAAGGAAGAGACTACCTGCTACTATTTGTGTATGTGTTTGCAGTAATAGAGGCCAACCTTTTTGATATTCCTCAAAGAACAGCCTGACTTTGCACCCTGGCTAAGATTTGATAATAAAGCTAGCTCTTCTCTGCTTTCATTACAGACAGCACTGCTTTTAAGAACTGTTTGCTTTTTATTTACCTAAGAGCTGTGTGGACTATTTGGAAAATTATTTCTAAAGCATTCTCTTTATTTGGGGAGGAGGGGGTCTTTGGGGTATAGGAAGTAGGGTTCTTTCTACCTTGGTTTTCTGCAACTATGAAGTCAATCTTTCAGAGTTTTGTGGGTTTTATCTCTGCACAGTCTAAAATATTAAGTTCAAAACTATCTGATACCATGAAAATTAAAAGCTTTTGAGCATGAAAAGACAGTATCAAGAACATGAAAAACACCCCACAGAAAGGGAGAAAATAACTGTAAATCACCTAACTGATAAGGTATCCAGAATACAAGCATAACCTCATTTTATTGCACCTAACTTTTCTGCACTTTGCAGATACTGTGTTTTTTATAAATTGAAGGTTTTTGGCAACTCTACTGGTATCATTTTTTCAACAGCATTTGCTCATTTCATGTCTGTGTGTCACACTTGGTAATTCTCAGAATATTTCAAACCCTTTCATTATTGTTATATTTTTACAGTGCTCAATGATCAGTGATCCTTGATGTTACTATTGTAATTATTTTGGGGCACCCGAACCATGGCCATATAATACAGCAAACTTAATTGATAAATGTTGTGTATGTTCTGACTGCTCCACCAGCTGGCCACTCCCTGGTCTTTCTCCCTCTCCTCCGGTCTCTCTATTCCCTGAGAAACAACAATATTGAAATCAGGCCAATTAATAACCCTACAATAGCCTCAAGCATTCAGGTGAAAGGGAGAGCCCCACATCTCTCACTTTAAGTCAAAAACTAGAAATGATTAAGCTTAGTGATTAATCTTCAAAGGCATGTCTAAAGCTAAGACAGGCCGAAAGCCAGGCCTCTTAGCCAAATGGTGAATGCAAATGAAAAGTTCTTGAAGGAAGTTAAAAGCACTATTCTAGGGAACACACAAATGACAAGAAGGTGAAACAGTCTTATTGCTGATACAGAGAAAGTTTTAATGGTCTGGAAAGATCAAACCAGCCACAACATTCCCTTAAACTAATCCAGAATAAGACTCTAATTCTCTTCAATTCTACGAAGACTGAGAGAGGTAAGGAAGCTCTAGAAGAAAAGACTGAAGCTAGCAGAGGTTGGTTTGTGAGGTTTAAGGAAAGAAGCCGTCTCCATAACATAAAAGTGCAATAGCTTAATTAATGAAGGTGGCTACACTAAACAAGATTTTCAATGTAGATGAAACATTATACTGGAAAAAGAGGTCATCTAGGACTTTCATAGCTAAAGAGAAGTCAATGCCTCACTTCAAAGCTTGAAAAGACAGGCTGCCTCTCTTGTAAGGGGCTAATGCAGGTGGGGACTTTAAGTTGAAGTCAACGCTATTTTACCATTCTGAAAGTCCCAGGGTCCTTAAGAATTAATGCTAAATCAAATCTACTGCCTGTGCTGTACAAATGGAACACAGCCTGGATTACAACACATCTGTTTACAACATGACTGTTTTCTCTTTTTTCTAAAGATTTTATTTATTTGACAGAGAGAGCACAAGCAGAGGTAGCAGCCGGCAGAGGCAGAGGGAGAAGCAGACTCCCCGCTGAGCAGGGAGCCCATGCAGGACTCGATCCGGGATCATGACCTGAGCCAAAGGCAGCTGCTTACCCGACTGAGTCACCCAGGCATCCCTACAACATGATTTACTGAATATTTTAAGCCCACTGTTGACATCTATTGCTCAGATAAAAAGATTCCTTTCAAAATATGGATGCTCATTGTTAATGCACTTGGTCACCTAAGAGAACTGATGGAGATGGAGGAGATTAATGCTGTTTCGATGCCTGCTAATACAACATTTGTTCTGCAGCCACATATCAAAAAGTAATTTCAATTCAAATCTTTTTCTTTAAGAAATACATTTCATGGGGTGCCTGATCTTGGGGTCCTGAGTTTAAGCCCTACATTGGAGGCAGAGTTTACTTTAAAAATAAAAAATAGGGACGCCTAGGTGGCTCAGTTAGTTAAGCATCCGACTCTTGACTTTGACTCAGGTCATGATCTCAAGATCATGAGATCAAGCCCCATGTCAGGCTCTGCATGCTAGGCGTGGAGCCTGCTTAAGATTCTCTCTCTCTCTGCCCCTCCCCTCTCATGTGCTCATTCTCTCTAAAAAAAGAAATAAATTAAAGAAAAAATAAAAGAAAAAAAAGAAATACATTTTGTAAGACTATAGCTGCCATAGAAAGTGATTTCTCTGATGGATCTGGGCAAAATAAATTGAAAACCTTCTGGAAAGGATTCATCATTCTAGATGCCATTAAGAACATTTGTGATTCATGGGAATGGGTCAAAATATCAACATTAACAGGAATTTGAAAAAAGTTGATTCCAACCTTCATGGACGACTTTGAGGGGTTCAAGAGTTCAGTGGAGAAACTGCAGATGTGGTGGAAACAGCAAGAGAACTAGAATCAGAAGTGGAGCCTGAAGATGTAACTGAATTGCTGCAATCTCATGATAAAAGTTTAATAGGTGAGGAGTTAATTTTTAATAATGAGCAAAGAAAGTGGTTTCTTGAGATGGAATCTATTCCTCGTAAAGATGCTATGAAGACTGTTGAGGGGTACCTGGCTGGCTCGGTCAGAAGAGCATGCAACTCTTGATTTCGGGGTCATGAGTTTGAGTCCCACACTGGCTGTAGAGATTATTAAAAAAATAATAATAAATTATAAAAAAAGATTGCTGAAATAACAAAGGACTTAGAATATAAACTTAGTTGATAAAGCAGCAGCAGGGTTTGAGAAGACTGACTTCCAATTTTGAAAGTTCTACTGCAAGTAAAATGCTATCAAACAGCATCACATGTTACAGAGAAATTGTTTGTGAAAGGAAGACTCAATCAATACAGCAAACTTCACTGTAGTCTTATTTTAAGAAATTGCCACACCCACCCCAACCTTTAGCAACCACCACCCTGAACAGTCTGCAGCAATCAACACCAAGGCAAGACCCTCCACCAGCAAAGATTCAGACTCACTGAAAGCTCAGATGATGGTTAGCACTTTTTTAAAATAAAGTGTTTTGGGGGACACCTGGATGACTCAGTCAGTTAAGTGTCTGACTCTTGGTTTCAACTCAGGTCATGATTTCATGGGTCATGGGATCGAGCCCCATGCCAGGCTCCACACTCAGCAGGGAGTCTGCTTAAAGATTGTCTCCTTCTGCCCCTCCCCCACTCACTCGCACACTCATACACACACACACACTCTCTCTCTCTCTAAAATAAAGAAATAGGGCGCCTGGGTGGCTCAGTTGGTTAAGTGACTGCCTTCAGCTCAGGTCATGATCCAGGAGACCCTGGATCGAGTCCCACATCAGGCTCCCTGCTCAGCAGAGAGTCTGCTTCTCCCTCTGACCCTCCCCCCTCTCATGTGCTCTCTCTCTCTCTCGCTCTCTCATTCTGTCTCAAATAAATAAAATAAATAAAGAAATAAATCTTTAAAAAAAAGTATTTTTTAAATTAAGGTACATATATTGCTTTTTTAGACATAATGCTATTTTACACTTAATAGACTACAGTAGAGTGAAAACATAACTTTTATATAATCGAGCACAGGAAAACATGCTCAACATCACTAGCCATTAAGGAAACACAAATCAAAACTACAATGAGATACTATTTCACAACCACTAAGATGGCTTAAGAAAGATAACAACAACTATAGTCAAGGATGTGGAAAAATCATAACCCTCATACATGACTGAGAGTAGTGTAAAATAGTGCAGCCACTTTGCAAAACAGCTTGGTAGTTCCTCAAACTGTTAAACATCAAGTTACCATATGACCCAGCAAGTCTACTCCTAGGTATACATTCAAAAGAACTGAAAGCAGGGACTCAGATCTTTGTACATCAATATCCATAGCAGCATTATTCACAATAGCAAAAAGGTGAAAACAATCCAAATGTCCATTAACAGATGAATGGATAAACAAAATGTGGTATACACACATTATTCAGCCATAAAAAGGAATGAAATTCTACTACATGCTACAACATGGATGAACCTTGAAAATATTATGCTAAATGGAAAAAGACATGAAAGGATAAATATTGCATGATTCTACTTATAGGAGGTACGTAAAATAGGCACATTCAGAGACAAAAAGTAGAATGGAGATTACCAGGGACTGGGGGGAAGGGAAAATGGGGAGTTATTCAGGGACTACACAATTTCTATTTGGGATGATGAACAAGTTCTGGAAATGAATATTGGTGATGATTGTACAATGTTATGAATGTACTTAATGACACTGCATTATACAACTTAAAATGGTTCAGGGGCACCTGGCTGGCTCAGTCAGTACAGCATGAAACTCATGATCTCGGGGTTGTGAGTTCGAGCCCCACACTGGGTATAGAGATTACTTAAAAGTAAAATCTTAAGGAAACTAAAATAAATTAAAATGGTTCAAAGAATAAATTTCATCTTATGTATAATTTAACCACAATAATAAATTGCTAAAGCCAGAAAATAAAATTATATATGTACATAAGCTTGTGAAGATCAGACAAAAATTCACATGAAATATTTCATAAGTCCCTTACAACAATCCTAACACATATGGTTGAAAATACAATACTGATCATAAGGCGATATTCCTATTACAATCAGAATTCATAATTTAGTGCAATTTTTGCTTTCTCTCTCATATATATGAGAAAAAGCAAATTTACTTATTTGTTAATATTAGAATCACAAGAGATATTGGTAAGTAGTCATCATCTTGGGTGCATTCTCAAATCTTCAAACTGACACAAATACATAAGATAAGCAAAAGTCTCCTAAATTCCTTTGCAACCTATAACTGTCTAATAAATTCTAGCATGTATAGAACTGCCATGCCGTGCAGTCCTCTTGGACCCATTATTTTAACTTTCAGTCACACTCCTATAAACTTGCGAATTGGGAGTCTGAGATATGAGCCACATGTTAAACACTCAGAAGAACACATGAAAATGAAAGTTAAAAGCTGTATCTTAAAACTAAATAAGACAACTTGATTTTAAAAAGCAACACATCACCATTATATAAAGGCACCAATGACTGCAACCATTTGGTTTCTCTCCACCATCAAGCATATACTGAACACCTGTTTGTACTTAAAACAATGCAAAGTGGTTAAAAAAAAAAGATTCTTCCTCAAGAAACTTAAAATCGAGTGGGGAGATTAAATTAATACACATAAAACAATACCAATACCATATGTATATAAACATATTCAAATACCAAGGATACAAATTAAGAGTCATAGGAATTCAAAGGAGATAAGTGCTCTATAGTCCAGGAATGTTCCAGAGAAGATCTAGGCAAAATCTAGAAGTCCAGAAAGATGAGTAAAATCAAATGAAGATGAACCCTTCATAATCTAGCTTCATTTTGCCCACTCAACACTTTGTACAATATAAAATTATTAGAATAGATAAAGGTAGAGAAAAAGTCATCCACATAAGTGAAATCACAGAAATACGAAATGAAGAGAGTAAACCACTTGGCCCACATTTAAGAGATTAAAAAATTTTAAGTAGAGGGGCACCTGGGTAGCTCAGTCAGTTAAGCGTCCGACTCTTGATTTTGGCTCAGGTCACGATCTCAGGGTTGTAAGATTGAGCCCCATGTCTGGCTCCATGCTGGGCATGGGCCTGCTTGGGATTCTCTCTCTCTTCCTCTCCCTCTGCCCCTTCCCCATTCCCCAAGCCCCCTCTTGTGCCCATGTGCACTCTGTCTCTGGGGAAAAAAAAAAAATTTAGAAGTACATATTAAATTACATAAATTATTTGAAAGTAGTTTCAAAAATTGCATGGAATTTTGCCATGATTTTACCATGTTTTCCTATTCACACCAACAAGTATTTGCTACTTATGAAAAATTTGAGTGTCTCAAAACCAGTCAAATCAAGGCTCACCTGCAAAATGTCAGCACTAAATTTAATCAAAGCTGCTAATTATAACAAATTACAAATCTACAAGTCATTGCATGTAAGATTGTGTTTCCTTTTTCCTTCATATTTTCTACTGAGTGCTTCATGGATTCAGGTAATTTTAGTTTAGAGCCAGCAGGTATTCTTTTTAACCCAAATTTTAAATATTTATATTCCTGGAACATTTGGAATATTTGTATAAATGTCATGAAACAACTATAATTTATACTGTAAAAATACAATTTACCAGATTATTACTATAAGTTGTCCCATCCATTCAATCAACATTTTAACAAGCCCTGCCAATGACCTTCTAGGCCCCAGGGTTACTGTCAAGGATTTCAGAACTCACATAAAGTAGACAGGCAATTAAACTAGCAGCTATAATGCAGTGGGATAACCACTCCGATTAAAGTGTTACAGCAGAAAGGAGGAGGAAAAGTAGGAGCGATATCAGGGAAGACTAGTGAGAGGATGTGATGCCTGGGCTTAGTTTTGATGGATGAGGATCCAGTGAGGCAGACAGTTCAGGGATCAGGATGCCTGTCAATTCATCAATAAGCATGTACTTCATGCCAGTCACCACACTAGCTTCTGGAAGTAAAAATAATACACTTGCCCTAATTTCAAGACACTAGTAATCTTTTCAGGAATTTACTTCATAAAGAAAAGGCTTAAAATTTGGTCTTAAAAAAGAGTTCACATCTCATTAAAAAAAAAAAAGAGTTCACCATGCACACAC
This sequence comes from Eumetopias jubatus, assembly GCF_037043125.1. Taxonomy (NCBI): domain Eukaryota; kingdom Metazoa; phylum Chordata; class Mammalia; order Carnivora; family Otariidae; genus Eumetopias; species Eumetopias jubatus. Next base: position 117,993,864 of record NW_028274816.1, on the reverse strand, counting down.
ACACAAAGTAAATATTCTACGATTTTATTTATACAAGACTCAAAAATAGGTGAAACTAATCTATAGGGATAAAAGTCAGAACAGTGGTTACCTCTGAGGGGCAGTATCAACCTGGAGAGGGCAAGAGAGAGCCTACTGGAGTGCTGGAAATGTTCTCTATCTTGGTTTTGCATAGTGGTTGCTTGGGTACATAGCTAAAATTTCATCAAGCTATATAGCATCATTTGTGCACTTTAGTGAGCATAAGTAATAAAGGAAGGCATTCCATGATCTGGGAAGCAGCATTTCAAAGGCACAGAGTGTTCAGGCAGGGGCCAAATCACAGAAACCTACCAGCGCTTCCCAACACTAAAGACTGACTTCAAACCACAGGGTGTTGGGTACCTTCCGCTGGTGAGCATCTGAATAAAATGAACAGATGTATATTTCAGAAAGGTTATTCTGGTGGAAATATAAAGAATGGACTGAAAAGGTAGGAGACCAATAATAGTCCAGAGGACAGATGAAGGCCTTTTCTAAGACAATGACTTTAAAGATGGAGAAGAAACAAAAGATAATAAGGTAGCACCAAAGGGACACTGTGATCGATCAAATGTGAACAGAGAAAAGAAAGAGCCTCAACTGATAACCAGGTTTCTACCTTGGGCCCATGAGTAAATCACACACATGCAATACATAAGCAGATCTGTGGAAAAATAAGTTGCATTTAGTTTGGGACTCTACTGAAATAATATAAAAAAATATGCTCTGCTCAAAATGAAACATTTTTCTATAAGATGTTATTTACTGCCAAGTATTCATTCAGTTGATATCCTATTTCTTTCATTATTGAAATATATTTGCTTGGCAATCTTCTGTCAACTTCAATTTATATCTATATGGTACCACTGATGTGACAATAAAAAATGCTTCCACCATCGATTATTCCTTACTATACCTCTAAGCCTATAAAGAATGAGCAATTTCTTGTCCTTCCATAATTAGCTATAAAGAGGTAGTCTTACCTCAGCATCTCTGACAAAGAGTAACTTCTGATCTATAAAACTACACACACTAAAAGATTTCATTTATGGATGCTTGCATAAACTAAAGAATCTCTAAACCAAATTTATTAATCAAACAATTGTTCTACTCCCACCACAGCTTCCTACCACAGCTGCTCACCAATAGATCCCAAAACCAACTTTAAAGCAGAGCCAAAAATGACACAATAACATTTTAATACAACTAACAATTTTTTAAAGGCAAAAGATGCATTTAAATATATGTACACAGATATAAAAATATGAGTTTTAAGCCTCAGGGCATACACCCATGAGCACACAAACATTTATCCTGAACCAAGTTTTCTCTAAAAGTTTAATCTGGTTGTATTGAGTAGCTAACATAAGGCAAAAAACATGGAGTTGCTAGAAATATAGCAGTGAACAAAACAGACATGCCCCCACCCTCATGGAGTTTTATAGCCTAGAGGTACATGATCAGGAAAGCTGCATTCTAGGGCAATGTCTTCCTCCTACCCCAGTTTCTAACTGACCATGCAATGAAACTGCCCTAAAGCTTAAATTAAGACTCACATGACCAGAGATCAAGTATAAGAATTACTAAAAAGGAACTTCTGAATAATTACTTGGTAAAAAACAGAGAGAGCCTCTTGGAAACTGACGAGTAAAAGAACAGAGATATAAGAATTAATTTAAAGTAAGAAAGCAACAGCTTAAGAATAAAGGTCTTAAAGCTTTACCTCCCATGCACCCTTCCTCAGGAAGCTACCAGATGATGAATTCCATCAAAATAACACAGTAAGTCAAGAAAGAGGAAACAAGGGATACAGAAAACAGGGGATCCAACACAAAACAGTGAAGGAAATCTCCAGGAAAATGGTGAAAGAAGATCCCAGGATGGCAGCTATGCTTCAAGCACAAGGGCAAAAGGTACAGATCGGAGCAGGCCAAAAGGCTCCAAGAAAAATTTTCAATATAATGAACTGAGTGAACACCTGATGTATATTAACATATAGACAGACTTGGGGCACCTGAGTGCCTCAGTCGGTTAAGCATTTGCCTTCAGCTCAGGTCATGATCCCAGGGTCCTGCGATCGAGCCCCATGTCAGGGGAGCCTGCTTCTCCCTCTCCTCCCTGCTCATGCTCTCTCTCTCGCTATCTCTGTCTCTCTCTCAAACACACACACACACACACACACACACACACACACACACACACGGATAGATTTAACAACTGGGTGGGATCTTTGGGGGTTGAATTACAGTAAATAGAAACCTAAGCAAATAAAATAAAAGACAATTATTACAGGAAATATTTAGGAGGAAATCAAGTATATAAGAAAGGAAAAGTAATCCTACTACATTAAACTACTTAGCTGTGAAAAGCATTTTATAAGGACCTAATTATGTAAATACTGAACAATGATCTAACCAAAATTTTATTTTATTTTTTTTTAAAGATTTTATTTATTTATTTGACACAGAGAGAGAGAGCGACAGCAGGAACACAAGCAGGGGGAGTGGGCGAGGGAGAAGCAGACTCCCCGCGGAGCAGGGAGCCCGATGTGGGGCTCGATCCCAGGACCCTGGGATCACGACCCGAGCCGAAGGCAGACGCTTAGACTGAGCCACCCAGGCGCCTCTAACCAAAATTTTAAAATACATATACCAGGACACCTGGGTGGCTCAGTTGGTTAAGTGTCTGCCTTCGGCTCAGGTCATGATCCCAGAGTCCTGGGATCGCGTCCTGCATCAGCCTCCCCGCTCAGCGGAGAGCTGCTTCTCCCTCTCCCTCTGTCTGTTGCTCTCCCCCACTTGTGTTCGTGCTCTCTGACAAATAAATAAATAAAATCTTAGGGGCAACTGAGTGGCTCAGATGGTTAAGCGTCTGCCTTCGGCTCAGGTCATGGTCCCGGAGTCCTGGGATCGAGCCCCGCTTTGGGCTCCCTGCTTGGTAGGGAGCCTGCTTCTCCCTCTGCCTCTCTCTCTCTCTCTCTGACTCTCATGAATATATAAATAAACATTTTTTAAATAAATAAATAAAATCTTAAAAAAATACAACAAAAAAACATATACCAAGATGAGGAAATGGGACTATAGAAGGAGCACATGTATGTATCTGGAGGACGGGGAGCAGTGAAATAAAGAGCTAAATCCTGATCTTTAATAGTGGGATGCCAATAAATATTCCTTAAATGGAAAAAAAAGTATCACTACAAATGTATTATTTGGAGATATAATGTAAAGACCAAATTAATAAATTTAAAATATCAAAAGTATTGGACAGTTAGTAGAGGAAAACTGGAAAGGAAGAGAGGAAAACAGTACTACTGTTTTCATAACAAACCCTGTAGAACCATTTGATTCTAAATTATGCACATATATCACTGTGATAAAAATTAAAACTAAAAGAATAAGAAAAGAAGGTGGGAGGGAGGAGCATTAGCCATGGAATACAAGACAAAAAGAACTTTGGACCAAAAAAAAACATAATATTTATGTATTTTATTTATTTACTCTTTAGTGAGCTCTATGCCCAATGTGGGGCTTGAGCTCACGACCCTGAGTTCAACAGTCAAATGTTCTACCAACTGAACCAGCCAGGTGCCTCTAAAATTTATTTTTACATCACCTGGACCTATATTTAGAACCAATGAAAGCATTCTATGTTGATGTGAATTTTATTCTCAGCTTCCGAAGTAACACTGTACAACATTTTAAGCAAAAAAGTTTGCAACTCTAACCTTACATTTGGCAGTAGGATGCTACTTGTCATCATAGATGAAAAGTACATGAAAATCACTGTGTGAAAATAAATCATTTCATGGGCAAAATTATTAAATATTATATTTTACCAAAAGACATTCTCAAGTGTTCATGAACATAATACTTAATACCATACTAGTCTCTTAACGTCTACTCAGGAATTTAATTCGGTATCTAAATTTAAATATCTGAACAAACAAAATCACATACTATACTTAAGGCGCATATATTTTTAACTATCATTCAAAACATTTAGTACATTTTTCTAAGTTGATTAAAGGAAAAGAAATCTTGAGATCAATATATCACTTAATTTACTCAATTCCTGTCAGTACTCGATCCTTTACCCTCCAACCTTACAAACATTATGCAAGTTCTCTAAATCTTCTATCATTTATACATTTATACACTCACCCAGCCATCCAATATTTACTCAGCACTTAAAATATAGCCGGCACTGCACTTATCCTGGCACTGGAGATTCATCATCATGTCTGACAATAAACATGTTAATTATATATTATGATAAAGGCTATGAATGAACCATACAGAATAGTGTAATACTGACAGACCACTTCGTATAAGACAGTAAAAGAAAGCCTCATGAGGCCATCAGAGCTCATACTTTAGGTATGAAAAATGAGCCAGACCTGTGAAAATTTGTAGGCAGCCTTTCTAGGCTGAGAGGAAAGGAATAACAGGATCTGATTTGAATTTTAGGATTATACTGGCTGGGGCTGTGTGAAACCAGAAAACCACTGCATAGTATCTTAGCAAGGGATGATGGCAGCTGCGACTAGAGCAGTAACAGTGAAGATGAACAGAAGTTAACAGACTGGATACCAAACTAACAGGACTAGATGACAGATTCAAACTGGGGATAAGAAGATAGGTCAGGGGCGCCTGGGTGGCTCAGTTGTTCAGCATCTGCTTTCGGGGCACCTGGGTGGCTCAGTTAAGCGTCTGCCTTCGGCTCAGGTCATGATCCCAGGGTCCTGGGATTGAGCCCGGCGTCGGGCTCCCTGCTCCACGCGGAGCCTGCTTCTCCCTCTCCCATGCCCCCTGCTTGTGTTCCCTCTCTCACTGTGTCTCTCTCTATCAAATAAATAAATAAAATCTTTAAAAAAAAAAAAAAGCGTCTGCTTTCGGCTCAGGTCATGATCCCAGGGTCCTGGAATCGAGCCCCACATCGGGCTCTCTGCTCAGAAGGAAGCCTGCTTCTCCCTCTCCCACTCCCCCTGCTTGTGTTCCCTCTCTCGCTGAACCCGATGCAGGGCTCGATCCCAGGACCCCAGGATTATGACCTGAGCTGAAGGCAGACGCGTAATTGACTGAGTCACCCAGGCGCCCCTGTAAAACTTCATTTTAGCCCAGTTTTCTTTTAATGCAGTCCAGTATCAAGGATTCCAAGAACGACGTTATAGCAAGGTCTCGATACATCAAGTTTTCTGAACCTTGTTTACAAGATAGTGATAAACTTGAGATTTCCCTGAAATAAAAAGAGCCTTATGTTAATGAACACTAAATCTCTAATAAAGAAGGGTGTTAAAGGAAGGCCTTCATCTTTGAAGAGATAGGTCTTCTAATAGGTCTCTAACTTTAACAGTAAATCTAGAACTACTAGTTTGATCAGGCTTTTGTCAGTAATTAACTATCCACCTTTGACTTCCAAAAGATCTTTATTTTTAGTAAGAGGAACAAGAGAATTTATTAGCATACAGAAAGAGGTGGAGCGGCTCAATTTATTTATCTTTTTAAAAGCAGATTTTATTTATTTAGTTATTTATTTAAGTAATCTACATCCAGTGTGGGCTTCGAAGTCACAACCCCAAGATCAAGAATCAATGCTCCTAGCTCTGAGCCAGCCAGGTACCCTTAGATTGGCTCAATTTAAACACATTTATCATGAAGCCCAAAGGGTAAAAGCAGAAGCATAAACAAGCCCTGAACAGAGAAGCCATGCTTTTTGGATATGGTATGAAAAGAACTCTGAGTTCCATTTCAAGTCTTCTCAATACCATTATCAGACCATCAACCAATTTTTTAATTGGTGACATACACTATTATATTTTTAGGTGATTTGACAATTACATACGTTACAAAATGCTCACCATGATTAGTATAATTAGCATCTGCCACCAAAGTTATTACGTATTATTGACTATATTCTCTGTGCTGTACTTTCCATCCCTGTGACTTAATTATTTTATAACTGGAGTTTGTACCTCTTAATCTCCTTCACCTAATTCACCCATTCCCCCACCCCCCTCCTCTCTGGCAACCTGTATCTATGCGCCTGTTGCTCTTTGTTGCTGTTGGTTTATTCGTTTTGTTTAAGGTTCCATATAAGTGAAATCATATGGTATTTGCCTTTGTCTGACTTCTTTCATTTAGCATAATACCCTCTAGTCTCCATGTTGTCCCAAATCAAACCACCAACTTTTAATTCATAAATAAAATCCCTCCACCTCTGCAGCTGTTTAACATCAAAGCTTCTAATCCCAGCTCTCAGCATTAATCTCTAGTTCTTCAAATCCAAAAACAGATTTCCTACAGTCACAGCAAGAATAATCATTTCTCTAATTTTTCCTGTGACCTACCATATAATCGAGTGCCAAAAATCTCTTTCTCCAGAGAAATCACCTCACGACTGGCTGGTCACCACATTCCCAACTCTAGGTACTTACACATCTTTCTGGAAGGCAATCCTGAATGCTGTTACTGTGAAGTCTCTCTAACCAAGCACAAAGACAAACAATGAACAAGAAAAAACAAACAACAGCTGTCCAGTTTGGTAAATGGGGAGGCCATTAACATCAAGTGATGTCACCTCATTCTGCTCATCCTCCCCAAATCCAGGGTTCATTGGCATATTTATCTCCTCTTTGTCATGGACACTCCAAATGGAGTGTCGAACTGAAGATTATGAAGAACAGCACCTGTGTAATTACTTAGGTGACTACATATAAGCAGACTAACTTAAAACTACCCCATTTTTCTCCTTCACATATAATAACAGCTGGTTAGGTATACTTGCAAATGGCTTAACCAAAACCTGTAATTCCATGCTAATGCAAGAGAGCTCACTGGTAAATTTAATAAATTCAGACAAAGGCAAGGAAGTGCTTTAATAAGAGAAAATAGTGCATCCCAGAAGGTAACAAGTGTGATATTAAATTTTCATTTATACAATGGTATATTATGCTAAACCAGCTAACATCACAGCATAGAATAATATCAGTGAAATTTTAATATTAATACTATGAAACTTGGTGAATAAAATCTTGGTTGGGGAGTCAATGTTTTGGAGCATATGAGGGCTGGTGGATAATAACCAAAATACAAAGTACTGGAATCTTCAACTATTACACACTTAATTATTCCAGTAGCAAAGACAACAACCTTTAAGAGATAAGGAAATTAAATTCTTTAGCACACAATTATTGAACACATACTATGAAATAAGTAGTGTTAGGTATTTTCAGGCCAATACACCAACACACACTCTACATCCCTATAGCACTTCCTTCTATAGCACTGTAGCATTTAACATACTACATGTTAATCATTTATAAATAATATACATATATACTACTTTTTGAAAATATCGTACATTATCAAACATACACAAAATAGAACTTTAAAAAGAAGTTTTACTATTTTATTCCCACCTCCCATGCATTGTCCTGCATACACCTTGAGGGTATACACACTTCAGTGGACTGACCAGCCTATATGCTCCTAGAGAGGGTCTTAGTCATCTTTGTTTCTACAGTGCCTAAGTCACAGGCAGCACTCAGTAAAAATGTGCTGAATGAATGAGCAAAGGAGCACTCAAAAACGTGGAACCACAGCATAATTTCTGACATGCTATATTTCATCACCCAACTACTTAGTCTAATATAAGTGCCAAATTCTTCTTAAAGGGATTAGAAGAAATTCACCCACTTTATTTTATTAACACAGTTTAAAAGCTAAAGACAATTTTAATTCAGCCAATTCTTGGGGGGCGGGGGGGGAGGAAGCCTTATAATTCTGTTTCCAGAATGATGAAAAGGAGAGAGGAGCAGGAAGAAAGAATAAAGAACTGGAGATTTTTAAGGTTTCTTGGAGTTCTGAACTACTCTAAACTGCAATTCATCTTTCATTCAATGTTTTTTCTAATGCTTTGTTCCAAGCATTTAGAATATATTTTTAGGAATACACAAGCCACAAACTTAGATGCCAGAGGAAGTGAAGAGATGAACATAGCTGCTAAATTCTCAGTACCCATGAAACACAGGAGATACACTTCAGAAAATACATGCAATCTAAACAAGTGTCAAGCCTTCAAGGAACAGCCTATTTGTGTTCTATTCAAGACTAGATAGATAGAAAGAGGCCCAAAATAAAAGCTACCACTAATACATCTACCTTAAAAAAAATCTTAAGGTATGCTTTCAGAAAACTATTAATGTTTACATAACTGACACTCAGTCTAGCTGAAATAGCATGCAAAACCAATCTTCCTAATTTCTAGAGCTTCTGCAATGTAAATGAGAAGTCACTAGGCTGGCCTTCACCTAGGTCCAGTGAGCGTTATCTGTCACTGACATAACACTCCATTTCCAAGGCCCCATTTTAGAAGATAAACTGCCTGCAATTCCTTGTTTGCAGCAATATACAGATGGCTATTTTTTTTTAATACTACCTAATTATGGTTAGGCATTATTTACTGCTCAATAATTTTAACTAAAGCCAAGTGGGTATTTCAGTAGTTTATCAAGCTTGCTTTTCACTTGTATAGTGATGCATATAACCTACAGTGTATTTGTCCAATCCTCTCCCTACCCACGCTCCAAATCACCTTACAAGGAAGACTCTATGGACAGAGGTTTCAGTATCTATTTAGATTCTTCACATGCCCCTCAAAAGTTCCCAAACCATTTTTTTGCTCTATCAAAAGCTTTATAAATTCTTTCTATAATCTTAGTAAAAGAAATTCTACAGTAGGAGCGCTTGGGTGGCTCAGCTGGTTAAGCCTCTGCCTTTGGCTCAGATCATGATCCCAGGGTCCAGGGATGGAGCCCTGAGTCAGACTCCCTGCTCAGCAGGAAGTCTGCTTCTCCCTCTCCCCCTGCCCCTTCCCCCCTCATGCTGTCTCACACTCTAAAAAATAAATAAAATCTTTAAAAAGAAAGAAAAAGAAAGAAAGAAAGAGAAAGAAAGAAAAAGAAAGAAAGAAAGAAAGAAAAAGAAAAAGAAAGAAAGAAAGAAAAATTCTATAGGTCTAACATTTTGGGGCACCTGGGTGGCTTAGCTGGTTAAGTCTGTCTTCAGCTTGGGTCGTGATCTCAGGGTCCTGCTCAACGGGGATTCTGCTTCTTCCTCTACCTCTGCCCCTAGCCCCCCACCCCCGCTCGTGTGCATGCTCTCTCAAATAAATAAATAAAAATCTTTAAAAATAAAGTCTAACATTTACTACAGTAAACAGTATTTTCAAAAGAATTACCCACTTTTTAAAAAAAGCTCCTGGTTTACATTTAGAAATACTATTTATCAACGTGCTTCTCTCTTTTGCTTCTATTTTCCTCTGAAGCAAAACTAATAAAACATAAACTTATTCAAAGAATAATTTAAAAAGGTTTTAACAAATATTTCTGCTACCTCTTCAAATATTCATTTTAAAATTCAACAGGCAAAAACTTCGTAATAAACTGAACGAAGACCTTCAATCAAATCAGTTTAAAATGCACCAACTATTAATTTCATTTATATTTACAAAAGTACTAAAATCTTAGTTTGATATGAGAGTGAGCAAGGTAGAGTTTAATAAAAGTTAAATTTTAGAATTCCTTTAATGCCAGCTACATCACCCACAAACTTAAGAAACTGAACACTTCTGAACCATGAAGCTGTAAACCAATTTGAGTGATGTCCTCTTTCATGCCATGTAAGCCATTGCCTAATTGAGGCCAGACCTGTCAGGCTTGACAGCATCCCGGAAATGACTAGCCTACTAGAGCTGGAAACACATCAAGAATTTGGAATATTTCTCATATTGAGAAAAAAGTTCAAGCGAGATTGTCCATAAAAACAATCATTACACTGTTCGGTAGAAAAAAGATAGAAAAAGCTTATGTTTGTGTTTCTGGCCAGGCCACAATGAATACACCTAAATTCTGTTATCTATTTTCCGGTGATGTCCCTCTGAATTTATCTTTTTTTCCTACATACGAACAGAGTTCACTACTAAATCATTTTGAATGCCTGTCTTTTAATCCAATTTTTATTTTGTATCCTTAGCTACTGACACCATTACCTGGAGCATGGCTGGTTTCTTGACTTAGAAACCTGTTAACAATAATGCCAAGCATCCAACCTGCTTAAATGTTTCACTTCTTACCAAGAAAATCCATTAAATGTCGACAAGAAATACAAGCATACATACACACACACACACACACACACACACACACACACACACTCAAATCCTAGTCATGAAAAATTAAGTCACATTCTGGCCATAAACTATGCAACAGACACTTCCAGTTAGCGTGTGCTGTAGTGATCACGGACAGCGGTATCAGAGTAAGTGGTAGGGGGTTGGGGCTGTTAACAACACACTGTGCATCAGAGCCAATAAGCAGCAGGCTAGGACTGGCAGCAAGGCCGGTCTCTAAAGGGAGCTATAACACAATATCAGAATGCTGGATTTCCGAATGCCATTTTACAGGGAGGAGGGGGTGAGAACTGGGGATCAAGTGCAATGTAAGGCTCTGGCCAGTGTCTAAGGAGGTGAAACCTAAAACAAGGTCTTGTGGCAACACCAGCTGTCCAGTCTCATCTCACCTCAAATACAACTTAATTTCAGGGGTCGTTTTTATCAAAGTCAGTCGCTCAAAGGGTGAGGGGGTGGTAGAAGTGAATGATGGTAGCCCCTAGAGACTGGCAAAGGCCCTTGGAAAAGGCGGAGACTCCACAATTGGAAGGGGCTTCCAGCAGCAAAAAGAGAAGAGGGCTTTGCAGCCGCCTCCCCTCTCCCTCCCAACCAAGGCTGTTGGGTACGAGCTCAGGATGTTGTCAGGTTTTATGAAGGAGTGATATGAGAAAATGGCAGTAAAGGATGAGGGGGGCTGGAAGGGCTGGTGCCACCCAAGAAAAGGGGGAGAGGACTTCCCTGGACACAGCCAGGATAACAACGCCACCAAAGAGCACGGGCATTTCCCTACCAGCACCAGATACTCCTCTCTCTGGGAAAGCTTCTCCCCCTTCCATACGGTCCCCATTCCCAAACACTTCTCCCACCCGACCCTTCTCCCCAATAATATTCCCCATTCGCTGGCCTCCTTTCCCTTCCGCCTCTGGCGCCCCACGCCCTCAACCTCTCCTCCCCTTCCCGGGTCACCCACCCTCGGGGCAGCCCGTCGCTGGCCTCCCCGGCAGCTCGCCCAGACCCCTCCCCCCTCACCTCTCCTCAGCGCCTCCTCGTAGCTGAGGAATCCGATCCGTGACTCCTTGGCGCCCATGCTCCCCTCATCCCCTCGGCCGGGGGTCGGAGCCTGATCTCGCCCCCAACCCCCCTCCCGCCCACGACTCGGCGTCCCTGGGTGACGGTGTCGGCGTCCCCCAGCCCCCTCCTCCCCCCACACTAACAAGTGCGGCTTCTGCCCCGGCAGCTCCTCCCGGCCGCCGCCACCGCCTCCATGCCGAATCACGTGACCCGCTCCCACCCCGCCCCCTTCCCCTCCCTCCTACTCCGCCCTTCTCCTCTCTCCTCCCTTCCCTTTCCTCCTCACGCCCTCTTCCCTCCCCCCTCTCCCCGCCCGCCGGCCCCGCCGAGGGTCACCTGACCCGAGGCCAGGGATTGTTCCGGGTAATGGCCGCCAAGGGCCACACGCGCCGCCCCGCCCCTACGCTCTCCGCGCTCGAGAGCGTAGGGGCGGGGCCGAATCCCGCGCGTAACGCATCATCCCGCAGCTTCCCGCCAATCCGAAGCCGCAAGGCCCGGGAGCCTCCGCCCACCTGAGGGGGCGACTTCCGGGGCGCTCGGAGCCGTGACTCCCGCCCACCCGTTCTGGCGTCTGGGGGGCGGGGCCGGAGCAACTGGCGTTTGGGGTGTCCTTGGACAGGCCCCATCTTGGGTGGGATCTTAGGGAACCGGGGTCTGAGGGGTGCAGTGAGAGAAAGGGGTTGGGCAGGGGAGAAACTCCTAACGTTGTGGAAATTTTTGGCTGGGAGGGAGTTGTGAAAGGAAAGAGACCCTCAAGGATTTCCTGTGACGAAAGCGTTCTTAATCCGGGTGGGGAGATCCCTAAGGAAAATGAACCTTGTGAAAAGTTTAGAATATCTTCCTTTTCTCGTTATCCCGTCTCCCCCTTCCACCCCAGCTGACTCTAGATTTTCTTTCACGTCCGCAAGCCCACCTCCCGCTCTGAACCTGCCTCTATAGAATCTCTAGAAGCTCCTCTGCAAAAGGCTTAGCTTCTAAGAGTTGCTCCCCACCAGAGATGTGAGACTTACAAGATTTGCAACGGAGCCCCTTACTTTTCAAAAAAGTTCTTTTTTATTGTGGTAAAATACTAACAATTAACCATGTTTATGTACCTTATGAGTGGAATCATACAATATTTCTCCTTTCCTGTCTGGCTAGACTTAGCATAATATCCTCAGGGTTTGTCCCTGTTGTAGCATGTGTCAGAATTTCCCAGATTTATTGTATGATCCGGGATTCCACTTGCCAAAAGAATGCAGGGACACATATTTATACACCCATATTTATAGAACATTATTCCCAATAGCCAAAATGTAGAAATAACCCAAGTGTCCATCAATGGACAGATGAATAGATGTGGTTTAGCTGACCTTTGAACACAGATTTGACTGCAGGGGTCCTCTTGTATGTGGATTTTTTTTCCCATAAACACAATAGAGTACTGTAAGTGTATTTTCCTTATGGTTTTCTTAACGTTTTCTTTTCTCTAGCTTATGTTATTATAAGAATACAGTATAGAAAACATATAGCATGTAATATATGTGTTAACTGTTTAAGTTACTGGCAAGGCTCTGGTTAATCAACAGTGGTAAAGTTTTGGAGGAGTTATTCAAGGATTTTTGCCTATACAGGAGGGTTGGTACCCTGTCTTGTTCAAAAGTCAAATGTGTGTGTGTGTGTGTATGCACATACAGGTGTATATACAACAATGTATTTTGCATGTATATATATATACACACACACACACAATATACAGATGTATTCTATATGCAGTTGTTTAATATTCAATTCCTCGCTTTTTTAAAAGATTTTATTTATTTATTTGACAGAGAGAGACAGTGAGAAAAGGAACACAAGCAGCGGGGTGGGAGAGGGAGAAGCAGGCTCCCTGCAGAGCAGGGAGCCCGATGGGGGGCTCGATCCCAGGACCCTGAGATCACGACCTGAGCCGAAGGCAGCTGCTTAACTGACTGAGCCACCCAGGTGCCCCAATTCCTCGCTTTTTAAGTCTATTTAATTTGTTTCTGTTAGTCTTCACCCTCAAAGTTACAGGGTAAAGCTTTTGGATAAGGAAATAACTTTGAAAAATAACTATTTGGATTAGATTAGACGGGAGGTGCCAGTTAGGTAATTCAGAGCCAGCAAAAGGATTTTAGTTCCTAAAGCCAACAGATTATAATATGCCCTGCTAGAGAAAGAAGGCAATACTCTTGTTTCTCTACTCACATTTCCTGGCAAACCAGATCAGCAGCATGGCATTAGTCACTGTGCTGCCCTTTCCAGTTCACCATGAGGCAGTTAATTTTAAGACCTCAGATTAGTTTCATTACTAAAAGGCCATGAATAAGGGGGTTGGGAACATACTTCAAAGCCTTTAATTTCCAGATCATTAGTTTGGGTATAGACAGAAGTATCCAGACAAAACAACTCTGTCGTCTTCAGCCTGCAGTTAGATTATCATAATTAATGGGAAGTGAATCTTAAGGGCTCAGCTGTAGGGGAAAGACCCTCAAGAGTTCAACTGCAACATACCTAAGCATTATTACTGTCCCAAATAATCAATACCTAAAGGCAACCTTGGTGTACAAAAGATAGACCTGAGTGATTATCTACCCATTTGATGTACAGTGGAATTAGAAGCAAATTGTTTTAGCTCTTTGTAGTACTTGCCCCCTTTGAAAGGTGGGACTAGAGTTGGACTTAACCTATCATATGAAATAGTAAATTATTATAAAATACTGGGGAAAGAATAGAATATAAACTCTGTAGTGAAAGATTTAAAGCAGTACTAACATACAGGAACTTTTAAAATTTCCTCCTTGGTTTCAGGCCTGCATTCCCATAGGGCCATAAAAATTTTCATCTTAATCACATAGTTTACCATGGACTAAACACTTCCCAAAATTGTGAGTTGAAATAGCAAACTAAGAAATAGTATTTCTCCTTTGAGTTAAATTAAGCATATTATTGAAGGCAGTGAAGAAGATATGTCTGATGGGAATTTTAAATGTTAAGCTGGGATTAAAACCTGCCTTCTGGTTTGTATTACACAGTATCAGGCAGTCAAATGTTAAACATCCCTCTATAACTTAAAATTGACACAGTACTTAAGTTTGATGGTGTAGAAAATCTAAAGTCTACCTGCCATGATGAAAGGAATTCTATTAATCAATTATTTGTTCATTTTCATTATATTTCACTTAATCTGGTGAGGAGTTGGCCAGCCACCTGATTTTAAGCATTAGGTTGCACTTGGGGAACCATTGTTTTAACTGTAATTACATGCCTGTGAAAGAGTTGTTCATATGAAGATTTAAAGCATGGGAGATTGGCATGTAATTTCTACTTCCAGTTGAGCAACCTAAATGACAGTGTTCCTCAGTTTGTACTCCCAGAGAAATAACACAGGAATAGGGCAGAGTCATTTTAGAACTTGCCAAAGAGGCTTAGGTCATAGACAGGGAGGTCAGTACAATAAAGAAGGTATGCAACAGCACCTAATTTATGTATAACTTGATTGCCACAAAATGAGGCCACAGTGAATGAAGCATGACTACACAATAAGAGAACTGGGATTTTTCTTCTAGTATTATGCACTTGTTGCCTTATAATGACAAAATACGAGGATGTGGTCACTGTGTTATATTTTTTAAAATATAGGTATTTTAGAGTAAATGAAAATGTAACTTTCAAGACTTCAAGTTATTTTTAATGAAAATAATATACATTCTACGTAAAAAAATGTTTTTCCATCAGTGAAAAAAGTGTATATAAAGTAAAAGGTCATACTTCTACTTCACCCAGTCTTATTCCCTAGGAGTGTGTATCCTTCCAGTTTTTTGTAACTATACCCACTACACACCTTTTTCTTAGTCTACATACTAATCTGCAATTTCTTTTTCAATCAATAGTATAGCTCAAACTGCTTTTCATGCCAGCTTATAGATTTACCTTATTCTTTTTAACATACATAATGTGCCAATTTTGTGTATTTAATGTATAATTTACCAATCACCTGTTGATGAACATTAGTTTCAAGGATTTTAATATCACAAACATTGTTGCAATTAACATCCTAGTACATATATCCTCTTTACAAATGTGAGTATATCTGTAGATGGAATTTCCAGAAGTTGAACTGCAGAATCTTTTTTTTAAAGTGTAATGTTTTTGTTGTTGTTTTTAAAGATTGTATTTATTTATTTGACAGAGAGAGACAGAGTGAGAGAGGGAACACAAGCAGGGGGAGTGGGAGAGGGAGAAGCAGGCTTTCCGCGGAGCAGGGAGCCAGATGCGGGGCTCAATCATGACCTGAGCTGAAGGCAGACGCTCAACGACTGAGCCACCCAGGTGCCCCTGAACTGCAGAATCTTAAGACTATGCACCTTTTAAGTTTTAATAGTAGATGTTGCCAAATTGCTAGAAAGATTTGGATCATTTTCATTCTAATCAAGAGTTTCTGAGAAAACCAATTTCCTCTCACCTTGCTAACATTAATATCAATTTAAACTAATTTTTGTCTTTACCCTCTACCTATCACAAATCTTACCAACACAGAACTGAATCCCTGCTTTTCTAGACATGAAATTCATTTTCATTTTAAACCTGGACAAAGGGGCGTCTTGGTGGCTTCCTTTGAGCATCTGCCTTCCGCTCGAGTCATGATCCCAGGGTCCTGGGATCAAGCCCCAAGTTGGGCTCCCTGCTCAGCAGGGAGTCTGCTTCTCCCTCTCCCTCTGCTGCTCCCCCTCTGCTCATGCTCTGTCTCTCACTTTCTCTCTCTCTCAAATAAATAAAATCTTTAAATAAATAAATAAATAAACCTGGACAAAATATTTTAAGAATGACTAAAGAGATGTCATTCTCAGGATGCCTGGGTGGCTCAGTCCGTTAAGCGTCTTCTCAGGTCATGATCCCAGAGTCCTGGGATCGAGTCCTACATCAGGCTTCCTGCTGAGCAGGGAGCCTGCTTCTCCCTCTGCCTGCCACTCCCCCAGCTTGTGCGCTCTCTCCCTTGAATAAATAAATGAAATCTTTAAGAAATATCATTCTCTCATCTGCATTTAAAGGTGTTTCTCCTTTCTGTTTATCATTCTTTAAGAGGTGCCTACATTTGGCAAAATTTCAACAGTGCCTATTCCCTAGGAGCTTCTGACTCACAAGATACATAGGCTAAAACTAAGAATGGGAAAGAAGTAAAACATTCAAAGGGAGGGCCTTTAACTTAGACCTACTTTAGAAGGTGTCTTTTTCTGTCTTACCACAATCCATGCTTCGCAAACAATTTACCCACTGAACCTATGAGTAAATGTTTACTCTTGTATAATACTCCAAATTGCCCCCCGCCACCCGAACTGCAATGATGTTGTATTTATGTCTCTTTCAAATTAATAGTTTACAAGGTTAGGGGATGGGTACTGTGGACAGTTTCAACAGTAAATGTTGTTGTTCTTGCTGTTGTTAGCTCCTGAAAAATCAAGCAGCTTCTTTTTAGTCCTCGTCTGATCTTATTCCTTCTATTTCTTCTAATGTGACAACTATATTTTACTCTTAGGCCAGTCTTTTCCAGCAAAATAGAAACTACAAACTAGGAGGCTAGAATTAATATTCACTGAGATGTAGAATAGATGACAAAGGGAAGGGCAGGTTTGTGGGACAAGTTCAGGAGCTCAGCTTTGGATCTGTTACTTTTGAAATACCTATTGGACATCCAAGCAGAGATGTTGAATAGAGAGTTAAATATTTGTCTGAAGTGAGAAATGGTTCTGGCTGGAGATATAAATTGAGGAGTCATTAGAGATTCATGATACTTTAAGATACTTTAAGAATAAGTACATTAATTGAATTCTAATCAGAAGTTAAAACATAGAATAATACAGAATCCAGTTCCGAACAAATAAGATATGCCTTACTTCAGTTTCTCGGATCGAAGACTTGTCAAGTCATCTGAAGTCCAGCTTATCATGCTAATATGCTTTGTTAGATATTTGAGAAATGCCAACTCCAGCTGTATACCTTAGACTTTGATTTCTTTGTCTAGTGGATGAAGGCTTTAAACTCAATCAGGCTTTTTCCAGTTCTTAAATTCTATTATCTTATTATCTCTTGTAATGTACATTCTCTTACCAGCTCAAATCTTTTTATTTTTTGGTCATGCTGAGTTTTTTCTCACCTGGCTATTAATATAATGCTTCTATTCTGTTTTCCACCTTTTACTGAACTACCAGTTTGCTATTTGTCTAATTATCCTCCCTTTCTTCACTCCAAGCTTCCTTTCGATTAATAACTATTGTTTTGATGGGGAAGACTATGCATGCATGGGGAGAGGGGCTATATGGGAAATCTCTGTACTTTCTGCTCAGTTTTGCTGTGAACCTAAAACTGCTCTAAAAAATCAAGTGTGTTAATAAAAAATTCTGATAGAGCCGTACCTGCCTACATGTAGGTATTTAATAGCTAGTAATTGTGGTATAATTCAAAACCTCTGACATTCACAGTGGGAGTGAAGATGGAGTAAATCATTAGTCTTCAAAGGAGTTAGTAGGTGAAGCTAGATATGCAGTATGTGAGTTGCGATCTAGGTTTAGGTAAAACTTTTTGCTTGGCGGTCCTGATTCAACAAGTAAAAATTTTTAAAAATCCCAATGTTTTCTTCCAGAAGGATTTGAAAGCTATAAAATAGCATTTGGCCAAAATTTTTTTGGCAATTACATTTATTTACTGGCATTCTGGGGGTGGGGGTGGCATCAAATCTGGGTTTCTTTGAAAAAGGAAGGAAATTCATATAAAAACAGAAGAAGTTGAGAAGTGTCTAACTCATGTCTAACATCTTCTCACTGCCCCAACATTTGGTATGAATGTTGCAAATAGCTCATTTTTAAAATTTATTAAGCATTTTCTGTGTGCAAGGGACTGTGTTAAACCCTAGGGAATACAAAGATGAATTCTTTTTAAAGCCTCTAGGAAGTACTATAATCAAGACAAATATAGTATGTTATGGGAACTGAGACTAGGGAGAGTCCAAATTAAAGGAGTGGGGGAGGGAGGGAAGCCTTGGGGGATGGGAGTCTTGAAGGACCAAGTAAGAAATCAGCCATTCATTCACTCCTTCAGCAAGTTCAAAGTGCCTAGTATGTAGCAGGCATCATCCTAGGTCCTGAAGATATGGAATTGAACAAAGAAAAATTCCTGGTCTTATGAAATTTACTTTTTAAGGAAAACGAAAGACAATAAAATAAATAAAATAATGGAGTTCATTGGTAACAAGTTCTGTGGAGAAAAATTGCAGAGAAAGGAGACAGAAGTGCTGAGATGAAGGCTATAATTTAAAATAGAATAGTCAGAGAGGAGCAAAAAGGTGATCTTTAAGCCTAAATCTAAAGGAGATAATGGAGTAAACCTTGTGGATATCCTAGGCACCGAGGCAAGAGCATCCTGGCTGGTATAAGGATCAGCAAGGAGCAAGTGTGACTGAACACTGAGGGAAGTGGTTGGAGGTACATCCTCCCTGAAGACTTTGGCTCTTACTGTTTAGAAAATGGGATGCCATTGAGGGATTTTGCATAGAGAAGAGACCTGTCATACACTTGAAATGGATCTCTTTGATGTGTTGAAAATGAACTAGAGTGAGAGAAGAGATGAAAGGGTAAAAAGACAGAGGAGTGCCTTTCTGTCTCAGTTGGGAGAGCATATGACTCTTGATCTCTGGGTTGTGAGTTTGAGCCCCAGGTTGTGTGTGGAGTTTACTTGAAAAAGAAAGAAAAAGACAGAAAGGAAGGAAAGAAGAAAGAAAGAGAGAGAGAGAGAAAGGGTAAATATAGGGAGACCAGTCGGAAGGCTACTGCAGATACCCAGGCAGGGAGGGTTAAGGGGTGAATGGTGGGGTCCAAGATAATATTTTGAAGGAAGAGCCAACAGGATTTATCGATAGACTGAATTGGGATGTGTCAGAGAATAGCCACTTCAAACTTGGTGGCCAAAGGAACTAGGAGGCTAGAATTAATATTCACTGAGATGTAGAATAGACGACAAAGGGAAGGGCAGGTTTGTGGGACAAGTTCAGGAGCTCAGCTTTGGATCTGTTACTTTTGAAATGCCTATTGGACATCCAAGCAGAGATGTTGAATAGTGAGTTAAATATTTGTCTGAAGTGAGAAATGGTTCTGGCTGGAGATATAAATTGAGGAGTCAGTAGAGATTCATGATATTTAAAGTCATGGAACTGGATGAGATCTCCCAGGACATGATCCACTCCCAAGGTAACTGGGGCTTCCAACATTAAAAGTTCAGAGATGGGGAACTAGCAAGAAGAATGAGAAGGGGAAGCCAGTGAGGTAGGAAAGCAAAGAATGAGGAAAAGAGGGGAGTGCCTGGGTGGCTCAGTCGGTTGAGTGGCCAACTCTTATTTTGGCTGGGGTCATGATCTCAGGGTCCTGGGATCAAGCCCCAGTAGCCTCAGGGTCCTAGGGTGGAGCCTCAGCGCGCAGCAAGGAGTCTGCTTGAGGATTCTTTCTCCCTCTCCCTCTGCCCCTCCTCCCACGCACATGCTCTCTCCCTCTCAAGTAAACCAATTTCTAAAGGGTTGGGGGAGAGCATTCCAGGAAAGAAGAAAAGTGTGAATAAAGGCGCAGAGGTATAAAGTAGAACTCAAAAGATAAGAAGCTCTGCCTCATCATAAATGCCCTTTATATGAACAAAAAAGCTAGCTACTAACACAACTGAAAAATCAAAATGCATTATTAACTAGCAAGGTAATAATTCTCACTTCTAACAGTTGGTAAGAATTATAAGTATTTCAGGTAGATTTTAAGAGCTTATTTGCTTTTCATCAGATTTCTATTTTGCTGTGATCTCTTTGATCTATCAATGGACAATACTTGACAGAAGGTTCTGGGGACAGTATGTACTCTTAAAATTTGTTCTACAAGAATTGAGTTAGGCTAAAATATGATAATTAATGGTAGAAGGTAGATTTCTACCTATGCATGAACTTCAGCCTGGATGTCACTCAAGAGAGATTGTTTAGGCCCACATATTTTTGTGTACATTAGTAAATAATACTGACATCCTAATTAATTCATACCAAAGTCTGAGGGAGTACCCAATGGATACTAAGATTGTCCCCAGAAAGTCCACAGGGAAAGGGTTCGATTTCTCCCACTCAGAAAAGCTCTCTTCATTAGTAGCTCAGACCACATCCTAGACTCATGGGCAACCTTTCCCTAAAACAGTACTAAATTAACCCAAATCGCTAATTTCTATGGATATGGAACAAAAACAAAGGTGGGCAGACTGAAATTCTAGTTATAGATCACTGTGTGCATTTATTAACTACACCCAATCTTGCATTGTGCAAACATTTCTCCATCCTCAATACTCCATCCCTCACTAATCTCAAACTTTTTCATTCCCCTGAAGTACTTGAGCACTAAATGGAATTACATGCCAGTACATATATATTTGTTTCTACATGTGAGCATACCCGTGCCATTGCATGTGATCGTGATTCTGATTATTATTGCTGCTCAAGAAATTACCCCCAAAACTTAGTGGCATAAAACAATGATAATATTTATTTTGCTTATGAATCTGTGATTTGGGCAAGGTTCTGCGGAGAGAGCTAACCATTCCTCCATTTAGTCAGCAGCAACAGCTTGAAAGCTAAAGAGTGGAATCCTCTGAAGGCTCGCTCACTCACATGCCTGACAGTTGGTGCCTGTCGTTGGCTGAGACCTTAGCTGGAACTGTGGGCACAAACAATGTGCTTCCTCTTTTCCTCACAACACTGTGGCTAGTTTCCAAAGGTGAGCAGTGGCGCTGTGCCTGTGGTGTGGAGGACAGGAGTAATCAACTTACGTTGTATCACCTTTTATGACCTAGCCTTAGATGCAACACAATGTCACTTGGGCTGCATTCTAGCCATTGAAGTGGTCACAAAGTTCTGCCTGGGTTCAAGGAGAGGGGAAATGGGGTCCAGCAGTATTGCTGTGACACAGCCTGCCTTCTGGTGAAAACAATTTACATTTCTCCTGTCTACAATCTACATTCATCCCTTTCTCCAAAATCCGAGTTATTAATCCAGGTTCAAGCCTGGACTGTAGGATCTCATCATTGAGATCAGGTCCAGGTGTGAATGAGGCTACTTGGGTGTGTTTCTCTCTCTCTCTTTTGAGTCTCTCTCTCTCTTTTGAAGATTTTATTTTTAAGTAATCTCTACACCCAATGATGTGGGGCTCAAACTCACAACACCGAGACTGAGTCGCACACTCCACCAGCTGAGCCAGCCAGGCGCCCTCAAATAGAATATCTCTTGACTTGAATTCCTGTTCTTAGTAAATATACACTGGGGTTATTTAGGGGAAAGGGACCATGAGATATGAAACTTACTTTTAAAGGGTTCAGGAAAAAACAAAGTTTTTATGCACACAACACACACATTTCTGGAATATAGATATTGTATGTACGTGTGTGTGTGCGCGCGCGTGTGTGTGTAGAGAAAGAATAGGAAAGAGGGAGAATGCTACAATAAAGCAAATTGATTAAAACGCTAACAAATGAATCTGAGTAAAGGGCATACAAGTATTCTTTGTCGTTTTTTTTTTTACAACTTTTCTGTAAGCTTGAAATTATTTCCAAGTAAAAAGTTGTGTTTTTTTTTTTTTTAATGTGACACACATGGCATAGGTCTTAAGCATTGATCTTTTGATATTTTTAATTCCAGGGAAAAGTCCTAACGATGTTTGTATTCACTCTTGGTGGTTGAGAGAAGACCCTTTAGTTCTGCCTTTGCCCAGATGTCTATGAGAAGGCGCTATCACTTCCCACTTTGGCCTATCTTCCTCCACATCTCATTTCCTTAAAGAGCTAGTCTGGGAAAGATCCCTTTTTGAGAGGGGGTTTTGGCCGTGCTGAAACACAGCTTTTCAAAGGTCTTTGTGTTGCGTACCAGACCAAAGGCATCCTTAAGTGTGGCTTGGCTTATTTAGAGAAATTGTAGAAGGATGCACCTCAGTTTCCTTGTTACAAAAGAGACTGGGATTAGCCCCCTTCAAGCACCATCATTGTGCTCCCAGAGCACATACTCTAAAAATAGTGGCTGCCGAGAAACAGTCTTCTCAAGTTTCCAGTTTGAAAAGGACACTTAAATAGAAAGCTGGTCTTTTTAGCCACTGTCACAATCCCCAAACAAACAGAGAATAATCACTAGTAGGAGTTCCAGTTTAGAATGCACAAGCTGGTCATTTAACGAATTTATTCACGGCCCTCAAGAGCTTGTTGGCTGCCCAGAAAAAGCTTCCCAGGTTGGCAATAATCTTAGTGCAATCACCCCAGTTGTATCTGTTTGCCTTTCTTACACAAGTACTCAGGACAGAGTTCTGCACAGAGGTGCACTCAATCTCAATATATTACTGTTGCACAAATAAAGCAGCCGTGGGTAATTACCCCCGAGTGCAGGCCTGGAAAGGAAGCCAGGTTTGATCCTACCAAAACAAGTTAACGGAGAATGTCTTTCCCGGGACCAGGTTCCCGGATTGTGAATGTACCTCTTTTTTTGTGGGGTAGTAGAACCTAGAAAAAAGATGTTATTGTATCTTTGCCAATGGGAATAAATGAAGATTCCTTGAAATGTACTCTGTCAGGTGACACAAATAAACCATATAATTATATTCCCTGAAACAGAAAAGCTCAAAACATAAGAATATGTGGGTTTCCTGGGTCAGACCAAAGGCCATGTAATTCCATTTATTTTTTAAATAAACTTTTTATTTGGAAATACTTTCAGAATTACAGAAAAGGGGCGCCTGGGTGGCTCAGTTGGTTAAGTGTCTGCCTTCAGCTCAGGTCATGATCCCAGGGTCCTGGGATCAAGTCCCGCGTCAGGCTCCCTGCTCAGTGGAAAGTCTGCTTCTCCCTCTGCCCCTCCCTCCCCCGCTCGTACTTGCTCACTCTCTCTCTCTTTCTCAAAAATAAATAAATAAAATCTTTAAATAAAGAATTACAGAAAAGACTGTATAGAAAGTTCCTTTATACTCCTTACCCAATTTCCACCATTGTTAACGTATTACCATGCTACTTTTGTCAAAGCTAAAAAATCGACATTGGTGTATTATTATCTAAATTCCAGGCTTACTTTGGATTTCATCAGTTTTTCCATTAAAGTTTATTTTTTTGTTCCAGGATCAAACACAGACTACCACATTACATTTAGTTGTCATGTCTCCCTAGTCTTCTCTAGTCTGTGACAGTTTCTTAGTCTTTCCTTATTTTTCAAATGACCTTGTCAATCTTGAGGACTTCTTGCCAGATATCCATCCTGTAGAATGTCTCACAATCTGGGTTTGTCTGATTTTTTCTCATGATTAGATTGGGATAATGGGGTTTTTTGGAAAGAATACTGCAGAGATGGTGTTGCCCAGCTGGCTCAGTAGGTAGAGCATGTGAGTCTTGACCTCAGGGTTGTGAGTTCGAGCCTGATTTTGGGTGTAGAGATTACTTAAAATAAAAATCTTTAAAATAACAATACTGCAGAGATGAAGTGCTTGTCCCATATAACACATCATATCTGGAAGTACATGATACCCACATGACATCATTGGTAATGTTAACCTTCATCATTAGGTTAATGTAGTGTCTAGCAGGCTTCTCCACTGTAAAGTTACTACCAGTCCATTTTCTACTCTGTTCTTTAGATAGCTTAGATTTTGTTGGACATCAAAAAACATTTTGTAAGGGGCGCCTGGGTGGCTCAGTCGTTAAGCGTCTGCCTTCAGCTCAGGTCATGATCCCGGGGTCCTGGGATCCAGCCTCACATTGGGCTCCCTGCTCAGCAGGGAGTCTGCTTCTTCCTCTGCCTGCCACTCCCCCTGCTTGTGCTCTCTCTCTCTCTCCCTCCCTCTCTCAAATAAATAAAATTAAAAAAAAACATTTTGTAAGAAGTAGGGTAATTGGACATTCTAATGGCCTTAGGTTTTATGGATTTACCCAGAACATTCCTAATTCTAGCAGGAGTCCAAAAAAGACAAAGAATCCTCTCAAAATCTATAGGAACTATAGGAATACAGTCTTTGAGCTAGAGGAATAAGCTGGTGTATTATATTACTGTCCACTGATTGAGCAACGGAACATTACACAGCTATACAAATTCTAACATAATTGAATGTAATCCACTGGCAGCCAAGATCTCCCAGCTCTTTAAAATCTAGAGAAAACTGATTCAACTCTGCAACCTATAAACCGTGGAAGTCTAAAGTGCTTCTCCAGGTTTCTCCACAAATTCCCAGGAATTTATGTCATCATGGTGGTCCCTTCTGATCACATTTCTTGCCTCTGCCACCATTTTTGCTCTGTACCATATCTTGTTGCTGCTCCTTATCTCTCACTGGCAGCCTGGGTCCAAAATAGGATAGCCCAGCTTCTTTTTGCTTCATCTCATTCTAAAACACACAAATCTAAAGGGGTCGAGTAGGGTAGACACAGAGGGTTTATTTTTTTTTTAAGACTTTATTTATTTGTCAGAGAAAGAGAGAGAGCACAAGCAGGGGGAGTTGCAGGCAGAGGGAGAAGCAGGCTCCCCACTGAGCAAGGAGCCTCAGGACCCTGAGATCATGACCTGAGCTGAAGGCAGACGCTTAACCAACTGAGCCACCCAGGCATCCTGACACGGAGAGTTCTAATGAAATGTTGCATCTCATACCTTATGGCAAACGAATATAGCCCATATTCATCCCATGGTTCTCCCTTCCCCAGGCATGCCTTACTGGAAGTGTCTCGCCCAGCCTACCCAGCCTCCACCTCATCCCATGGTGACCCAGCCTCACATCATCTGTTTTGCGGGTTTCTTCCTCTATAATGCCTCCTCTCTCTTCCTCTCCCTTCTGACATCCTTTTCTAGATCAAAAACAAAACCAAAGGCCAAATTCTCATTTTCTCTTTCCAAAGCGGCTTAGTTAGCTCTCTCTTTTTGGTGATAAGGCTCCTGCCTTGGCCTCAGCTCTCACCTTGTGCCCCCAGCTACTCAAGTTGTTTCCTTTCCTAAATGTAATTCTGGTGCTCGCGGTTAAGGTAATAATATTTTCTCCATTTGTCTTGGGAACAGCCATCCATTCGTTCATGTATTCAATTCCATAAACATTTACTGAGCTCCTACAGTAGAGATTTGGAGGATAGAAAACTAATTTGAATGGGATTCTGCCCTCGAGGAGCTCATGGTCTCCAGTGAAAGGTGAAAGCTAACCAAACACTTCCAATGTGGCAGGCACACTGATGGGCCTGTTCACCTGAAAAATCTTTAAAAAATTTTTTAGTTCTTGGGGCGCCTGGGTGGCTCAGTCATTGAGCATCTGCCTTCCGCTCGGGTCGTGGTCCCAGGGTCTTGGGATCAAGCCCCGCGTCAGGCTCCCTGCTCAGCAGGGAGTCTGCTTCTCCCTCTCCCACTCCCTCTCTCTGTCAAATAAATAAATAAAATCTTTAAAAAAATTTTTAATTCTTAATTGACATATAACATTGTATTCATTTAAGGTGTACAACATAATGATTTGACATATATATGTGTATATATAAATGATCACCACAATCAGTTTAGTTGACCTCCATCAGTGAACTATCTTCAATCCTTAGAGAAACTCTGTGCAATAAGTTTTGTTATTTCCTTTTTGCCATTGAGGAAATAATGGTTTGGAAAGAGTGGTGTGCTGGTAAATGCTTAATGAGCAGTTGGGCGGGGAGAAAAGGACCCTGATTTGTACTGGTTTTGATTTTTGTTGTGTAAATACTCCCTCTACAGCCCATATCCAGTGACCAATATAACATCGCTGCATGTGCACTTGGGAAGATGTGCTTGGCAGCGCACGTTTGTATAATGTTTCTACTTCACCAGGACGACAGACATAAATAACTGCCAGGGCAAAGATAACTGTTAAATGTAGAAAAATAACCAAGAAGGGCTGACTGTTGAATATTATTTTGTCTTCAATAGAATTTCTTTAATTGTAAGTTGATATTTAATTTTATTTTTACAGAATTAACTTTTTATTGTGGCAAATCATACATAACATTAAATTTACCATTTTAACCTTTTTTAAGCGTACACGTTAGTGGCATTCAGTATACTCACAATGTTGTATAGCCGCCACCACTATCTATTTCCAGAACTTTTTTTTATCATCCCAAACAGAAACTCCGTAATTATTCTTCCTTCCTCCCAGATGCTCATAACTTCTATTCTACTCCTATTTCTATGAATTTTTCTGTTCCAGATATTTAATATAAGTGGAATCATATAATATTTGTTCTTTGGCATCTGGCTTATTTCACTTAGCATAATGTTTGCAAGGATCATCCATATTGCAGCACATATAAAAATTTCATTCCTTTTTATGGCTGAATAAAATTCTATTGTATGCATAGACCACATTTTGTTTATCCATTCATCTGTTGATGGGCATTTGGGTTGTTTCTACCTTTTGGCTATTGTGAGTAATGTTGCTCTGAATACTAGTGCACAAGTATGTATTTGAGTCCCTGTTTTCTTTTTTTTTAATATTTTATTTATTTAGTTGACAGAGAGAGAGAGAGAGAGAGCACAAGCAGGGGGAACAGCAGAGGGAGAGGGAGAAGAAGGCTCTCCACTGAGCAGGGAGCCCGAAGCAGGGACGCTCAACCGACTGAGCCACCCAGGCGCCCCGAGTCCCTGCTTTCAATATCATTTAATAATGTCTGTGTTTAACAAACAGCTGGCAAAATTCCTAAAAATTTAATAATCTGCTCTCATGAGCCTGTTAGAGCCAGCTCTGACACAACACTGGAGAGTCCATAATTTACCCAATTCAGTTTAAACAAGGGCCAATTCAGGATTCACCTCACCACACAGCATCTTCCAAGTTTGCCTAATGATAAGTGCCTCGGATATATCAAAGTATTGATTCCCAGGCCCTCCTGGGAAATTCTGTTTCTGAAAGTCCAAGGTGAGGTGATTTTTCTCACCGGAATTTTTCTCAGCCTGAAAAACCTGAGATTAGGCCCCCAGTACTACCAAATCTAGGCCAAAGGCAGGGGGTACAACTATGGTGCCCTGAAGGAGATACAGTGAGAGTAAGTCCTTTGGGGACAACTTGCAGGACTCGTAGCAAATTTATTTTATTTTATTTTATTATGTTATGTTAATCACCATACATTACATCATTAGTTTTTGATGTAGTGTTCCATGATTCATTGTTTGCATATAACAACCAGTGCTCCACGCAGAACGTGCCCTCTTTAATACCCATCACCAGGCTAATCCGTCCGCCCACCCCCTCCCTTCTAGAACCCTCAGTTTGTTTCTCAGAGTCCATCGTCTCTCATGGTTTGTCTCCCCCTCCGATTCCCCCCCTTCATTTCCCCCTTCCTACTATCTTCTTCTTCTTTTTAACATATAATGTATTATTTGTTTCAGAGGTACAGGTCTGTGATTCAACAGTCTTACACAATTCAGAGCGCTCACCATAGCACATACCCTCCCCAATGTCTATCACCCAGCCACCCCGTCCCTCCCATCCAACTTGTAGCAAATTTAGGGGTGGCATTTTTCCTCTCCAAAATCCTTCCCAGCTCCAATATTCATTGACCATACAATTTTCTCCTGCACATCTCCCTGCCTCCCATCTTAGGAAACAACACTTTCCAGAGAGAAGCAAGTGGAAATCATTAGGCCCAGTAATTTAACACCATCTCAGAAGCTTGCATATCATTAAATTGTTTAGAAACATGCTCTGAAGTTATAAGTTTTCCATTCTGTGGTGTTACTTTTGATATCCTGACAAGATATTTTTAGAGCCCATAAAGCCCAAATTAAAACATTGCTACAAAAAAAAAAAAAAAACCGAAGTGAAATTAAACCAGGGCTCCATAAATGGAAAACTACAGTAAATAGCAGATAGGAGTGAAGGAAAAAGTACCAAATATTTTTGAGAACTATTTTGAGAGGAGAGGAGATGAACAGATGCTCCTGATCAGCATGCAGAGATGTGCCTATGTCCTGCCAGGGGGAGAGGGAAGGTGTCACGCCTGTAGACTCCGTCTCGACAGGCTCTCACCCTCGGATTAGTGCAGACGGAGCTTCCTTCCCGCTGGTGAGGGATGGGTGCAGGCTGCTCACAGGGGGTGCGGTATATCACCTTTACTGGACATGCTCAAGGATCTCAGTGGCCTTCTCCTTAGTCGCTGGTTTCTTGGGTCTGGTCTGGAATATGGTTAGTTAGACCGAAAACCCCCTTGCCTTCTTCCTTTTTCCTGTTTCTCTCCAGATTAACTGTGTTTCTGGCATTTCTCACACAACCTCCATTTGCGGGTTTCCCTGAGCTCAGATTTAAAGACCCATCTGAAAAACCACGGCTGAGAAGAAGGTCTACACCTTTAGGTTCTTAACTTCTTTAGGCTATAGACCTCTCTGACTACCTGATGAAGGCAATGAGTCCTTAACTTGCTAGTTAAGAGTTTCAGTGGGTTTGTTGATTCTCTCAGGCTTATTAGTCCACCCCATGTTAAGAGACTTTGCCTTAGGTAGTGATAGAATCCCTCGTGGCCTTGGATTAGGGATGCCTTGGCCCTCAGCTAGAAACTGTCACATTTCCTCCAGACCCAGCATTCCAGCTACGGTGGGAATTTAAATGGCCCTCCTTTTCTTGGAGACTTGATACAATTCTAATTGGATAATTTAGAACAAGATCAAGGGGTTTCTTTTGGCAATGCTAAGATACCCTTGGGTTTCTTAGTAAAGAAAGGGATAAAGAGGCACCGGAGTGGCTCTGGCATTAAGCATCTGCCTTCGGCTCAGGTCATGATCCCAGGGTCCTGGGATCAAGCCCAGCATCGGACATCCCGCTCGGGGAGGAGTCTGCTTCTCCTTTTCCCTCTGCCTGCTGCTTCCCCTGCTTATGCTCTGTCAAACAAATAAATAAAATCTTACAAAAAAAAAAAAAGAGGGACGCCTGGGTGGCTCAGTCGGTTAAGCGTCTGCCTTCAGCTCAGGTCATGGATCCCAGAGTCCAGGGATCAAGCCCCACATGGGGCTCCCTGCTCGGTGGGAAGCCTGCTTCTCCCTCTCCCTCTGCTGCTCTCTCTGTCAAATAAATAAATAAAATCTTTAAAAAAATTTTTTTAAATAAAAAAAAGAAAGGGATAGAGAGAGAGTTCTTTAAGGGAATTAAAAGTCTCTGAGTCACTGTTGAACCCAGGGAGAGAGATGAAAAGATCTTCAAGTCTATGAGAGGAAGTGTAGGCAGTAGATGCCAAGAGTCATTTTCCTTGTCCCCTGAATTTAGGACATACAACAAGATTTTTGTCACTAGTGGGTAGGGGTGAGACATAATGATTAATGAAACCAGCCCACACCATTAAGGAATATGCCAACCTCCATAGAGTGGAGGGTGAACAAATTAACACCCTCACCCTCACCTTCCCCACGCCACCTGCCTGAAGTACATGGCACATAGAGGTTTTTTTAAATTAAATATTGGAGGAATGACTCAGTTCAATGAGTTGACTTGCCCTATAGTGTCATTTTATGCTAACCAATTGGATTTTGAAGAATGTCTCCCAAAGGCAATGGATTTTTGTTTTTATGTTGAGTGTTGAGTCATTCCTAGTTGCTGGTAGGCTCAATGTTCTTTTCAGGCTACTCCCTATGGCTGATAATAAAACCATTATGGGAACAGGGCAGGCATCCAGAGTCCAGGACTTGTTGGAGGCTCTGCGAGGGAAGAGGAGAAGTGGAGTGGGGTGAGGGAGCAGGCAGGGACAGATAAACTTTGAGGTTCTGACTTACTTCCCCCTTTTGAATTGTAAATATTATTTGGGGCAGGGGGGCGAATAGATATATAATATCTACATCTGTGTTCAATTCCTTGTTTCTTTTTTCTACTGTTTTCTTCCAGTCTTGGTCCATATT
Source organism: Eumetopias jubatus (assembly GCF_037043125.1). Classification (NCBI taxonomy): domain Eukaryota; kingdom Metazoa; phylum Chordata; class Mammalia; order Carnivora; family Otariidae; genus Eumetopias; species Eumetopias jubatus. Next base: position 117,963,695 of record NW_028274816.1, on the reverse strand, counting down.
CATGTTGGCTTCTCAGAGCTATAGTGTAATACTCTTTTGGTTTGTGTTTTTAAACTTAGCATTATATAACATTTTTAATGATGTTGTTTATTCCTTATGAGTAACTTTTATTTTTTTTTTTGTAAAGATTTATTTGTTTATTTGAGAGAGTGAGAATGAGAGAGAGAGTACGTGAGAGGGGTGAGGGCCAGAGGGAGAAGCAGGCTCCTCGCCGAGCAGGGAGCCCGATGTGGGACTCGATCCCGGGACTCCAGGATCATGACCTGAGCCGAAGGCAGTTGCTTAACCAACTGAGCCACCCAGGCGCCCATCTTATGAGTAACTTTTAAAAACAGACTCAGCTTTCCCTTTTTTTTCCTGACTGTAAATGTAAAGCATATTCATTAGTTTTAGAAAGGCAGACAATATGCAAAAAAGGTGAAAAATCACCCTTTACATTTTGAAGTGTATCCTTCAAGACTTTTTTCTATGCATATATAAATCCATACTTTCAAAAATGGAATCAGGGCACCTGGGTGGCTCAGTCGTTAAGCGGCTGCCTTCTGCTCAGGTCATGATGCCAGGGTCCTGGGATGGAGCCCCACATCGGGCTCCCTGCTCCGCGGGAAGCCTGCTCGCCTTCTCCCACTCCCCCTGCTTGTGTTCCTGCTCTTGCTGTCTGTCTCTGTCAAATAAATGAATAAAATCTTTTAAAAAAATGGAATCATACCAGACATGTTGTTTTAGTCCTTGTTTTCCACGTCATTAAATATAAAGTACTAATTTAAAAAATTTTAATTAGTATTATGTAGATACAGAGTAATATTTTAATAATAGTATTTCAGTAGTAAAGTATTTTTTAAATTAATTTTATTTACTATTTAATAGAGTAGTATTTTTAAGTATTGGTGTTCCACAGTTGATTTACCCTTTCCTACTGATTACACTTCAATTGTTTCCAAATTGTCACCCTTGTAACAGTCCTTATGCACACATCATCTTTCCTTAGGACCAACTCCTAGAAGTAGAATTTGTGGGCCAAAGGGAATGTACATTTAACATTCTTCATTGTTCCCAGTAGAAGTGTGTAAGAGAGCCCCCTTTCCCTTACTCTTGCCAATACAATTTCCTTCTTAATAGCCGCAAAGTAGTCCCGGATTAATGCTCAAACACACCAGGCTCTCCAGTTTGGCGGGGAGCCACATTCCCCTAGGCATGTCGTCAGCCACAGTGTCCCTGTCGTGTGCGGGTACCACCGCCAGATGGCGAGAGGGAGATCTGGCAGGACTTCGCGGGGCGGGGTGGGGATCCCAGCCCGGCTCCGTTGGCCACTGTGGTCCGACCCGGTGCCGGCGAGGGCAGGGGAGGAAGTGGGCAGTATGGACTGGGGGCTGCAGCGGTGGAGTGGGGGGGACCCCGGGCCTAGAGGACACGAGAGCAAGGGCCAGGACGTGGAGCTCAGCGTCCCCGGGAAGAAGATACAGGTTGAGTAAGCGGAGGCTGCAACGTTCCCATCAGCGCCGAACCCCGCCGTGCGCCGCTGGAGGTCGCGAGCGGGCGCTGGGCCGAGTCAGGGGCGAGGTCGCGGCTGGTTACCCGCACCTCCGAGCGCCTCCGGGCCGAGCCGGCCAGGCAGACGCCGGGACTCCGGCCGCAGCAATGCCTCTTGCGGCCTCGGATCCCCGGAGGGCGGCGCGGGTGGGAAAGGCTAGAGCGGTCCGGATCCGACCGAATGCCCCGCGCCCCACTTAGTGGCCGCGGACCTAAGGCAAGTCACCGGACCTCTCTGCGTCTCGGCTCCTCTTCTGTGAAATGGGGTCACTGCGGTACCCACCTCAGAGAAGACTGTTGCGAGGCTCAATTGAGATATTACATGGTAGCTTGTACTTTTTGCACCCTCCCGAAAAACGCTACCACCACTTAACCATCGCCCAACACAACTGGCTTATTGACTTCCCGGAGGCTACAGAGGAACAGAAGAGGAGATCCGTCTCAGAAGAGGCTTACTGTATTCCATTCTCTCCGAGCTCCCTCTAGACCTTTGTCCCCAAACCAGAAAGAAGCGTTATAAACCATGGCCCTCATCACGGGGAGCCCACGGCATAACCGAGGAGTCATCAGCGATACACATGCAGGAAAGTTACTCCGAAGCTCTTACCAGGGGTCACAATCACCGGCATCTGACGGTTCTCCTGGGAACAGGGGTTACAGCCCCACCTGGCCAGCGCTGAGCTCTGACAAAGTCCTGGGTCTACTCGGCACATCTTGCTCGCTTCCCGAGTTCTGTTCCCTGTTGAAGGAGGTGGCTGGTGGCCACCCCCAAGAACGAGGGCATGGGAGGGGGAGGGGAGCTAGGCTCTGTGTTGGCGGTTGCCATGGTATTGCTCCGAGTTCTGGAGCCAACCTGCCCACTCCCTGAGACACTCAGGTCACAGAAGCAGTAGGTCAGAAGCCTGAGGGGACATAACGAAGGCCACTTTGGAGGCCGCCAGTGCACCTGTTGAGATGGAGGCCTCCGATGGGCAAGGGGCTGAAGGGGACAAGCCACTAAACAAGGTGAAGTGGGGCTAGGGAGGTGAGGGAGGGAAGAAAGGAGGGTCCTTGAGGGGCTGGTCTTGGAAAGCAGAGAACATGAGATTCAGGGAAGAAAAGAAGAAGGAAAAATGGTGATGTACATGAGCTAGCAGGAGACCGAAAGAACAAGAGAAGGTTGATTCATTCAAAGACATACATTCCTGGCAAGATGATTGTTGGTTATGGAGACAAGTGCTTGTGTTTGTGTGTGTGTGCACGTGTGTGTGTGTGCGTGTGCACTTGAGTTATGGTCTGTGTGCTGGATTGGTGTGTTTATGGAGTCGATCTGCCAGAGTCCCCTCGCTCTGGGGCCTGGAGGAGCCTGGGTTCCATACTCTCTCCGTTTCCCTTCCACCCTCTCCCTGGTCTCCGCCTTCAGAGTGGTCTGGGCCTGAGTCTTCCTGAACACAGGCAGGAATTAATGCTCACTTTTCTGAGAGGCTTTTGCAAAGTCAGGTGCAAATCCTACTGTGTCAACCTAATCTTGTGCTCTGACTTCAAGTATTATTTCAAAGTCACTTTGTCTTCATTAATTTTCAGCTTTTTTTTTTGGCCCCACGTTTGCTGTCAGAGAGCTTCTTCTCATTACCATCACTGTCACATGCTTTTCTGAGTGCTCATTATTGTGGCTTGATGCTAAGGGTTGGAGGCGGGCCTGGGACTTAGGCGCTCAATAAATGTTTGCTGAATGGATGAGTGAATGACTCCCTGCTCCCTCCCCCAAGGAGTCCCTTAAATCGCTTGGTGCCTCAAAGTGTTCTCATCCGTAATCAGGGATAATGATGTCTCACCTTAAAGAATTTGTGGGAGAATAAAATGAGTTCGTGTTTATCAAGTGCTTTGCAAAATTAGCTACAATACTGTGCTCTAATGATTATAAAAGAAATGGGCAGGGCATTCTAGGTTTTCTAAGCAGGGATCTTCAGGGTTGGGTTTCTTTGCTGAGGGCTTACTTGCCTCAGGGCTGGGCCAAGGAAGAGGTCCTAGGGAAAACGGAGAAGGGCTTTGGTTGGAGTTTGGACCACTGGCTGCCTCGCACTGCCCCTCAGGAGCACGCACCTAAGCCCCCCAGCTGACCGCGGCACCCTGCCTCCTCCCAGGTGACAGATGTACCCTGCTTGGAGAAGAGTTCCGGCACCACACCCACTGGAGACTCACTTGTACGCCATGCCAAGGGCCTGGGCCAGGACACCTTCAAAATTGTGAGTAAGGGACCTTGTCCCTCCTCCAGGCCAGGAGACCTGGGTCAGAAATTGGCAGGCCTCAGATCCATAGCTTACTGTCCCACTTGTCATGTCAAGTAAGACCTTGACGAGAGCCTCCTTACTTAACCGACTTAACACTTCGTGGCCCATAAGGGCTACTGGTTACTTGGGGCTACCCATCTGCCTCTTCTTTTCTCCTATGGTTGCTCATTTCACCTGTTGCCTCTTCAGTGTAAAGAATATCTAAGGCCACTGAAGAAGTTCCTGCGAAAGCTGCACCTGCCCAGGGATCTTCCCCAGAAGAAGAAGCTAAAGTACATGAAGCAGAGCCTGGTGGTCCTAGGCGACCACATCAACACCTTTTTGCAGCACTACTGCCGAACCTGGGAAATCAAGCACTGGAGGAAGTAGGGCAGCCTTCTTGCCCTTCCCACTATACCCACTCCTGGGCCCCACCCCACACCCCATTCAAGGACACACCTCAGTCAAGATCCCTGAGTCCTTCACCTTTATGTGAAAGAGTGAGGATCCTGGAGTGAGCGTGGTGAAGGAGAGGTGGAGAGAACAGGGGCCTCTAGTTATTCAGGGCAGCACTGATTCATGGCAGCTTGCACACGCAGTGGACAAAGAACTCTCCTGACCCTGTGGAGAATGACCTCTGATCGAAAAACTGCTGTGTGGTGTGGGTGGCCAGCACCAGGATGGGGTACTCAAGGTATAGCAAATGTCCACCTCTCCACGTCCCTGACCAAATCCAAGGAGGCAGGATGTGGTCCATTTCTCCCTGAGTGGGTCATGGACACAAGACAGAGGCTGAAGGGAGAGGGACTGTGCTCTGCCTCCCTCAGCCTTGGTTTCCCCCCGCAGGATGCTCTGGCGATTTGTTTCTCTCTTCTCAGAATTAGAGGCGAAACAGCTTCGCAGGCTCTACAAGTACACCAAGAGCAACCAGACGGCCGAGTTCCTGGTGAGGCGCTCAGGAAAGCTCCTCCCGGGCCCAGCTGAGGGTTGGCTGGTGTGTTCTTAGATTGTGGGGGGAGGCCTGGGGCTGAGGGGGCCCTCTGATACCGCCAGCATCCCTTGACTTGTTTCCACACTCACTGCCTCAGGAAGACCCCACTGCCCCTACCTTTACCCCCGACAGGGGGCACAGTGGGGCTGAAGAGGGCAGAGGCTCAGCTTCAAGTTCTTGGTATTTCTTCACTCTCCACACCCACACCCTGATGTTGACAGGTGCAGGGACATTCCCGAGAAGATACGGGTGGGGATGGTGGAAGCCAGGCAGAGAGGCACAGCCAGCTTGGGGAAGGCTCTGAGGACTATCAGAGCCTGGCCTGACTTTGTTCAAAAACAGTGACTCTCAAACATTTTGGACTCAAGTCATGTTCACCCTCTTAAAGAGCTATTGAGAAGCCCCAAAAGCATTTGTTTATGTAGGTTACAGCTACTGATATTTGCCCTATTAGAAATTAAAACTAGGGGTGCCTGAGTGGCTCAGCTGTTAAGCGTCTGCCTTCGGCTCAGGTCATGGTCCTAGGGTCCTGGGATCGAGCCCCGCATCGGGCTTCCTGCTCGGCGGGAAGCCTGCTTCTCCCTCTCCCACTCCCCCTGCTTGTGTTCTTTCTCTCACTATGTCTCTCTCTGTCAAATAAATAAAATCTTAAAAAAAAGAAATTGAAACTAAAGAAAAAATTCTAAATATGTACTCACTAATCCATTTAAAAATCAAAACAAGGAGCCCATTACATTTTAACATAAATAATTTTTACAAGGAATAGCTATCTTTTTCAAAACAAAAAAATGTAGTGAGAAGAGTAGCATTGTTTGACATTTTCGCAAATCTCTTTAGTGTCTGGCTTAATAGAAAACAGCTGCTTCTGCAGTCTCTTATGATATGTGACTTGGCTGAAGGACGTGAAGAAAACCCAGGCTGTACAGATGTGTAGTTGGAGAAAAGAGTATTTTACTAGCATTTTCAGAGAGTCATGGATATTTTTCTTTGATACCACACCAAAACCCAACAAGTGGCAGCTACTTATTAGCAATGTGGAATCTGAAACCATATCAATGAATGTTTATATACGTATATATAATTTTAGGTTTACAGAAAATTTGGGTGGAAAGTACAGAGATTTCCCGTATACTAACCCCTCCTGTTGCCCTCATTATTAGCATTTTGCATTAGAGAGGTACATTTATTACCATCGCTAAGCCAGTATTGACACATTATTTATGACACATTATTAACTAAATAATGTCCATAGTTTATATTAGGGCCCAATCTTTGTGTTGTACATGCTAGGTTTTTTTTTTTAAGATTTTATTTATTTATTTGAGAGAGAGAGACAGAGATAGTGAGAGAGAGCACGAGCAGGGAGGAGAGGGAGAAGCCCTCTGCCAAGCAGGGAGCCCGATGCGGGGCTCCATCTCAGGACCCTGGGATCATGACCTGAGCCGAAGGCAGACGCTTAACCAACTGAGCCACCCTATAGGTTTTGACAAATGCATACTGACATGTATCCACCGTTCCAGTATCGTACAGAATAGTTTCACTGCCGTAAAAATCCTGTGCTCCACATATTCATCCCTCCATCCTTTCCCTCCAAACTCCTGGCAACCATTGATCTTTTTACCATCTCAATATTTCCAGAATGTCATACAGTTGGAATCATACAGTGTGTAGCTTTCTCAGATTTGTATCAATGACCTTTTCACACTAGGTTCATTAGAATCCATTGGTTTCTCTCTTGCACTTTGAGGAGACCCCACTTTGCAGGGGGTCAGCGGGATCAAAATATTTCAGGGGTCCCCAGGGTTTCACAGAGCACCCTTTGGGAATCACTGGTTCAAAATAAGAATCATAGGTAACAGTTTCTATGTGCCAGGCCCTTTATGTTCCCTCCTAGAATCTTCAAAAGTAACCCTACATGGTAATTACAATTAGTGTCCACAGTGTGTAAATGAAGATGCCAGATGCAGAGAGGTAAAGTAACATGACCCAGACCACATAGCCAGTGGGGGCAAAAGCCGGGTTCAAACGTAATCTGGCTCAGGGGAAAGCCTTGCTCTAACTACGGCACCCCACCCCACTCTAGCTACGCATCTTTAACCCAATCCTTTCCCCCTTTGGGTCTCTGTTTCTTCCTCTGAACATGAATGGGTGGATCATTTCAGGGAATCCTCCTCTGAATATGAGGTGTTGTCATTTTAGTGATTCCCGGATTTCACTGGCCAGGAAAATTTCAAAAGATATTTTTAGGCTCTCAATTTTAATCTTGCCAAAGACTTTAAAACAAATACCATTGTTTCATTACAAACAAATGCATAAGGCACTATAACTCTAGGCCAACAGACACATGAGAAGATGCTCAACATCACTTATCATCAGGGAAATAGGAATCAAAACTACAATGAGATGCCACCTCACACCTGTCAGAATGGCTAGAATTAACAACACAGGAAACAACAGGTGTTGGTGAGGATGCGGAGAAAAAGGAACCCTCCTAACACTTTCCGCAGCCGCTGTGGAAAACAGTATGGGGGTTCCTCCAAAAGTTAAACATAGAACTACCTTATGATTCAGCAATTGCACGACTAGGTATTTACCCAAAGTATACAAAAATACTGATTTGAAGGGGCACATGCATCCCGATGTTTATAGCAGCATTATCAGCAATAGCCAAATTATGGAAAGAGCCCAAACATCCATTGACTGATGAACGGATAAAGAAGATATGAGATATACATATATATATATATATCAGCCATCAAAAGAATGAAATCTTGCCATTTGCAATGACGTGGATGGAGTTACAGTGTATTATGCTGAGCGAAATAAGTCAGTCAGAGAAAGACAAATACCACATGATTTCACTCATGTGGAATTTAAGAAAACAGATGAACATAGGGGAAGGGGAAAAAAGAGAAAGGGAAGCAAATCATAAGAGACTCTTAACTATGGAGAACTCTTAACTATAGAGCCATAGAGAGCTATAGCAACTGAAGGTCGCTGGAGGGAGGTAGGCGGGGCATGGGCCAGCTGGGTGATGGGGAGTAAGGAGGGCACTTGTTGTGAGGAGCACTGGGTGTTGTATGGAAGTGATGAATCACTAAATTCTACTCTGGAAACCAATATTACACTATGTTAACTAGAATTTTAATAAAACCTCGAAGCAAATTAAAAAAGACACTATATATAACTCTAAAAAGAGATGGAGGACATATATCCAAGTAAAGAAGCACCCAAGAAAAGACGGTTGGCAGCCTGGCCTCAGTGCCCCCACGGTCCTTCCTCTCCCCCGTCTGTGACTCGTGCCTCCTGCTGGCTAGGCAGGGGGGGTGAGGTGCAGGCAGACCACGGTCATTTCCTCACGGGGGCAGGGCTGGGGCTCTGGAACGTGGGGCCCTCTCTTCTCCACGCTCTCCTCAACATTATGGGCCCATTGCAGGTGACGTTCTGCCCCTTGGACACCCTGGAGAGCTCCCTGCTGGCCGACCGGGAAGACAGTCTGCCCAAGCTGTGCAGTGCGTGGGGGCTGCACAACAACATCAGCTGCATGAAGGAGAGGCTGTCCAAGATGCAGGTGCCCGGCCGAGAGGCCTCCCTGCTGGGGGAGCCACCACCCCGGGGCCTGGGCAGGAAAGGTAATGCCCTTAGGTGTGGGGGCATTGACAGCCCTCCCTTCCCATCTTCCCTTTAACCCCACACTTCTCTCTCGGTCCATCTTTCCTTCCCCTTCTGCACTTTCTTCTTTTCTCTTTTTTGTCCCCCTCCCTGCGGGGGTGCTTATCATAGAAAGTTTGAAATGTATAGATAAGTGCAAAACAGGAGAGAGGAAAATCACCCATCCCCCAAGGCCATGACCGGTAAAAGGTTTCGCGTGTCTCCCCTCAGCATTCTGCATGATTTCCCTCTGGAGGTCTCATGATGCATACAGTTTGGGATCCTGCGTTTTTCAATGAACAGTTTAAACGAAGCCACTTGCCCATAGGAGTAGAGGCAGAGACCATCGCTGGCAGTCAGGAGTGGGGACTCCCAGGAGGTGTCTAAGCAGAGGCGGGAAGCCTGCTCTGGGTGTTGGGTGGGCTGTGGACTAAGGAAGTGGTTCATTCCCACAGCAGGGGGAAAGTCGAGTCAGATGGCCTGGGACTGGCCTTCCCGGCAGCCTTGGTCTCTGCCACGACTGCACTGCTTGGCCCTCTGGACAGAGGCTGTGGGGTGAGGGGACAGAGACTCTTCAGTGAGGGGTCCCAGCCAAGGTTGGAAGCTATGAAGGCCCCTCCTGTGCACTGAGGTACAAAGAGATGTAGGAGCCACTTACCCTTCTCCCTTCTGGATCCGGCTTCGGGGACCACAGTTTAGCTGTTCTTGCTTTACTACTGGGGGAGCAAGTGAAGGTGAACAGAGTGGCCTAGGATCTCTGAGTGTGGTCCTAAATTGGCCCCAGGTGTTCCTCTGAGGGTCGGGCTGGCTGGGTCTGATGCAGGCCCCCCGGCGCTCGGGGCCTCGCCCACCAGTCACAGCTGCCCCGAGGGGAGAGCAGGAGGGAGAATGGGGCAGGGGCAGTGGGCGCGTGTCAGGCAATTACTGAGGCCCAGAGCTCTGTCTGGGCTCTGTGAGGGCCCTTGGCCCTGGTACCTATAGTTTAAATTGAGGAAGCAAAATATCCAATGGAATGAAGGCCAGTCCATGATGAAGATGATGTAGGCCACGCAGTTCATGAATCAGATAGGGAAAGTGAGCTCTGGGCTTTGGGGCCAGCCTCCTCCATACCAGGGGACTGGTATCTTTATTTCACCTAACCCTCACCCCTCCGGCATCCTCAGATGGGTGTTATCACCCCCCTTTTACGAATGAGCCATCCGAGGCCACAGGGCAAAGGGTAGGACAGGCTGGCTGGAGGAGGTAATTCTGGGACGGGCTTTAAAGAACGGGCAGAGGAGAAGGAGGGGAGGAGGGGTAAGGGAGGGAAGGAGAGGAAGGAAAGGTGTGTGCAGAGATGAGGGGCAATGAGCAGACAGTCTGGGCCTGGAGGTGAATGGAAGAGCAGGTTGAAGAAGTGCAGGACGAGGGGTAATAGGAAAAAGCCTTGGATGGTGGGTTAAGAACGTTGGCTTTTATGTAATTCTTAAAATAACATTTTATTCCTACAAACAGAAGCGTAGCATAGAAAATAAGGTGATACCGACAAGCAAAAATAAGAAAATATAAACATCACATTGTCCTCCCTACTGCTAGCACTTTCCAGATGTTTTTTATACATATCAATACATGTATTTTAGCCAAATGAGATCTCACTGCGTATAGGATTTTGATTGGAACTTGCTTTTTTCAGTTAATTAGATCAGCATTCCATGTCAATATTTTCCTTTCATCCAATTGTTGGATTAAGTACTCCTTCTTCAAATTTTCCCAGTAGTCCAGGACCTTTCTTGCACCGATTTCCCACTCATGCATCATTGCACCTGGTCATGTCTCTTCCATCCCTTTGAACCCAACAAAATCCCCTTTTTCACATCCTGACTTGTTGAAGAGATCAGGTCACTGTTCTGCAGAATGTTCCACTTTTGACACTTGTTGCTTCCTTTTGGCATTTTTTTTTAAGCTTGTTCCTCTGTGCATAAACAGGACTTCAGATCAAAAGTCCTGATGAAGTCCTGTTAAATATTTGTTTGCCTGGGATACAGACAAGGTTGTGTTCTTCACCTTGTGTTATATGACAAAGCACGTGCTGTCTGCTGGACCCACCATGAACGGGCTCTGGTCAATCACTGAGTCCATCTGTGATATTAAAGGTAACCCATCTGGTGTTTCTTTGGCACCATGTTCATAAGTCAGTTTTTAAGTAAAAAGATGGCAGGGGTTGGCAAACCGTCTGGCAGCCAAGTCCTGGGAACCAGGGCCTGGAATCTGAGACGGGTGTGGGGAGGTCTCAGCGTCAAGAAATGTGGTCTGGTCCTGACTCTGCCCCTCTCTTGCCTAAGGCTTTGGGCAGGGTGGGCTCTGCGCTTGGGTGAGATCCCTCATCTGTAAATCGGGGTGATACAGTCTTCCTCCGCCACAGGGTTTCTGTGAGAAAAGAGGAAGGGACAGAGGTTGCAAGTGAAGATAAGATTTTGTCATTCTTCCTTTCTGTCCCTACCACCCCCCCTGACATGTTACAGGCTGAGATTCTCTTACTGCTTATGTTATCAGGACTGTGTCACTTTCCCTTTTCAGGTTCTCTAAGGAAACTTCCTCACAGAACAAAACTCAAGAGAAAGAGGATTAAGGAAGCCCCAGAGACTCCAGGGACCCGCCCGTAAGAACAGCCAGGCAGGAGGGGCAGGGGCAGCTGGCCCTGGCTCCCAGAGCACTTGTCTTCAACACCTCTGCACCCTGGAGGCTGGGGGCCAATGAGGGGAAAGAAGAGAACTGTCTTTGTCAGAAGGATGATCAGGTCTTAGTTATGTATAAACGGGGTGGGGAAATAAACATCCTTAAGACAGTTCTACCTTACTTGGCTAACAGTCATCATTCATTCATTTTGTAATTTATTAAAAAAAAATATTTGCCAGCTACCTTCTGAGCGGCAGGTGCCCCACACGAGCACAGACAAATAAGGGGTGGTCACTTGCGTCCATGGCCGTCCATCGCCACCTAGAGCAGGAGACACACGTGGAGAGATGTTACAACAGTTGAATAGAGGTGCGCGGGAGGCCTTGGCCGGTAACAAAGGAGTGATGTATGCCCAGGGAGGGCGCAGTGTCGGGGGGCACGGTGGGGAGCGGGCCTGGAGTCAGAGAGGGAGAAGTCCGGCAGCCTGCCTCAGTTGTCTGCACTCGGTCTCCTGAGTAACCTGGGGGGGGACCATGGCAAGGGAGCCGTCAAGCAGTGGGAACGAGCTGGTGTGACCTGGCGCCTGGGGAGATGCTCTGCAGGCCGCAAGCAAAGTGCACGGAAGTGAGAGACGGGAGAGGCCGGAGGCGGTAGAGGAAGCCACATCAATAGTCGTAGCTAGGATGGTGGTTAAAACCGGTGGTCAAAAATCAGCCGCTGCCTGCGAAACTCGGACCACTGGTGTGTTGTTTGCCCCTTGTGTTCTACTTAGTGTTTAAAACATTTAAAAAAAAAAATCAGTTGCCAAAATTAACTTGGTACATTTCACATTAAAAACAACGAACAGCAACAGATTTCTGGCTTTTAACAACTTGCCACATGTGGATGTGCCTCCCCGCAGAAGGGCACGTGGCTCAGGTTTCACGGATACTCTTTCGGCTTCACGGCAGTCCCCACCCTTCCCTCTTGCCTCACACTCTGGCCTTCTTCCCTTTCACTCGTTTCGCTTTTCATATTTGCTACCCTGGGGATATACAAAGGCAGTGAAGATGCGCAAAAAGGGGGGTGGGGTGAATTTGTGACATTACTTAGGATAAAACGGACAGTTTTGGTGACAGATGTGAGAGATAAAAGAGGGAGGAGAAAGGTAGTGAAGATGGTACTTTGTTTCTAGCTAGAAAGACCATGTAGCTGGTGGTCAGCTCCAGGAGGGGACACAGGTGCAATCATTTTCCAAAAGCACAGGAGGCAGCAACATACGAGGTGCCCCATATGTGTGTGACCCTTTCTCCTCCCCTCCCTCAATTCATATTCCGGAGTGAGCATCATCACAATGTTTAAGTGTCAAAATGAATATCAATCTAGACTTGAAGAACAAGTACACGGAAGTATAAAGAGGGAAAAAACACCCTGGCTCTCTCTTTGTTGTTTACACTCTTTGCTTCCCAGAAGTGGCGAGATGAGAGTACGGGCTTGGGGGTTGGCCTCGCTCCAGGGGCCCCTGGCAGTCCTGACAACGCGAGGAGGATTTACCAGAGAAGGGTGAGCTGGCTGGAGGATGTCCCTGATGATGGAGGGCCTCTCCAATTTTCTCCACTCCTGAGCGATTTCACTGACAAGGTCCCAGGGAAAGGGCTGGCCATTCTGGGAACACAACAGAAAAGGGAGGTGTCCCTGTGTGTGATGCAGCACCACCACCCAGAGGAACGACAGGGTTCTACAGCCTCATTCTTCCAACTGAGGCAGGGCATGAGCAGAGGCGGAGACCAGGGGGAGGGCTGGGAACTTTATATCCGCCCTCGGACCGCAGGAGGCTGGAAGGCAAAATAGGCAACAGTCTTGGTTCTGAGGCCCTCTTAACTCTTTCCTCAAATTTAGTAGGATCTCAGAATTCCAAAAAAGATCACAGGACATTGCTTCACTCAAAACCCTCCAACAGCACAAAGCATTTTTAGGGCAGTGAAAATACTCAGTGTGATACTAGAATGGTGGATATGTGTCATTATACGCGTGTCCAAATCCATAAAATGTGCAACATCAAGAGTGAGCCCTACTGGAAACTATGGATCCTGGGTGATGATGTGTCCTTGTAACAGGTGTATCACTCCGGTGGGGGCGGGGGGTGAATAATGAGGAGGCTGTGCATGTGTGGGGATGGTGGTGTACGGGAAATCTCTGAATCTTCTGCTCAAATTTGCCATGAACCTAAAACTGCTCTAAAAAAATAAAATATTAAGGGGTGCCTGGGTGGCTCAGTTGGCTAAGCGTCCGACTTTTGGTTTGGGCCCAGGTCATGATCTCCAGGTCCTGGGATGGAGCCCCACATCTGGCTCCCTGCTCAGCGAGGAGTCTGCTTCTCCCTCCCCCTCTGTGCCTCCCCCTCACTCGTGCTCTCTCTCTCTCTCTCAAATAAATAAATAAATAAAATCTTTTTTTTTTAAGTCACCTTCTTGGTGTAGCGTAGCATGTACCCTCGTTTTATTTTTTATTTTTTACTTTTTTAAAAGATTTTATTTATTTGACACAGAGAGAGACAGCGAGAGCAGGAACACAAGCAGGGGGAGTGGGAGAGGGAGATGCAGGCTTCCTGACGAGGAGGGATCCCGATGTGGGGCTCGATCCCAGGACCCTGGGATCATGACCTGAGCTGAAGGCAGACGCTTAACGACTGAACCACCCAGGCGCCCCTGTACCCTCATTTTAAATCCCAACATCCACACACACCCTGAATATCCCTTACTCTGCTTTTGTTTTCCTAAGGCACTTATGCCTCTCAAATATTATATAATTTAATGATTATATTTCTCGTTTGTTGATGGTATCCTCCCACTAACATGTAAGTTCCACAAGGGCAGAGCCTTTTGTCTGTTTTGTTCATTGCTGTATCTCAAGCAATTACAGCAGTACCCCCAGCATGTGGCAGGTACGTAACAAACATTTGTAGAATGAATGAACGAATGAGCGAACCCAACTTGAGCATTTAGTCCCACCACTTCCTGGTTCAGAGGGGGGAAAAAGAGGCCCAAGAAGAAAGGTTGACTTCTCCGAGGTTGGGCAGGAAGTCAACGCTGGAATTGGGACTTATTCAAACTTGATGCCCCTGGGCCAGCACACTTCCCATACACCCATGACACATGGTCCACCTGCCCTTGGCCGAAATGCTCATGCCCCACAAACAACCCACCAGACTCAATGCATTAGTTCTCTGATACTTTGTATATTCTTAGCTAAGGTATCTCTACCCAAAGTATGACTCTCCAAGCTGGACTTGGGGACACCAGAAGCAGGTGGTTGGGGAAGGCTATTTGGAGATGAAGTGCCCAGGTGGGGACCCCCCAATTACACTTTGGCCTATGGTGACTTAGGGGGTAGTCTCACTGTAGGGAAAAGGCCTCACCAAGAGCCAGACCAGGGAGCCCTCTAGGAGGGCCCCTCCAGTAGAGAACAGTGGATATTTTCCCCCAAGTCTTACATGGAAGCAACTTAGAGCTGGGCCAGCTGAATTGAAATACTGACTTTCCAGGTCTCCTGGCTCCACACCCAGTGCTTCTATGTTTTAACTTTATGATTTTTCCTTTGTGCATGCAGACGTTTTCTATTTTTATGTAGTTCAGTGTCCTTCCTTTAATGGCTTATGACTTGGAAAGGTTTTCCCCACTCAGAGAATATTTAAAATTGTGTCTCTCCTTCTAGCACTAGGGTTTCAATTTTTACATTTAAATCTCTGGTCTATCTGAAATTTATTTTGGTATAAGTTGTATAATAGGAATGCAACATATTTTTTTTTCAGATGGCTAACCAGTTGTCCTTGCACATGTGGGAGTATATTTATAGGATAGGGGGAAAAATCCATCTTTCCCACACTAATTTGAAGTGTCACTTATACATTAGATGCCCGATTTATTTGGGTCTATTTCTGAACGTTCTGTTCTGGTCCATTCATCTGTGTCCATGTAGAATTTTAATGAAAAAGCAGAAAAATATACTAACATAGCAAGAGTACATAAGGGACACCTGGCTGGCTCAGTTGGTAGAGCATGTGACTCTTGATTCTTTTAAAAAAATTATTTTTTTAAAGATTTTATTTATTTATTTGAGAGAGAGAGAGCGCACATGAGGGGGGAGGGTCAGAGGGAGAAGCAGACTTCCTGCTGAGCAAGGAGCCCGATATGGGACTCGATTCCGGGACTCCAGGATCATGACCCGAGCCAAAGGCAGTCGCCCAACCAACTGAGCCACCCAGGTGCCCAAAAATTATTTTATTTATTTATTTATTTAGAGATCAATTTATTTAGAGATCACCCAATGTGTGGCTCAAGCTTACAACCCCAAGATCAAGAGTCGCACACTCTACAGACTGAGCCAGCCAGATGCCTCTAATCCATTTTGAATTTATTTTTGTGTATGGTGAAAGTGGTCCAGTTTCACTCTTTTGCATGTGGCTGTCCAGTTTTCCCAACACCCTTTGTTGAAGAGATGTATTTTTTCCATTGTATATTCATTTCTCCTTTGTCGAAGATTAACTGACCATATAATTGTGGGTTTACTTCTGGATTTTCTATTCTATTCCATTGATCTATGTGTTTATTTTTATGCCAGTACCATATTATTTACTACCACTTTGTCATATAACTTGAAATCTGGAATTGTGATGTCTCCAGTTTTGTTTTTTTCTTTTCAAAATTGCTTTGACTATTCGAGGTCTTTGTGCTTCCATACAAATTTTAGGATTGTTTGTTCTAGCTCAGTGAAAAATGTTATTGTATTTTGATAGAGAATGCATTAAATCTGTAGATTGCTTTGGGTAGTACAGATATTTTAATGATATTTCTTCTTCCAATCCATGAGTATGGAATGTTTTTCCATTTTTAATTAATTAATTAATTTCTATGTTTTTCCATGTCTTTGTGTCATCTTCAATTCCTTTCATTAGTATCTTATAGTTTTCACAATACAAGTCTTTCAACTCTTTGGTTAAGTTTATTCCTAGATATCTTATTGGTTTTGGTGCAATTGTAAATGGGATTGTTTTCTTAATTTCTCTTTCTGCTGCTTCATTATTAGTGTATAGGAATGCAACAGATTTTCTATGTTGATTTTGTATCCCACGACTTTATTGAATTCATTTTTCAGTTCTAGTAATTTTTTGTTGGAGTCTTTAGGGTTTTCTATATATAGCATCATGTCATCTGCAAATAGTGAGTTTTACTTCTTCCTTACCAATTTGGGTGACTTTTCTTTTTTTTTTTTTTAAGTGACTTTTCTTTTTGTTGTCTGATTGCTGTGCTAGAACTTCCAGTACTATGTTGAATAAAAGTGGTGAGAGTGGACATCCTTGTCTTGTTCCTTGCCTTAAAGGAAAAGCTCTCAGTTTTTCATCATTGAGTATGATGTTGGCTATGGGTGTTTCATAAGTGGCCTTTATTATGTTGAGATATGTTCCCTCTAGACCTACTTCGCAGAGGGTTTTCTTTAATCATGAATGGATGCTGTACTTTGTCAAATGTTTTTCTGCATCTACTGAAATAATCATATGGTTTTTATCCTTTCTCTTATTGATATGAAGTATGTTTATTGTTTTGCAAATATTAAGCCCTTGCATCCTGGGAATAAATCCCACTTGATCGTGGTGACTGATTTTTTAAATATATTGTTGGATTCAGTTTGCTAATATTTTGTTGAGGATTTTTTTTAAAGATTTTATTTATTTATTAATGAGAGACAGAGAGAGAGAGGCAGAGGAAGAAGCAGACTCCCAAGGAGCAGGGAGCCTGATGCGGGACTCGATCCCAGGACCCTGGGATCATGACCTGAGCCGAAGGCAGATGCTCAACCGACTGAGCCACCCAGGCGCCCTTGCTGAGGATTTTTGCACCTACATATATGAGAGATATTGGCTTGTAGTTCTCTTTTTTTGTGTGTGTCTTTATCTGGTTAGTATCAGGGCGATCCTGGCCTCATAGAATGAATTTGGAAGTTTTCCTTCCTCTTGTATTTTTTGGAGTAGTTTGAGAAGAAGGGGTATTAGCTATTCTTTTAATGTTTGGTAGAATTTGCCTGTGAAGCCATCTGGTCCTGGACTTTTGTTTTTCGGGAGTTTTTTGATTAATGATTCAATTTTATTGCTGGTGATTGGTCTGTTCAAGTTTTCTATTTCTTCCTGCTTTAGTTTTGGTGGGTTATAAATTTTTAGGAATTTATCCATTTCTTCTAAGTTGTCTAATCTGTTGGCATATGGGTTTTCATAATATTCTGTTACAATTGTTTGTATTTCTGTGGTGTTGGTTGTTATCTCTTCTCTTCCATTAGTAGTTTTATTTGGGTCCTCTCTCTTTTTTTTTAATGAGTGTGGCTAGAGTTTCATCCATTTTGTTGATCTTTCCAAAGAATCAGCTTCCAGTGTCACCGATCTGTTCTATTGTGGGTTTTTTTTTTTAAGTTTTTATGTCATTTATTTCTGCTCTAGTCTTTATTATTTTCTTCCTTTTGCAGGGCTTGAGTTTTGTTTGCTGCTCTTTTTCTAGCTCCTTTAGGTATAAGTTTAGGTTGTTTGAGATTTTTCTTCCTTCTTGAGGTAGCTCTGTATTGCTATAAACTTCCCTTTTAGGGGGCGCCTGGGTGGCTCAGTTGGTTAAGCGACTGCCTTCAGCTCAGGTCATGATCCTGGAGTCCCGGGATTGAGTCCCGCATCGGGCTCCCTGCTCAGCAGGGAGTCTGCCTCTCCCTCTAACCCTCCCTCCTCTCATGTACTCTCTCTCTCTCATTCTCGTTCTCTCAAATAAATAAATAAATAAATCTTAAAAAAAAAAACTTCCCTTTTAGGACCACTTTTGTTGCATCCCAAAGATTTTTGACTGTTGTGTTTTCATTTTCATTTGTTTTCATGTAATTTTTGATTTCTTAAGATTACAAGTATTTAAAAAAAGACTTTTTGGTATTTTCCATATATAGTTAATATACATCACCTGTATGAGATAGAAAAAAAGTATTTGGTTTTTCGATGTCAGTTTATCAATCCCATTCCACCTCATGGGGCTCCCTCCCCTCCCCTCACTTTTGCTCAGTGGGAGGGTTAGTATGGCTAGAAAAAGGGTCTCATAGTCTCCTCTTTGGATTTTCCCTAAAGTTTGTGTGAACTCATTTAACATTCTCCCCACAACCCCCCACCCCTTGTGGTATAGCTTCTCCTGGTGTGGGAGAGTAGTGTCCTAAATTCTCAGGTTGGCCCTGGGAGTCTGCAGCCAAAGAGCCTGGTGATATCTATGGCTTTGAGATGACCAGAGGCAAGGGCACAGCTGTACGGGTCATGTTGCATTTTTTGCTAGATGTAGGATTCTGGTCCAGCTCCAAAGTCTGCATTCTAAACCATACTAGAGATGTCTCTAGGATATGATAAACCCTCCATCAGGGAGATGTTAAGAAACAGATATGGGATGTCCTTAGGGGCAGAGAGATCTTTGAGGACCCAGAGCAATCTTGGGCTTGAGTGAGTCTGTCCACACTACCATTCTGGCCTGGGTTGTGCTAGTGAACTGTGAGCTTCCTGGAAATGTTGGTAGGCTTTGATAGACTCCCTCCTCCAACTTCTCTCTTCTCAGACTCCTCCCTTTCTCACCTGTAGTGACTTCTCTGTCATTGGAACCAACCTTCAGAAGGACGCAATCTTCCTAACACTCTTCCTCCACAAACCTGACCTGAAGCCAAGAGCTTAGCTCAACCCTACTTACTATCCAAATCCTGAGTAACTGCTATGGTGCTGGGTACCAGCTGAGTCTTACAGGTGCATCCTGGCAGATGGAGTCACCTGGCTAGGCATGCTGCATCATCACGTATTTAGTAAAAGGGAGGTTTTCAGGCTCCTCTTTCTTCTCCTCCATAATCCTCTAGCAAGGGAGAAAGGAACTAACATTTCCACAATGTCTATAATGGGCGTGGTACTGACTCAGGCATTGCATTCATTTTATTTAATCTTCATTATAATCCAAGAGCCAGGTAGTGTCCTTTTCATTTGAAAGATGAGGAGCCAAGGTCAGGAATTTGCCTAAGTCCTCCAAGCTAGTAAAAAGCAGCTCCTCTGGACTCTTAAGTCCTTGTTCTCATTGTAAGCACCCTGCCTCCCTAGAATTCTCACCTTCAGATGAACCTTGACTTTATTTATAAAATATTTATTTATTTGAGAGAGAGCGAGCGAGCTCTCGCACAAGCAGGGGGTGGGGGGCGGAGGGAGGAGCAGGCTCCCCGCTGAGCAGGGAGCCCAATGTGGGGCTCCATCCCAGGACCCCAGGACCATGACCTGAGCCGAAGGCAGACGCTTAACTGAACCACCCAGGTGCCCCAAAACTTGACTCTCGGTAATCATGTTTCTAAAAACTAAAAGATTTGAATGATCAAATATATACTAGGTAAACTTCATCCCAGTCAAAAAGCACCAAAGGTTCTTTATTTTTTTAAAGATTTTATTTATTTATTTGAGAGAGTGAGCACAAGCGGGGTGAAGGGGCAGAGGGTGAAGGAGAGGGAGAAGCAGACACCCCGCTGAGCAGGGAGCCCGTTGCAGGGCTTGATCCCAGGACCCTGGGATCATGACCTGAGCTAAAGGCAGACGCTTAATGGACTGAGCCACCCAGGCGCCAGTTTGTTTTTAAGTAATCTCTTACCCAATGTGGAGCTCGAACTCATGACTCCGAGATCAGGGGTCGCATGCTCTACTGTGAGTCAGCCAGGCGCCCCTAAGGGTGGTTTTTAAATAATGACTCTTTGTTTGGTCTTGTGTAATTTAGTTACTCTGACACCAACATACCAGATGCAGAACATGTGCTGTGATGAGAGCCAATAACAGAAGAGAAAAATACTCAAACGACTTTAGGAGCAGCAAGAGTCAAGGACAAAGCCTGATTCTGTGCTGAGCAGGAATTTAAATGCAAATCAAGTTTGACATGTTCTATCAACGTTCTAATTCAGAAAATAAATTGTACTCGGGCGCCTGGGTGGCTCAGATGGTTGGGCATCTGCCTTCGGCTCAGGTCATGATCCCAGGGTCCTGGGATCGAGTCCCGCATCGGGCCTCCTGCTCCTTGGGAGCCTGCTTCTCTCTCTCCCCCTCCCTCTGTCTCTCATGAATAAATAAAGAAAATCTTAAAAAAAAAAAAAAAAAAAGAATCTCTTAAAAAAAAAAAAGAAAATAAATTGTACTCAAGCTTTATCAAGGCACTGAGTGGAAGTGATCAGATTTTTTCAAACTTTATCATACTTTATCATGTCTTATATAACTGCTAATGCAATTGGAAAGTTTGTCCTAAAAATTTTAACTGTGGTAACTCATAAAATGTATCATCTTAAGTGTACAGTTCAGTAGTAGTATGTCCATTGTTGTGTAATGAATCTCCAGAACCATTTCATCTTGCAAAACTGAAACTGTACCCATTAAGCGACCACTCCCCATTTTCAGCTCCTCCGGGCTCTGACAACTACCATTCTACTGTCTCTGTGTTTGACCACATACCTCATGTAAGTAGATTCATACTTAACAGTTACAGTATACTCTCCCCTCCCTTTTGTGCCTGGCTTATATCACTTTAGCATTATGCCCTCAAGGTTCAATGTTGTAGCATGTGTTAGAAATTCCTTCCTTTTGGGGGCGACTGGGTGGCTCAGTTGGTTAAGTGACTGCCTTCAGCTCAGGTCATGATCCTGGAGTCCCGGGATCGAGTCCCACATCGGGCTTCCTGCTCAGCAGGGAGTCAGCTTCTCCCTCTGACCCTCTTCCCTCTCGTGCTTTCTATCTCTCATTCTCTCTCTCAAATAATCTTAAAAAAAAAATCTTAAAAAAAAAAGAAATTCCTTCCTTTTGGGGCGCCTGGATGGCTCAGTTGGTTAAGTGTCTGCCTTTGGCTCGGGTCGTGATCCTGGGGTCCTGGCATCGAGCCCCATATCTGGCTCCCTGCTCTGTGGGGGGCCTGCTTCTCCCTCCCCGTCTCTCATGAATAAATAAAATTTTTTAAAAGTTTAAAAAAAGAAATTTTTTCCTTTTTAAGAAATAATTCTTATTTTGAATATTATTATTTTTTAAGATTTTATTTGTTTCACAGAGAGAGACACAGCAAGAGAGGGAACACAAGCAGGGAGAGTGGGAGAGGGAGAGGGAGAAGCAGGCTTCCCGCCGAGCAGGGAACCCCATGCGGGGCTCGATCCCAGGTCCCTGGGTTATTATCATTCAGGATAATATTGCATTGTATGGATATATCACATTTTGTTTATCCATTCATCCACTGATGGACATTTGGGTTGCTTCTATATTTTGGTTATTATGAATAATGATGCTATGAACATGGTGTACAAATGAAAGACCCTGCTTTCAATTCTTTTGAACATATACCCCTAAGAAGGATTGCTGGATCACATGGTAATTCTATTTTTAATTTTTTGAGGAACCACCTTACTGTTTACCATAGCAGATGCACCTTTTTACATCCCCATCAATAATGCATGAGGTCGGGGCACCTGGGTGGCTCAGATGGTTAAGCCTGCCTTCGGCTCAGGTCATGATCCCAGGGTCCTGGGATCGAGCCCGTCTGGCTTCTGGCTCAGTGGGGAGCCTGCTTTTCCCTCTCCCTCTCCCCCTGCTCGTGCTGTTATCTCTGTGTCTCAAATGAATAAATAAAATCTTTAAAAAAAAATGCATGAGGTCTCCAACTTCTCTACATCCTTGCCAACGCTTTTGTTTTTGATAACAACCATCCTGATGAGTTTGAGTTTGCCTTGAATTTTTGAACTGTAGAAATAGATGTGTATAAAGTAAGTGGGTGTGGTTTGCTAACATATTTAGAATAGTATCTGCTACAGAGTAAATTCTATGTAAAATTTGTTAAATGCACAATCAGCAACGTTTGTAAGCTGTAAAGTTTTAATTATGTTAGTTGTATGTTCATAGGGTAATGTCTTTTTAACTAAGTTTTAAATAAAATGGGGCTTAAGTACCAAGAAGAGGCAATTCAAACTTTCAGGGAAGGCTTCCTTGTCCTTTGAGTTTGACAGATGAATAAAAGTTTAGGCACAAAATGGCATTCCATACAAAAGAGAGAACAGCATGTTCAAAGTCATGGGAATGTAAAAAGAAAAATTTAAGCAGTCTCATTGCAGGTGGCATGTGAGATCAACCCAGTGCTGACTATTGCAAGTGAAGGTGGGATTTTGTTGAAATGTTAATTTTCTTTATATTAACTTAAAATTTGGCTTCACTTCCAGCACCAGCTGTT
Source organism: Eumetopias jubatus (assembly GCF_037043125.1). Classification (NCBI taxonomy): domain Eukaryota; kingdom Metazoa; phylum Chordata; class Mammalia; order Carnivora; family Otariidae; genus Eumetopias; species Eumetopias jubatus. The sequence goes on along the minus strand of NW_028274816.1, from coordinate 117,941,364 downwards.
CTGCGTGCTTACGATTCACTGTTTCATGGCAGATTTTCTTAAAGACCTAATTTGAGGGCGCCCGGGTGGCTCAGTCGTTAAGCGTCTGCCTTCAGCTCAGGTCATGATCCCGGGGATCCTGGGATCGAGCCCCACATCAGGCTCCCTGCTCGGCAGGAAGTCTGCTTCTCCCTCTCCCACTCCCCCTGCTTGTGTTCCCTCTCTCGCTGTGTCTCTGTCAAATAAATAAATAAAATCTTAAAAAAAAACAAAAAAACCCAGGTTGCAATAATAATCCCAAGTCCCGACCAAAAGTGATCACAACTGAATTGGAAACAGATACACTATGAATGCAGGAACACTATATTTATTAGGTCAGTAATTCATTTTTAGCAATACAAGTACAGAATATATCACAATGCTGGTTACAAACATACTTAGTATGGTTCAATGGTTACAAATAATGGTGGGCACTACAAGTTTGTGTTAAAAGGATGATATGAAAGGTCATTCTGACACAATGAACAATTGTCTTAAAAAAATCTCAATGACCCTAGATATTTCTATAGAAATTACTGTGGCACTATTAGTGGGGATTTTCATGTAAAGAATTGTTAGTAATTTGTTTCATTAAGAGCTCTTGAGCCTATTAAACTAAAATCCCCTGTTGCTTAATAAAGTATAAAAATAGTACTGACTTGGTAATATTTAATAAAAGGTAGCATTCATTCACATCATAAAAGTAGAACTAAACTGAAAAGTTTTAGTTACCATGGCAACATCTTTCCATAAAAGGAATATACAGAAATGAGTAATGTTACACAAACGGTACCTGCAACAATTATCTAGTGATCCAACACTTAACTTGTGCACCACAAACCAGGTTTTCTAGATATCTATATATAGCATATATTTTTAATCTTAAATTTTACTTTTGAAAAAAAATGTGTACTTCAACAAACTCACTAAGGCCACTCATGCTATAGATACCTAGGACTGCAATTAAAGAATAGTATTATTTAAGAAATCCTAAAGCACACTCCTTCAGATCACCGACAGGGTAAAACCAGTTTTCTGCCTAACACATTCCTGAGATTTGTGGGCAATACAACTACTAGTGTTCAAGCTGGAGATTAATCCAAATGTCAGATTAAAAAAAAATTTTTTTTTCCTAGCAAGAACTGAGGTCCTCCAAAGCCAAGAGGTGAAATATATACATTAATTTTTAAAGCAAAAATAAAACTCTTAAAAAAGTTCGTACTTATATAAATAAGTGTTTTTCCAGTAGTAACTTTGTCGTCCAGAAAAGGAACAGTTTGCAAGCAGCAAGGCTACAAATTCTGGGGAAAAAATAAAGACCAAGTGGCAGTTAAGAGTACCTGCTAACTAAGCAAACCATTGTTTCAATTTGTAAAGTATGGCCAAAAGCTTCCGCTGTGTTTTAGGTGCTGACTGTTGAGCACTGTGTGTGCATGTAAGGAGTTGCCAAATGGCACTCTACATTTATTTATAAGGTAGCAGCCTCTGTACTTAATTTTCACAACATTATGAACTCTTCCCAAACAGGCTAGGAACAAAGGCCTTTGTCAAATCTTTAATTTCACAAATTAATTAACCACGTACCTGCACATGGATTACTACAGAGCAACAGTGAGTTTGTTTTTTAACCAAGGAGAGACAGAGCATCAATGACAAGAAGGGTCCTAAAGCTTTGGGGACCCATAAAACCTGTGGTCTAAAAAACCCAATTGGTTCTATTACACTGGATGCAGGAGTGACTGACCATCTGTGTGGCACAGGAGAGCCCCCAGATGCACCCAATCTGAGTAGCACCAACGTTGGGAAAAAGACTGGGTAATAGAGAAGAAATGAAAGTCAGGGAAGGATGAGACCAAAGGCCCCTTATTTAACATTACTTTGCTGAACTTCCAGAAAAATCTTTAAGTTGGTCTAGGCTTCCTTACACATAACCCCCACCATATGTGAAAAGTCTGTGCAAGCTATTGGTTACTGTGAGGTAAATTTTATTCTTTTGAGATTCTTTTTAACCCCATAAAGTACTAATATTCACCTCTCTAAGCTACCCTAAACATCCCTAGGAATAAAGGATAAACCCCACACTTAGAATCATTAGGGTATTATTCTTCATTACAACCAGAATTAATAGCATACTCTTTGTTATATCATTAACAAGCTGTCAATCTCTTTTCTCAGCCTACAGTTTTTGCATTAAATCAAAGTGTACGGACTTATAGAAAACTACATTAAAGCAGTGGTAATAAAGGGAAACTACCAATGCTTTTTAGAAAAACTGGCTGCCACGTAACATTATCACCCTGTGATCTTAGGCTCCTAAATACCATGTTGTTTTATCACTGAGTGTGAGCTAAGTTGAGCTCAAATTGAATTAAGAGAGGATGAGGCCTTAAGTCATTTGCTTGATTTTATCGTAGGAAATGCTGTATGTGCACAAAACCAAAAGATACAGATTGATTTAAAAAAAAAAACTTCATATGGAAACGTTAAGTTTCAAAATATTTATTGAAAAACAATTTACCATGACATTCCTATACCACAAACATACCACATGACTCTAAATAACCAACAAAAGTATACAAAGCCTATCCTGGAAATATCTTTGGAGGTATTAAATATATAGGCCTGTAAGGATAGAGCTGAGTAACTTAATAAATGTTAGTCCTTGGTCACACAGACTATTTGGTAATTAATAAAGAGGTGCCTCTTGGCATTAGACTGCAATTAACTGGGAGGGGAGGTGCAGGTGTGCCAATGTACTCTTTTTAAAATGAAAAAGAAAATAATTCAATTTGAGGAATAAACCCAGGTTTTGAAATCATGGTTACAATATTAGGGTCTGGGCTTGCTTCATCTCTTTCTGTACCTCCCCCAGTCAATCCCCTCCTGGGGACTTAAAAACACTGGCTCATAACTAACAAGACTGAAAGTAACAGTTTTAAACAAGATTAGGTTTGGGAAGTTCAAAAAAGTGTTGAAAATCAAATTTACCTGAAATCTCCAATTAATTTTTCTGTACTCTATGTGGCAGTTTAGATTTCTTCCCCCCTCCAACCCCAGCGTGCATGTTAAAAGAAAACCAAAATTCAACACACATCCACTCACCCACAGACTACTCCAAGCATTAGCTAAGAGCAACATCTCTGACAGCCAAGTCATGAACCCCTGAAAATAGGGGGGAAAACCCTGATTCTTAACTATAGAGGCACCACATAGGCCACTATAGTAAGAACTGAGGTAACAGCAAAAGACCTTTTTGTTTCTTAATTGCTACATGTCACTTTCCAAATCTGAGTATTAATTACCTCAATATTAAATAACCTGACTGGCTTAAGATTACAAAAATCAAAACCCAATAAACAGGAAGACAAGTTAGTGAAACAGATATATAACTAGGGGATCTCTGCATTTGACTCTTGAATTTCAAATAAAATGACACAGCTGTACTATTATTTACCATAAAAATGAAGGATCTCTAAGAATTGCTTCTTTTGGGCATTCATTTTTCCATTAATCCCCACAAACCATATAGTAACCTAAAATTCCCACCCATGAGCTATTTCACGACTCTTAGCCAATATACTTGTTAATTGCATTGATTATTAGGGTAACATTTAAAATGAGGGGGATGGTTGCAGCAGATATTTATAGACTTGCTTATGGCATTGCCATCTGTGCACACTGACTAAAGATACACCATCGAAACTGCCAAATCTCCCTAGTTTGGTGTCTAATTACATGAATATAATTTTTGCATTATCACTTTTCATTATACCTCTAAATGAAACATTCTACTGATAAAAGTATATGCAGGGGCTAAAATAATTACCTAAAGCCTCTGGTCCAAATAACCCCTTTCTACATTAGGCTGGTCCTTTTTAAGTCCTCCTGGTCCTGTTCACAAATGCTTTCAGAGCATCTTGCATTGTTATACCAAAAAACCCTGAAACAACCAAAGGGTTAATAAAACTGCTGGTCTGTCAGCTTTTCTATTACTTACAGATCAACACTGGTCCAGTTCAGATGAATCTGACAATCCTTCCCTGTAATAGAGCTCTGGAGTGGTTGTATCCACTTCTCTGGGTAAGGTAGCCAAACCTAAGTCAGGATGTCCCTCTTCTACTAGTACTGTGTTAACTTTTCTATACTGCATATAAAGATTTTCCCCATAAAATTTCTTTACAATACAGTATTGAATACCTCCACAAGGAAGAATATGTTAAAAAGTTGTTAAAATCATCCTTACATAATAAGAATGCAACTCTTTTAAACTCTTAAATAGTTTTATTTAGGGGTTCTTTTCAGGCTTTCTGCAAAATGAATTATTCTTTAAAATGGAAAAAAAAAAAGATTTCCTGTTGTTTGTTCTACTAGGTTGAAAATATGGGCCAGACTACTTATACATGCGGTACATGCTGAATATAACTGAATATATGCTTATTCCTACGGACACTCTGCAAGGTAGGGATCACCCAAATAGGGTCAATGGACTGGACCAGTGTTTCAATGCAAATTCCAGCCCCAAAAAACAACATGGTTTTGATTTCACAGTATGAATTCCCTGGAATCTGGGAAAAGGTAAATTAATTAACTGAGGTCCTCCCTCAGCAGCTCGGTCCCTCAACATTCTGAGAAATCAAGAAGGACTGCACCACTTCTTCAGTGGATTGGGGGCTGGTGTTGACATCTTCAAGAGCATCGGTCACCGAATACTGACGATCTCGCAACCGGTTCCAGTTAGACAGAACATTGTGATATTCAAACACTTTCTCATAATTTCCAATGGAGTTGTAAAGTTTAATGAGACCTCGGTAATCATATTCTAGTCCACTGTAGCCTTCACCAAACAGTTTCTTCCCTGAAAGTAAAACACACATACACACATGCACAAGGAAAAAAAAAAAAAGAAAGCTCAAATAATGAAACAAGAGGTTCTTAAAAAAATAACACAAGTTCAATTCTTTAAATAAGGTGGCTTTATTTTATTTCCTAGGCTAAATGAGAAACTAATGAGATTGGGTACCCACAGACAAGATAAATATTAGAATTAAGAACTTCTGTTCTTTGAAAGGCACCATTTAGAAACAAGGAGCAGAGTGAGTTATCTCTCTTTCAACATATATAACCAACAAAGGGCTTGCTGCATCCATAGTATATGAAGACCTTATATAAATCAATAAGGAATGACAGACAATTCAATATAAAAATAGGGAGGAATTTTTTTTTTTAAGTAAACTCTACCCTTAACATGGGGCTCAAACCCATGACCCTGAGATCAAGAGTCACATGCTCTACTGACAGAGCCAGCCAGGTGCCCCCAAAACAGGGAAAAATTTTAATAGGCACATTAGATGATGACTACAGTACGTTATTCTGTAATCTTATTTCCTGAAATGGAAACAATCCAAATGTTCTGAATGTCCATTAACATAGAATGGATAAATGATATACTAATCCAATAAAATATTATACAGCACTGGAAATTAATAAGCGATAGTGTTATGGAACAACACAGATGTATTTCACAATTCATGTTCACCAAAAGAAACCAGACATGTAAAAATATGCACTGCATGATTCCATTGGTAACATGTTCAAAAAGGGAGGTGGAAGGAGTAGTAACTACACAACTAGTTTAGAATAACTCCTTTTGCCTATACTTGACACTCTGCCTCAACAGTCACTTACTACTGGCTTCAACATCAATAAATCATCTTTAGCAAAATGTTTCAGATGGTTTTTGGGTGGCTTCTGGATATCCTTAGCAGCTCTAAACTCATTTAACTCTTTGTAATTACACTTCCCTTACACAACATATAAGACATGTTGACATGTTGATACTATCAATTCACTAAATTTTAAAATAACATACCAATCGCTATGGATCGCAAATAAAGTTTCTCAGCATTTTCGTACTGATTCATGTCATAATTGTATAGAGAAGCCAGATGTCCCACTGAAAGGGCTACTTCATAATCTTCTTGACCAAGAAGTTGCTCTTTTATCTGAATTGCTTTGATATGCATTTCTTCAGCTTCCTGAAAAATAATTAAGCTGTTTTAGCCATTAGATTATACTCTCATATTAACAATTCTCAGCCAACGAGTAAGACTCTTCTAAATGCCAAGACATGGATGGCATAAGATAATCAGATCAGAGGACATACTACGTTAATCCAAAAGCTGCCTAGGGGAAGATTACTAGTTTGGGAAGCCATGCACACAAGCTGATGACAGTGAGTGTCCTATGCCAAAAATGATGACAAAATCTGTCCTGGTAATAAAAAATTGTTAGAAGAAATTAACATCAAAACTTTCTAAAATGACAATTATTTCTTTGTTAACATGCTCCAAAATTTAAACCTTGTTAAGAAACTTCATACTATCGTATGTTCAGTTATATAGGTATACGCTTTATTTTTTGGAATTTTGACAATAAAACTCAGGTTAATTGAGGGATATGTAATGGATTTTCAGGTAAAAAAAGAATGTCTTAGGCAGTGACTCTCATCCTTTCCTTACTGTGACCCTAAAATGAACAACATTAAGAATTTATAACCCAGGGCACCTGGGTGGCTCAGTTGGTTAAGTGACTGCCCTCGGCTCAGGTCATGATCCTGGAGTCCATGGATTTAGTCCCGCATCGGACTCCCTGCTCGGCGGGGAGCCTGCTTCTCCCTCTGACCCTCCCCCCTCTCGTGTGCTCTCTTTCTCTCTCTCTCAAATAAATAAAATCTTAAAAAAAAAAAAAAAGAATTTATAACCCAAAATTTTAAAAGAGAATTCAGTAAATTTTTATCACCACAATTAATAATACTTGCAATATCTGACATTTCTTGCATACCTACCATGTGCCAGACATTATGCTAAGGGCTACACTTTTTTTTTTTTTTAAAGATTTTATTTCTTTATTTGAGAGAGAGAGAGAGAAAGAGAGTGACCATGAGCTGGGGGAGGGGCAGAGGGAGAAGCAGACTCCCCGCTCAGCAGGGAGCCCAAAGATCCCAGGACCCCAGATCCCAGGACCCCGGGATCAAGGTCTGAGCTGAAGGCAGATGCTTAACCGACTACACCACCCAGGCGCCCCTGCTAAGGGCTACACTTAACATAACTAACACTATGTTGTTGTTGTCGTTGTTTTAAGATTTATTTATTTTTAGAGAGACTGAGTGGGAGAGAGAGACTGTGTGTGCGCACATGTTGGGGGAGGGACAGAGGGAGATAACCTTTGAGCAGACTCCCCACTGAGCGGGGAGCCCAACTGGGGTTCGATCTCACAACCCATGAGATCATGACCTGACCTGAAACCAAGAGTTGGATGCTCAACTGACTGAGCCACCCAGGCGTCCCCCTTTCTTTTTTTTAAACTTTTTATTTATTTAAGTAATTTCTGCACCCAACGTGGGGCTTAACTCACAACCCTGAGATCAAGAGTCACATGCTCTTCTGACTGAGCCAGACAGGTGCCCGCTAGTAGCTATGTTTTAAGTCTAACTATAATAACCGTATCAGCCTTTGTGGTTTGATCTTATGTCTTATTTTTCCATGGTTTGGATTTTGAATTTTATTTATATTTTGACTCTGTTGTTTTATACTAGCTATTTTCTCAATTCTTTCATGGAATAAGGTAGGAGTATAATAAACGTACACTTTATTACTGAAGGTTACTGAAGATGTATTATTTTTTTTTTAAGATTTTATTTATTTGACAGAGAGAGACACAGCAAGAGAGGGAACACAAGCAGGGAGAGTGGGAGGGGGAGGGGGAGAAGCAGGCTTCCCGCAGAGCAGGGAGCCCAATCGGGGCTCGATCCCAGGACCGTGGGATCATTACCTGAGCCGAAGGCAGACACTTAACGACTGAGCCACCCAGGCGCCCCATGAAGATGTATTATTTAAGATTATACTTTACTACCTAAAATTATTTAGTGAGAGAAAAAGATAGTAAAACATGCTTGTACCTTAAATTTTCTCATTGACTGGTAAAGTCTTCCAAGGTTTCCATAGTGTTTTGCAGTCTGTACATTAAATTCCCCAAAAGCTTTTTTAGCTAGTTGAAGTGAAGACAGGTGCAAATCATGAGCTTCTTGAAGCAGCCTCTGTTCAGTTTCTTTATTATGACAGTCGATTGCAATCTCCTCTAAAATAAGGGCTGATTAAGAAAGCAATAAAATTAGCATACTTCCAAACCATCTATCAAAGCTAATCAGAGCATATAATTTAAAATTAAATTCTATAAATGTTTGTGGTTATGGATTAGAACTGGTAAAGATGAATTCCACGATAATGAAAAAAATATACTTCTGGGGGTCATTCTAGTTTGCATAGTATAATGAACTTCAAATTTAAGAAAAACAATGGTATACATCAAATATTGTGCAGAATTTCTACTTTACTAGACTATTATATTTTGCTGATGTGAATTTCTTATTGAAAGCAATGTAAGACAAGGCAAAGGCAAAATTTTAAAGTTATGAAACTGTGTCAAGGAGTACCTAAGCACTGTTGAACATTTTGAAACCACACTGTAAAATACAACCTTTAACCAAATACAACTAAAAGAACTGGTTTCCTCCTACTAACTTGACCAACCAAATCAGGCAAGAAGACAGCGCAATTTCAAAGTCACATAAAAGACTTTCAAATTCCATTTAAAGTCTTAAAAACACATATTCTTTTACGAAGTAATTTTATTTCTAGGAAAATTGTCCATATGCACAAGAGTAAAAGAGGTTTAGTTTAGCGTTTTTAAAGAATAAAAGGATATATATCCATATGTACTGCAATGAAAAAATGTCCGTAAGGTATTAAGTGAAAAAGGCAGAATATAAAACTAAAAAAATTCATTCATTCCATTATTGGGAGAAAAAAAGCCAAAATGCTGAATCTGGATTGGTGGGATTTCAGGTGACTTAATTCATTATTTTCTCTTTTCTCTCTAACTTTTAATTTTTACAACAATTATGTATTACTTGTTTAACTTAAAATCCAAACCCAGAGGGGGGAAAAGAACCAGTTCAAGAATTAAGGTAAAATTTCTCCAGCATGCATGGAATTACCACATGGGTGACCCAGTGATGTTGGCAAATAAATGCTTTTTAAATTAAAGGGCTTTGGTAGTGATTAGAAGAAAAGAAGAAAGTGGTATTTGGTAAGAGCCTTGCAACATTAAGGGTAACCTGATACAAAACTGAGTTTCAAAATCCTGCACTATAAAGCTGAAGGTACGTGAAAAACCTGTTACTGTGCAACAATCATGTTATTCTTTCTTTCATCCTCCCCTCAAAAGAAATGAATGAATGAAGGCATTACAGAGAGGAAAAGGGGGTGAGGGGAGGAAGGAAGAAGAAAAAAAAGCGACAAAAGATATTCTGGCTTATTAACAATGCTATATGAGAGAAGCGAACCTTTTATTATGAACCACTGGAAATTCTTAAGTAGAGTTATAGGCAGATACTTTAAATCAGTGACTTGGCTATCTTAGTAATATGCAGATATAGTCTAATCCTATGCTACTACCCAAAGAAATAAACAAACAACTCTATTTTAAACTATGTATCATTAAAATATATGAGACTAGACATCTAGTACAACTGACAGCAAAAGAAATCTAAAAAACATATATATACAGGTATACTGGAGACTAATTGCAAAGGGTACCTTTCACCCTCTTTGAAGAAGCCAAAAGAAGATGATCTTCAGGTAGGATGTGGGTAATGATACCAATAGCTCTTTCGGCATGAAATCTGTAATATAGACAAATATATTCTGGCATTTCTTTTTAGTTATAAATAATTACAGCATTTTAAAAAAACCCTTACAACTTATAATACTGATGGAATTTCTAAACCAATCTGTGGTAAAGGTATTGTTTTTTGTTTTTTAAATTTCTAATCTGTTGTGGACTGAACTTTTAAAATATCCACTGGATTTCTATCTCCTACAGAATAAACTGTGAATTTGTTATCACAGCCTACAAGTCTCACCATGTTCTTTCCCCCGCCACCTGTCTGACCTCATCTACCATTCTCAGAAACAGCCCTCTCAGGGCGCCTGGGTGGCTCAGTCGTTAAGCATCTGCCTTCGGCTCAGGTCATGATCTGGGGGTCCTGGGATTGAGCCCCGCATCGGGCTCCCTGCTCTGCGGGAAGCCTGCTTCTCCCTCTCCCACTCCCCCTGCTTGTGTTCCCTCTCTTGCTGTCTTTCTGTCAAATAAATAAATAAAATCTTTAAAAAAAAAAGAAAAGAAAAAGCCCTCTCCTTCTCCTCCAGCCACAGGCCTCGCAGTTTTCTGAACATGCAAAGCATACTCTCACCTAGGACTCTTGCACTTACTTTACCGTCTCTATGGGATACTATCCCCCTGAATATCCACCCACATGGCTCACTCTTCAATGAGAAGCCTTTCCAGACCAGCTTATACAAAAGTCCCTAAAGGGGGAGCCTGGGTGGCTCCGCTGGTTCAGCGACTGCCTTCGGCTCAGGTCATGATCCTGCAATCCCAGGATCGAGTACTGCATCAGGCTCCCTGCTCAGCGGGGAGTCTGCTTCTCCCTCTGACCCTCCCCACTCTCATGCTCTCTTTCATTCTCTCTCAAATAAATAAATAAAATCTTAAAAAAAAAAAGTCCCTAAAAAATTTACCACAGCTCTTTACTCTTAGTTTACCTTAATCTTCTTCACATATATGTGTTCTCAGCTGCTATGTCTAGTTACTTGTTTATGGCCCATCTCACCAAACAGAAGGCAAGCTGCCTATTTTATCTACCAGTTTCTTTCAAGTAACTCCAAGTCTTCTATCTCCATCTGCCAGGTAATTATTAATTTTCTCAGATCTGTTTTCCAGTTCACTGTTTCTTTAGTTGTGTCCAATGTGCTGTTTAACTTGTCTACTGAGTTTTAATGTAAATGACTATTTTCTAATTCTAGCTACGTTTTTTTTATAACAGCTCTTACTGAGATATAATTCATACCACACAAGTCGCCCACTAAAATGTACAATTCAGTGGTTTTTAGTATATTCACAGAGTTGTGCACCCATCATCACAAGCAATTTCAGTGTATTTTCATGACCCTAGAAAGAAACACTGGCCCATTAGTAGTCTCTCACCATTTTCCTCCAACCCTATGAGCCCATGGCAACCACAAATTTATTTTCTGTCTCTCATACATTTGCCTATTCTGGACATCTCAAAAAAAAGGAATCATACAATATGGGGTCCTTTGTGACTAGCTTCTTTCAATTAGCAGAATGTTTTCAAGGTTCATCCAGGTTGTAGCATGTATCAGTTATTTTATTTTTAAATCTGCTCTTTACCCCCCTTTATTTTCCCTCCAAAATATTACTGATTCATTCTTTTACATCAGTGTCAGCAAATTTTTTCTGTAAAGGGCCAGATAGCAAATATTTTAGGTTGTGTGGGCCACACACTGTCTCAACTACTCAACTCTCCTGATGTAGCATGAAAGCAGCCATAAACAATACATGAGTGAATGAGTATTGCTATGTTCCAATAAAATTTTACTTTCCCTAGAGGCCACAGTTTGCTAACCCATTTTATATGCTTAATCATTTAAAGATACTTACTTTATAGTATCAACCAAGAAGTTCTGTTAGCCAATATTCTTTGGGTTCTAATCCTGTTTGTTATTTCTGCTGATTCTCATTAATAGAGGAAATGTTTCCTTACTTTATTTTGAAATTTTTTAATGGTGAGTTCATCTTAGGTAGAGTTAGATCTATGGGAAGTCTGTTTGGTTTGGGTTGAGAATTTCCAAGAGTTTTGCATTTTCTCCCAAAAGGCTTCTAAGGAGAAATAGCAGTCCCAAAGAACTTTTTAATGTTTTCCTCAGTTTGGGGATTCTTTTTTTTTTAAAGATTTTATTTATTTGGCAGAGAGAGACACAGCGAGAGAGGGAACACAAGCAGGGGTAGGGAGAGTGGGAGAAGCAGGCTTCCCACTGAGCAGGGAGCCCGATGCGGGGCTCGAACCCAGGATCCTGGGACCATGACCTGAGCCAAAGGCAGACGCTTAATGGCTGAGCCACCCAGGTGCCCCTGGGGATTCTTGAATACATGATGCAATTATAAATTCCACTGTGAGGCTGTTTTTGGTTAACTGAGAGCCCAACCTGAGATGAATGAGTTTCCTTGTCCTCTTTCTTGCCAGTGGGAAATTTTTTGTTTTCCTCCTAGTCTTCCCTTTCCCTGATGGTGCAGGCTTGATCTTGACTTCAGGTGAGGGTTTCAGTTCTAACTCATAGTTTCCTGTGGACTAAATGCCTTATCTCCTAAACCCAGGATTATTGTCCAACCAAGGTTTACACAAACTACTAAGCTTTCCCATCACCCTAGGGCAGTTATACCATACAGTTCATGCCTACCCTATTGGATTTTAGTCCATGAGTGGCCCTTGGGGTCTTTCTTTCTCTCCTGCGAGCTCATTTATGCACTTACAAAGACAACTGTTATATTTTACTCAGTATTTCTGCATATTTTGAGCAAAATGTTTTTAGGTTAAGTTTGTCATTTAGCCAGAGGCTACTATACTACCCAAAGAAAAATTACTGAAGTATTCAGAAGATAAGCCATATTCCTTACGAAGATATATAACTCTCAATATTAAACCACATAACATCTAAATAAATGGCTTATAAATGACTTCAAGAACAGTTAAGGCATCTTGTTAAAGCTCCTGAAGACAGGGCGCCTGGGTGGCTCAGTCGTTGGGCGTCTGCCTTCGGCTCAGGTCATGATCCCAGGTTCCTGGGATCGAGTCCCACATCAGGCTCCCTGCTCCGCTGGAAGCCTGCTTCTCCCTCTCCCACTCCCCCTGCTTGTGTTCCTGCTCTCGCTATCTCTCTCTGTCAAATAAATAAAATCTTAAAAAAAAATAAAAAATTAAAAAAAAAAAAAAGCTTCTGAAGACAAATTTAATCTATAAATACATTAAATACTATTGCATTAGGAAAAACAATAGCAACACCATTTAATCGCTCACTGAAAAGGAACATGGAACTTACAGTGCATTGTCAAATTTCCCAGAGCTATACTGGTGAACATAAGAAGAATAAGCCAAGTCTTCATGAGCTGTTGCTACATGAATATTTTTGCCACCGAACACTGACTGCCGAATGTCAAGGGCTGCCTGAAAGAGTCATGAAAATTATTATTACTATAAATCCTTAGATAACACTACCAGTAATACTAAGCATCCTAGTAATTTAAATATATGTTCTATATATCAATACCATCAGTTTTGAAGCAAAAGTCCTGCTGTATTTAAATCACACAAGAACATAAAAGTCACCAAAAGGCCTGGTTTTCTGAAGACTGAATCTAACTTAAAAGACAATGGTTTCGTAATAAAAATTATTCATATGTCTGAGAATCACAGCAGTGTTTTTCTATGTCCTTCTTTGTAAGTGAACCATAAAATCAAGGATACCTTGTCCAGAGTGATGGTGTAACACATTTACCTAAGAATGACTAATGGGAGGCCTAAAATAATTGTTATCAACCCTCCTTGCTATTACAAAGAACAGCTATAATGACTCATGCTAAATCAACAATGAAGATAGGTCATCCTCTGGGCAAATGAAAAATGGAAAATTACTCTTATATATGAGCCCACAAGCCAAAAATTCTTTTCCTCAATGGTTTTCTGTAATTCCTACAACATTTACTTCTAACCCTTCTACATGTTATTTAGTAAAAGAATGTTGTCCCATATACAAGGAGGGGCTCAGAAAGAGTTGTTCTTAGAGAGTGGGTTATACACCGCAAACAAATACAGGTAAGCAAGTCAATTCAGGTTGAAAGAAAAAAAGTGTTAACTGTTAACATACCTGATAAATTGCAACAGACTGACAGATATTATCTACATTGAGTAAGTAGAACCCATAATCTAGCAGTGTATCAGAATATTTTGGGTGTTTGGATCCAAAATGATCCCTATAAAAAGATATAAAACTATTAGGATATAAAGTAGAGAGAGACAATTTGAAATGGTATTTTTAGTAACAATCACCTACCGTGCCAAATACACTGCATGTTTAATTAACTGTTCTGCTTTCTTAAATTCACGTTTTACAACACAAGCCTAAGGATAAAGTGAAAAATTATTAAGTAACTCTCAGTTAATTAGTGTGCTAAACTAAGTACAGATTATATAGTCAGACTATGATTATCAAAAAAAAAAAAATCCTCAAACATAAATATAAGGGTTCTATTTGTAATTTCTTCCCTTCCAAGTATTCGAAAATTCTATTATAAACAGATCTGTACATATCCTGGGAAATTATAAAGTTTAAAATCTTGACATTCATGCCCAATACAAACCTGTTATAACAAAGTTACCTTACAAAGCTGGTATATACATTCCAGATTATATAATAAGTAAATGGGGGGAGGGTTCAACATAGCATTTTCTAAGCCACTTATTTATATCCTAGTTCTAGAGTGGCTTAAGTATCTTGTAATCTTCATCTGTTAGTTTTAAAATGCACAGAATTTCAAGTTTTCCTATTCTTAAAATATTTTGATTCATGAAAATAGCCAGTAGTTTTCAAACTCTTAAATATTATCTGCATATAAATATACAAATCTTGCACATAACTGTCTTTATATTAATGGTATATCGAACGTCTTAAATTAATTAAAACATATTAATATCTCTCTTCTAGCTCTGATAATCTGAACAGTTATGCTATGTACTTCTCTAAAATAACTTACCTAGGAAGTTTCACAGAAATCTTGGACTCTTATAAACCTATAATTTTAGAATCTTTCTTCTAATTAAAATTTCCATGATTAAAACCAACCAAAATGAAATATTCAAAATCAAAAAAACTCTGGGTAGAAAGAATATATTTGAAAAGCACATCAATATTTTAAAGCCTCAGTACACCAAACCAGCAATTTAAAAATAAATGGCTTCAGAGAGTGAATGCATTTATCTATAGAATAAGAAGAAACTAAAGGGAAAATCAAGTGTCACCCAGCAGCTCAAGAACAGGAATCTGTGACACCGTGAGGCTGCAATGCTATCACTCAAAGATTAAATACTAGGCTAGCCTTCAGGAGGAAAATGGCCAAAATCCATACAATTGTGGCATGAGGAATTCAGGTTGCTGGAAAGGTTAAGAAAAACAAAAGCAAACTCAAGCTAGAATAGCACCAAAATACTGCCTCAATCTGTAGTTCAGTAAGCTGAGTTCTCAAAATGATATTTTTCATGGGTTTTCTGGGTATAGAAAAATTAGCTCAATTCTATATGTAGATTTCTAAATCTGATTTCTACAACTGAGCCAGAGAAACTCAGAAAATAAACCTTGTGAGTCCATGGAGTACACAATATCTAACTTGTTAAATAACAGGTTAATTAAGACAAATTTAAAGCTTGCTAAATCCTATAATACATTAATAATTTTATTATATTCACCTTAGAAGCTTGTCTTAAAACATCCACCACAACTTTGACTGGTAAGCCCACTGTGATTTCTTTCATTGCCTCGATGCACCATTTGTAAGCCTAAGAAAATATTTAAAGAGCAAAAACTGATAAATCAAATTGACAGTATTTAATGAAATGACTGTGTATCTTTCTCCCAAACTTTCAAGTACCTGAATAAGAATACACATGAAGTATTTACACTTACAATTTTCTGAGACTAAGTTTTCTTGAAAGTGTAAGTTTGTTATACTTTCTTTGAATAAGTGACACACAGGAAATCAGGGGCATGTTCTCTCTTACCCACAGCCTTTGCATATACTGTTCCCTCTGCCTTATATACATTCCTCTTCCCTGAACTAAATCCATATAACTTATTTTCCAGGTTTCAGCCCTAGATTAGGCTTCCTGTACTTTCTTCCCCTACTGTAATGCTTATTATTTTGTATCTTAATTGCCTGTTTGAGTGCTTACTTTGTGAGAGTTATTGTTCTAAGCACTTTATGTGCATTAACACATTTAATTGACACACCAGTCCTATGAGATGCATACTATTATGGAAAACAGAGGTGCAGAGAGGTTAGGTACCAGGTAATGTGCTAGCACTTAGGTTATCTACTGGGAAATAAAACATAGTATGTGTCAAAGAAAAAAAAAAAAGGAAAACAAATTACTTTGGATACTAAGAACTATTTCAAAGAAATAAAACATAGGGGCACCTGGGTGGCTCAGTCAGTTAAGCATCTGCCTTTGGTTTGGGTCATGATCCCAGGGTTCTGGGATCAAGCCCCGCATTGGGCTCCCTGCTCAGTGGGGAGCCTGCTTCTCCCTCTCCCACTGCTCTCTCTCTCTCTCTGTGTCAAATAAATAAATAAATAAATCTTTAAAAAATACCATAAAAGAGTCATAAAGAATGGGGGAGGGGAAAGGAAAAATTAGAAAATAAAAAACAAACATCTGTTTTCCTCTGCAAGCTTCCTTCTCTTCCATTCCACCTAAAATATTCAGAAGAAATTTTGATGTAAAAATGAAATGTATGTGATTTAGGCCAAAAAACCTGGTTTGTTTTTGATGTTAAATAAGCAGATTTTGTTCCAGAGTAGTAAGTTAAAATCTTTAGAACTGTAGTAGACTGTAATACTTCTTTAAAATATTTACTTCCTTGGGGAAGGATATACTTCCCTTCCACATCAAAGATGACAGTGGTCAAGTGATGTCCTTTGGTCAATTAAAAAATTAATTGAAATATAAAAGTGAAATGAGCAATTTCTGGGAAAAATCTCTAAGAGCAAGCAGTACTTCCTCATGATGTTTTTGCCTCTACTCTAAGGTTGGTAATGTTTTAGATGGAGGATGCTGCATCACATGGTGTTTTGATCAAAGTGTAAACAGAATGTTAAGCAGAGCCACAGGCATCCCAAGAAAGGATGTAGCATGAGTAAGAAATAAACTTATTTTTCCATGTCACTACTATTTTGTCAGCATAGCCTCGGCCATGTTAATATCAAAATATGGTGATAATTCATCAAACTATATCCTCAATATTTGTGTACTTTTCTGTAGCTATCAACGACAAACTTATTTATATGTATTTTTATTTATTTATTTTTTTTAAGATTTTATTTATTTGACAGAGAGACACAGCGAGAGAGGGAACACAAGCAGGGGGAGTGGGAGAGGGAGAAGCAGGCTTCCCGCTGAGCAGGGAGCCCGAAATGGGGCCCGAACCCAGGCCCCTGGGATCATGACCTGAGCCAAAGGCAGATGCTTAACGACTGAGCCACCCAGGCGCCCCAATCTATATATATTTTTAAAAGATTTTACTTGTCAGAGAGAGAGAGCACAAGCAGAGGGAGCAGCAGGCAGAGGGAGAAACAGGCTTCCTGCTCAGCAGCGAGCCTGATGTGGGGCTCAATCCCAGGACCCTGGGATCATGACCTGAGCTGAAGGCAGACGCTTAACCAACTGAGCCACCGAGGCATCCCGAATCTTATCTATATTTAAAATAAACTATCTGGGGCGCCCAGCTGGCTCAGTCGCTAGAGCATGTGACTCTTGATCTTGGGGTCATGAATTCAAGCCCCACACTGGGCACAGAGTTTACTTTAAAAAAAAAAAAGGTGAGTTCTATGCATAGATATATAAAGATGGTGGGGTACCTGAGTAACTTTTAAGGTTGGCATTTCTAATAAACTGTTGTATATCGTACTTTCATTTCCAGTAAAGTCAGCTATCCACACAAAGGCCTTCTGTGAATGGGGTTCTTTGTTCTTGGTGTGTGAAAATAAGAGGTTGAGTTCTATATTTGGGTTGATAAGCTATGGAACAACCGCTGCACAGAAGGGGCAGCAAAACAATCCATCAACAGAGCTAATTCAGCAGACATAGGAATTCATCCTCAAAAATAACCAGAAGAACATACCTAACACCCCCCTAAGAAACTGTAGGCATGCTCATAAGGATTTTAGATTTTTATATATAGATTTGATGCCTTCTTATATGGATATTAAGGATGATCCTAGCATCAGGGTTGCACAACATCACTTTTATAATCATTCTAGGATTTTCTAGTTTTACCTCTAATTATAATTTTCCTTTAAATAAGGAATATTAATGAGGCAAAAATCAAGACAGGGATAATTATAAAATATGAAAGCTAAATAACATCTATGTGGCAATATAAAATAATTATAATATTCTTCCATAAAGAAAACCACCAAGTAAAAGAGTTAAACAGACATAGTTCACTTCTCAACTATATATTCATTAGCACTGAAGCATGAAATTAATAGCATAAAGACAGGAGTGAAGCTATCTTTCTTGTAAGGGAGAAGCAGGAGCAAAACAACGCAAAAAAGTATAAATAAAATCTAGCTTCCCATTAAAAGGAATGCCTTCAGGTCTGAGAGTTCACCCAGAGCTACACATCCAATAAAAAAGCATCTATTAAGGTTTCATTTGACAGAACATACCCATGAAAATAATTCAGATATATATTTGGTCAAATTAAAAGAAAAAAAAAAACAGGCCATAAACCATACATGTGTATGTTTGAAATACATCTCATGGTATACTCTTTTTGCCTCATTTTAAATATTCCATTACAAATGTGTAGTGCTTTAAAGTAAACCTGACATGTGAGAATAAGATCTATTAAGACAAATAGAAGATGTATGATTTCTTTTTTTATATTTTTTATTTATTTTTTAAAAGATTTTATTTATTTATTTGACGGAGAGGGAACACAAGCAGGGGGAGTGGGAGAGGGAGAAGCAGGTTTCCCGGCGAGCAGGGAGCCCGATGTGGGGCTCGATCCCAGCACCCCAGGATCATGATCTGACGCATAAGGCAGATGCTTAACAACTGAGCCACCCAAGTGCCCCCCCCCCTTTTAAATTGAGGTACAGTTGACACACAATGTTATAGTAGTTTCAGGTGTAGAACAGAGTGATTGGACAATTTTATACATTATGCTATGCTCACCACAGTAAGTGTAGTTACCATCTGTCACCATACATTATTACAATATTATTGACTATATTCCCTATGTTGTACTTTTCATCACTATCACTTATTCTGTAACCGGACGCTTTGTACCTCTTAATAGCCTTTACCTACTTGATCCATCACTTCCTGCTCAGGTTGCTCTGTTTTTTTTGTTTATGTTTGTTTTGATTTTACCCTCTGTTTATAGCTACTTGCTGATTACAATAAAATGCACTTCAAAATACTCACCTCATCATAGTGACTTTTTGCAAAGAGTAGTGCACACAGTTCTCCATATAGTGCAGCTTTGTTTGCTTGCTGGCCATGTTTTGAAAGTTTATCCATATATGTCTGAGCTAACTTAAATGTTTCTTCACCCAAGTGATATTTGCAGTTTCCATTTCGCACATGAAGCAACCTGCAAAAGCAGAAATAACATTCCTCTATTTCTGATATTTCCACCATGGTCCTCTTACAGATCACTACTTAGTACCCAAATGAGTTAAGGAAATTAGATGCAAAAAGGAAGGTAGCACTGGAAAATAATGGTCTGGCCCAAACCGAGATTGACTAAAACACACAAAGAGTATATGCTCTTTCCAGAAAACTACCCATGATTAATCTCACCCAACTATGATTCTTTTTCTTCTTTATTTTGTATACTTTGTGCACTCAGTATGTGCTACATTTAATACTTAACTTTTTGTTCCAAATCGAAAAGATTGCAGTCTCGTTATAAAAAAATTTAGAAAACGATGAAAAAGGGCGCCTGGGTGGCTCAGTCATTAAGCATCTGCCTTCAGCTCAGGTCATGATCCCAGGGTCCTGGGATCAAGTCCCACATCGGGCTCCCCACTCAGCGGGAAGCCTGCTTCTCCCCCTCCCACTCCCCCTGCTTGTGTTCTCTCTCTTGCTATGTCTCTGTCAAATAAATAAAATCTTAAAAAAAATAAAATCAACACCAAATACTATTACCCACCATTACTTTCCATTCTTTTTTCTAGTATATTTGTGCAACACCTGATCAGGAACCTCATCTCATGTTGCTTCATAAATGCTAATTTTTTGTTATCTTTCCAGTAAGGTAAGTTCACTGAAAATAGTGGTATTGTCACCTATTTCTTTTAAAACCTTTATCTTCTATGGTGGAAAAATAAAGAGTTTTTCATGCAGAGTAACTGTAAAACCATGTTAAGACTATATAATGATATGCAAGAGTAGTAAAGTAAAACCACGTTAGACTAATGATATGCAAGAGTAGCAGGTCAGACTGTGATACCAACAGACTATATACATCTGCAGAGGCTATGTAAAACAGAACAGTGAGGACCAGACATGTATTTATGTATCTATTATAATGCTGGCTAGAACATTATGTGCATGTCATCATGTCAATACAATTTTCTGAAAATGCTCAGCCCTGAGGGGGAAAAGGGTATAAAAATCATTTAAAAGAAACTGATTATGGAGAATCTGGGAAGCACTCTTTAGGAATATAAAAACAGATATTTTTTTTCTATCTACACCAAAAACATTAACAGATCAATGACCCAGGATGAGAAACATCTAACAATCTTCAAATCACTATCATTTCTTTGTACAGTCAGGGAAAACAGATGGAATAACTTCAAATGAACTGAGACTATTTAATAAGTGGCAGATACAATGCCAGCGTGCCTCCTTCCAACACTCACAGTTATCTGCTTTTAGAAAAGACTAAAACACCCTCAAGCAAAATATACTAAGGCTAACCAAAAATTCTGAATGGAGTATCTTTTACATTACCAAATTCCAAATTAAAGCAGAAATACATATAGTAATTTTCAGGCTACTCTAGAATGGTGAGTTGATTGGATTCCTATTTTTATGCAGAAATATAATAGAAAAAATGTTTTGGTATACAGAAAATTTTTCCTGCTAAAATAAGTGTACTGGTATAGAATAAAGAAAAAATGTCACTTGATGGCCGAATTGCTGATTTAATAACCAAGAAGTCTGCAATGATCTGTCACAATGGGAACGTGTAGGAAAATAGAACTGAAATCTAGGAAAAGATTACCTGAAAAAGAAATATGTAGTTCATATGACAAAGTTTTGAAAGACTCTTACAGTCAATTATTGACTGAACACCTATAATGTACCAGTCATTTTTCTAGGTGAAAGGGATGTAGTGGTAAATAAGACCGTAAGAAGCTTCACTCTAGGGGGAAGGAGTATGAGGGTAGGCAGACAAACACACCAATAAGTAAGACTTTCATTTAAAAGTAAATGCTATGGGGGCACCTGGGTGGCTCAGTAGGTTAAGCAGCTGCCTTCAGCTCAGGTCATGATCCCAGGGTCCTGGGATCGAGTCCCACATCGGGCTCCCTGCTCAGCAGGGGAGTCTGCTTCTCCCTCTGCCTCTGCCCCTACTCATGTTCTCTCTCTCGCTCTCAAATAAATAAATCTTTAAAAATAAATAAATAAAAATCAATGCTATGTATATCATAAAAATAAGGTAAGATGATCAGGAGCTGCTTCTTTTTTTTTTTTTTAAAGATTTTATTTCTTAAATAAATTCAAACTCACAACCCTGAGATCAAGTGTTGCATGCTCTACTGACTGAGCCAGCCAGGAGCCCCATGATCAGGAACTCCTTTTTTTTTTTTAAAGATTTTATTTATTTATTTGAGAGAATGAGAGAGAGAGAGAGAGAGAGAGTTCGAGAAGGGGGAGGGTCAGAGGGAGCAGCAGATTCCCTGCTGAGCAGGGAGCCCAGTGTGGGACTCGATCCTGGGACTCTGGGACCATGACCTGAGCTGAACCTGAGTCACTTACCCAACTGAGCCACCCACGTGCCCCAGGAACAACTTCTTCTTTTTTTTAAGATTGTATTTATTTATTTGACAGAGAGAGACACAGCGAGAGAGAGAACACAAGCAGGGGAAGCGGGAGGGAGAAGCAGGAGCCTGACATGGGGCCTGATCCCAGGACTCCAGGATCATGACCTGAGCCAAAGGCAGACGCTTAACTGAGCCACCCAGGAGTCCCGGACTTCTTTTTAAAGATTTATCCATTTATTTGAGAGAGACAGAGAGAGAGACCGTGAGCATGTGTGCTCATGAGCAGCAAGAAGGAGCAGAGGGAAAGAAACTCAAGCAGACTCCATGCTCAGCATGGAGCCCAACGTGGGGCTTGATCCCACCACCCGAGATAGCAAGCTGAGCTGAAATCAAGAGTTGGATGTCCAACCAACTAAGCCACCCAGGTGCCCCAATGATCAGGAACTTCTTTAAAAAAAAAAAAAAAAAAGATTTATTTGAGAGAGAGTGCAAACTAGCCAGGTACCCCTAGAAGGAACGTCTTAAAGGAGGTTCTCAGGGTAGACAGGAAAGAATTCTCTTGACAAGTTAACATTTTAGTTGACACCTAAATGATGAAGAAGCAATCACGTAAGGTATGGGAGGAAGCATGTTTCAAACAGAGGGAATAACTGGGGTGCCTGGGTGGCTCAGTCAGTTGAGTGTCGGACTCTTGATTTCAGCTCAGGTCATGAGATCAAGCCCCCTGTGGGGCTCCAAGCTCAGAGGGGAGTCTGCTTGGGGTTCTCTCTCTCTCCCTCTGTCTGTCCCCCTTTCTCTAAAATAAATAAACCTTAAAAAAAATTTCCTTCAAACAGAAGGAATAACAAGTGCAAAGCCCTGAGAAAAGGAAAAAAAAATTCTGGCATAATCAAAGAAGAGACAAAAGACCAACCTGTCTGAGGTATTATGAATAAAGGATTATATAAAAAGAGATGAAAAAGCAGAGATTGGGGGCACCTGGGTGGTTCAGTCAGTTAAGCGTCTGCCTTCAGCTCAGGTCATGATCTCTGGGTCTTGGGACAGAGCCACATGTCGGGCTTCCTGCTCAACGAGGAGCCTGCTTCTCCCTCTCCCTCTGCCGCTCCCCCTGCTTGTGCTCTCTAATAAATAAATAAAATCTTAAAAAAAAAAAAAAACAGAGATTAGGAAGATTTTATAGGGCCTTGCCAGTCTGGGCAAGAAATTTTAGTTGTAATAGTGATGTATGATTTATCCCCTACAACAACACTAACAGAATTTTCTAAAATGTTCTGAATCTGCTCTGCTCAATCTGGTAGCCACTAGTCACAACTGGCTACTGAGTATCTCAGATGTGCCTAGTGTGACTGAGGACTGTTTTAATTTTTAACTTTATAGTCATATATGGTTGATGGCTACCATACTGGACAGTGCAACTCTAGAAGGATTGCTCTGGCTACACTGTGGAAAATGGATTATAGGGGCACCTGGGTGGCTCAGTTGGTTAAGCAGCTGCCTTCAGCTCAGGTCATGATCCCAGGGTCCAAGGATCAAGTCCCACATCAGGCTCCCTGCTCAGCGAGAAGCTTGCTTCTCCCTCTGCCCCTCCCCCTCCTCGTGCTCTCTCTCTCGCTAGCTCTCTCTCAAATAAAAATCTTAAAAAAAAAAAAAAAGAAAATGGATTACAATAAAGCCAAGAGTGGAAGCAAGGCAATCTGGACAGAGGTATTACAATAATCCAGAAGAAAAAAAGACCTTGAGAAAAAAGGATAGGTATTAGAGAGAGAGTTGATAGTTACCCAACTGGTTCAATAGGAAAAGGTTAAACTCAAGCATAGGTTGTAAATTCACAGAATGAAAAGAACAGTAGTCACCTCTCATGTCTACAATACTAAGAATTGCATTTCCAACAACATTCACTGTAGATATTCCTCCTAAAAATAGATTTCTAGAAATTATTTAATAATTGGCATATAATGGGATAGCAAACTAAGTATTTTAAGCCAGAAAAGCACAGCTTGTTCTTTTCTCCAGTCCGTGATGGCTGTCTATTGAAACAAAAGGGCAAATTAAACATATGGAGACTCTTCAGGGTCTGTATATCCATCTGGGCTGACACGGAGCAGGATGAAGGATCCAAGGAACTTTTGGTCCAACTGAGGATCTAACTTTGTGTTAATACTCAGCCTAATGAAAAGGCAAGTTCTCAAGGTTCTCCAAATGTGGTTCTCCAATGTAAGCACAGTATTTTCTTATTTTTAAAGAAGATTAAAAAATTTTTTTTAAAGATTTTATCTATTTATTTGAGAGAGACTGAGAGTGAGCATGAGAGAGGAGAGGGTCAGAGGGCAAAGCAGACTCCCTGCCAAGCAGGGAGCCCAATGTGGGACCTGATCCCGGGACTTGAGGATCATGACCTGAGCCGAAGGCAGTTGTTTAACCACTGAGCCACCCAGGCGCCCCCCAAAAAGATTTTATTTTTAAGAGCAGTTTTAGGGGCGCCTGGGTGCTCAGTCAGTTAAGTATCTGACTTTGGCTCAGGTCATGATCCCGGGATCCTGGGATCGAGCCCTGTCTGGGGCTCCCCACTCAGCAGGGAGTCTGCCTGTTCCTCTACCCCCACACCCCCTGGCTCGTGCTTTCTTTCTCTCTCAAATAAATAAAATCTTTAAAAAAAAAAAAAAAGCAATTTTAGGTTCACAGTAAAACTGCGCAGAAGATACAAAGATTTCTCATATACCCTTTCCCATAGTATGTTATTTTTAAAATACAATCACATCTACTCGATCGAGAGCTACTGTCAAAAATAATTATTTAATTCGTTAAACGATTCATTGTTTGAATGGCAAATACACAAATTTTTTTTAAGATTTTATTTTTTATCTTTAAAGATTTTATTTATTTGAGAGAGAGAATGAGAGAGAGAGAGAGCACATGAGAGGAGGGAGGGTCAGAGGGAGAAGCAGACTCCCTGCTGAGCAGGGAGCCCGATGCGGTACTTGATCCCGGGACTCCAGGATCGTGACCTGAGCCGAAGGCAGACGCTTAACCAACTGAGCCAAAGATTTTATTTTTAAGTAATCCCTACACCCAATGTGGGGCTCAAACTCACAACCCTGAGATCAAGAGTTGCATGCTCTACTGACTGAGCCAGGCAGGCACCCCTACAAGTTTAAAAGTCATTAGTTTATGAATATATTCACTGTAAGACTAAGCAAGATGACTAGTTAGATCCTCATCCCACAACAAAAATAAATACATTAAAAGTAAATGTGAAGGAGGCGCCTGGGTGGCTCAGTCATTAAGCATCTGTCTTCGGCTCAGGTCATGATCCCAGGGTCCTGGGATCGAGTCCCACGTGGGGCTGGCTCCCTGCTCAGCAGGAAGCCTCCTTCTCCCTCTCCCACCCCGCCACTTGTGTTCCCTCTCTTGCTGTGTCTCTGTCAAATAAATAAATAAAAATCTTAAAAAAAAAAAAAAAAGTAAATGTGAAGGAAAAGAATCTCTCTCCTGCTTATAAGAGCATGTCTCCAGGAACTATTTAAGAATTTTGCAAATAGGGACACCTGGGTGGCTCAGTTGGTTAAAGCGACTGCCTTCGGCTCAGGTCATGATCCCAGGGTCCTGGGATCGAGCCCCGCATCGGGCTCCCTGCTCAGCGGTAAGCCTGCTTCTCCCTCTCCCACTCCCCCTGCTTGGGTTCCCTCTCTCGCTGTGTCTCTCTCTCTCTGTTAAAAAAAAAAAAAAAAAAAAGTCTCTTATAAAAAAAAGAATTTTGGAAATAAATGACAGACTATAAAGGGAGGACTGGATAATAAAGACTTATATATTCTTTTTTATTGTGGTGAAATATGTAACAGAAAATTTGCCATATTAACTACTTTAAGCATACAATTCAGTACCATTATATCCACCACGTTGTGCAACCATCACCACCGTCTATTTCCAAAACGTTTTCATCACTCCAAAAAATAAACACTCTGTAACAAGCAATCGCTTCCCATTCTCCTTTTATCCCAGCTGCACCATTTTACACTCCCATTAGCAAGGATCCCAATTTCTCCACATTCTTGATAACACTTTTTTTTTAATTTCAGCCATCCTGGGTATGTGTAAAGTGGTATCTGTTTGATTTTCATTTCCCTAATGAAAAATGATGCTGAACATCTTTTCATGTGCTTATTAGCTGTTTTATCCTCTTTTTAGACAAATGTGTACTCAAGTCTTTACCCATTTTTTAATCAGGTTTGTTGTTGTTGAGTTGTAGTGCTTCATACATTCCGGATACGAGACCCTTATCTGATATATGATCTGCAAATATTTTCTCCAATTCTCCAATTCCACTTTCTTGATAACATCCTTTGATGCACGCAGCTTTTTATTTTGATGAAATCCAACTGACCTGTGAACAGAGATGGTTTTACTTCTTTCTTTCCAATATGGATGCCTTTTTTCTTTTTCTTGTCTAATTTCTTTAGTTAGAACTTTCAGGACAATGTTGGGTAAGAGTAGTAGTAAAAGCAGGCATCCTTGGTCTTGTTCTTGATCCTAGGGACAAAGCTTTCAGTCTTTCACCATGGAGCATGATGTCAGCTGTGGGTTCTTCACAAATGCTATCATACTGAGGGACTCTTCTGTTCCCAGTTTTCTGAATGTTCGATTATGAAAGGCGTTGCATTTTGTCAAATGTCTTTTGTATCTATTGAGAAGATTGTTTTTTTCCTTTTTAAAATTTTTATTTTTTAAATATTTAATTCGTTTATTTGTGAGACAGAGAAGTGTGCACAAAAGCAGTGAGAGTGGCAGGCAGAGGGAGAAGCAGGCTCCCCAATGCGCAAGGGGTCCTCTGAGGGACTCAATCCCAGGACTCTGGGATCATGACCTGAGCCAAAGGCAGATGCTTAACTGACTGAGCCACCCGGGCATCCCTCCTTTCTTTCAATGTGGCTTATTGGCTTCATTGACTTCATGTTAATCATTGCTGCATTCCTCGAATAAATCCCAATTAGTCATAGTGTATAATCCTTTTATATGCTATTAGTCTGATTTGCTCGTATTTTGTTGAGAATTTTTACATCTGTATTCACAGAGGATATTAGCCTGTAATTTTCTTTTCTTTTTTCTGACTTTGGTATCAGGGCAATGCTGACCTCAAAGAATGAGTTAGGAAGTGTTCCTTCCTCCTTAATTTTCTGGAAGACTTTGAGAAGGTCTCGTGTTAATTCTTTAAATGTTTGGTAGCATTCACTTAATGAGGTCTTCTGGTCCTGGAGTTTTCTTTGTTGGAAGGTTTTTTTGTTTTGTTTTTAAAGTAGGCTCCATGAACACTGTGGAGCCCAATGTGGGGCTCAAATCCTGAGATCAAGACCCTGTGCCAAAATCAAGAGTTGTACACTTAACCAGCTGAGCCACCCAGGTGTCCCATGTTGGAAAGTTTTTGATTACTGATTCAATCTCTACTTGTTACAGGTTTGCTGAGATTTTCTTGGGCCAATTTAAACAATTTGTTCATTTCTAGGAATTTGTCTATTTCAGCGACATTATCTAATCTGTTGGCATACAGCTGTAGATAGGGTTCTCTTATGATTCTATTTCTGGAAGGTTGGTAGTGATACCTTGACTTGTATTTCTGATTTTAGTCATTTGCATCTTTTTCCCCCCCAGTCTAGTGTGGTTTTAATTTTAAGTGTGGGAGCAAAGCATTGTGAGATGCTGCAGACACCACTGGCTCTGTAACAGCTGTTTTCCCCACCTCATGCTTTGGTGCAGAACCCTGGTTTTGTTTAGGCACTGACCCCTTTCTCATAGGACTCAAGAATAAATCATGAGTAGTTTAAGCCAATCACAGTGTAGTGGTCCTACTCTGCTTGCCAGTCATTGATTCAGAAGTCACCAAATGACCTAGCTCTGGCCAATGAGACTCCGAGATAGCAGGCTGGGTGGGTCCTGAGAAAGGTTCCCTGTCATTAAAGATAAAATATGGAGCTTGGAAAGGAAGTCTTTCTTCTGCTGGACAATATGAAATCTGCATGTGATATTTCAAACCATGGCAGCATTCTTACAACCACCTGGGAGCTGGTCAAAGTCAAAACCAGCATCGAGGACAGAGAAGCAGATATACGGAAAAAATTTAGTTCCTTTTTTTTTTTTTTAAAGATTTTATTTATTTATTCATGAGACACAGGGAGAGAGAGAGAGAGAAGCAGAGGGAGAAGCAGGCTCCCAAGGAGCAGGGAGCCCGATGCGGGACTCAATCCCAGGACCCTGGGATCATGACCTGAGTCGAAGGCAGTCGCTTAACCAACTGCGCCACCCAGGTGCCCCTGTTTAGGGGTATTTTAACAATATATAGCTGGATTTCATTTTTTAACCCTCTTGGTAGATACCACCTTTACATAGAGGAACTGAACCCAATCACATGTATTGTGATGTTATATTTTGTTTTAAGCTTTTCATACTATTTTTCATTTGTCATTAGTTAGCTTTTTTTCATTTATCATACGCAGTTATTTCTTCTCTTCTCTTTGTTTTTACCTAGTTAGGACAATTTTCCAATCATTCTTACCCCTACTCCCACTACCCTAATTTAAAATGTCTATCATATTTTCCATTATATAAGTCATTATGTATCTATCCCTAGCACTGATAATGTTTGAACATTAAATAATGATAGACATTCCTACTCCACTCACCAAGATGCGACCTTTATAATACCCTCTTGTACCACTACATTTTCTCAAATGTTTATTTTTTAAAAGGCTATCATATATGCCCAATATAACGCAACCTGAATATAGTAACAAGAGCCTCCACTTTCTACCCAAAAAGGTTTTTTTTTGGCTAACTTGAAAATATCAAGTATTAGGGATATATAGGATAACATTTTTAAACTTACAATATTTAAATCATCTTTATGTTATGTTATATATACCTATCTAAAATCTAAAATTTTTAAAAATTTAAAAAATTTTTAAGTTTTTTCTCCTTGCAATTTATGAAATATTATCCAAACTATCCACATACATCTAAAAACATTTACCTTCATCATCACCATAACTAGTTTTTGAGTCATCTAACAGTTTTTCAGGGTAAAATGTTTTTACTTGTTTGAAAATCAGCACTTTTTGAGTCTGGTATGATGTTGCCAGAAATTTTATCCAAAATACCATAACCATTTGCAAAGCATTAAAATTGCTGGACTTTTCTGACTCACCTAAGGCAAGTAGATATCCCCAATCTCCACAACCAAACCCCTAAGGCAAGTAGATATCCATAATCTCTACAACCAAACCACTTTTACTGCATCCCGTTTTAAAGGAGCATTTAAAAAAAGGCAGTTAAGGGGTGCCTGGCTGGCTCAGTTGGAAGAGCATGCAACTTGATCTCTGCTGATCTTGGGGTCATGAGTTCAAACCCCGTGTTGGGTATAGAGATTATGAAAATACCCATAAACTTTAAAAAGGGAGTTAATAGAAATATCTAACATAACTGTAAGATTATGACCTCCAGAATAATTCTGAATGTGTTAAATCCCATTATTTCCTCAAAATGAAAATTGTGCCAGGTGGTCTCTATGAGCTTCCTGACACTGGCACTGGCTGAGTTTTCAGGCTAACATTTCTTTCTCAAACAGTACTGTGTTGCTCAAAAGAGAACCCTATGTAATGTAATAACATCACATTACATGAGGGGCTTCGTAAGGCAACTCTCTTTACTAAAGGTTCATTTTCAGGGAAAAAAATCTTACCTGACATTTTATAGTATGTGGTAATTGAGAATTTCTGTTTTGTGTTATTTCTAAAATCTCCCTTTCATTTCCAGTTTGAAAAAAAATCCTTACTTAAGACATACTACAAATTCCCAATTTGTTCTTCATTCTCTTTCTACTTCATTTACATGTAACTATATATTACAATATTCACTGCTTACCACCATTTCTGTATCTTCTCCTATCTTGAGAAGTGTTATTACTGAGCTTTTATTTGGTTAGAGAAATTCCTTGAGTATTTTCCTCAGCTCAAAAACATGGAAGTATACTGCATCCTTATATATTTGAAAATTCTTTATTTTACCCAGAAGTTGGTGAAGTATAGTGTTTTCTCTCAGTAACGGAGACACTTCTACTTTCTATGTATTCTTTGATTTTAGGACATTCAATTGTGTAGGGCTCAGAGTTTTTTTTAAATCTAGAATCAAGTCTTTCCCTCACCAGTTCAGGAAGTTCGCTGTCACACTTAAAATTCCAAAAATACACCAATACCATAATTGTGGCTATTTCTGGGTAATAGGATTATAGATAATATTGATTCTCTTCATAATTTTCTGTTACATGCATAGAAAAAATAAAGACAGTAAAAACAAGAGTTACTTCTAGACTTGCTTGCCTTTCCTTTAAGTACATCTGTTAAAAAAAAGAAAAGTTATTTATAAGTAAAATCCTAATCTTCTTATACACAATTCTAGAAGTGTCAACAGCAAGGGTAAAAAAATGACACCCAAGGAAAACATATATTTATTTTACCAGCATCCGGTGCCTAGCACAGTTCTGAGTACACTGAGGCATTCGATAAACAGTTGGTGAGTGAACACAACACACAAGCTCTATGACAAAGCAAAAAATATTACACTAAGATGACTACAGCAAGTTAACTATATTTTGGAGATGAGAGAGAGGAGTCCAGACTAATGAAACTGTGACATATAAATATCACCGCAGAGGTTTATTCAAGTAGGCGTGTAAGAGCTAAAACTGTAAAAGCCACTAAGGACCATTACAGTAGGATCTGTTCCGACTTACCTCACACAACATTCTACTGCACGAAACCAATGAAGCATCTCATCATGTAGAGTACACAACTGAAGACAGGACAGAAAAACTTTCTCAGCATCACTGTACCAGCCTGCATCTGAAAGAAAGCCACCTAAAGGACAAGAAAACCAGGTACTTTAAATAATTTAATAAATCACTTAAAAGCTAAAGTGACATGCTTAAAATGAGTATCATCTAAAATGAAAACACTCATAATATTAAAGTTCTGTGTTTGGCCCAAAATAAAGATACTGTGAAATAAAAAACAAAACAAAACAAAAACTTTTAAACTGGGGGAATTAGATCAAAGTTGAGGCCTTGAATAAGGAGTCAAGAGTTTTAACCCTCTAAAAATACTCCATAGCCTAAGAAATGACATTTTCCAGTTAATTAGCCATATATTCTAATGATCCAAACATTTTCAAGTTGCAGGGTAAACGTAACTTTTCAACTCTCCATACCCAATTTCAAAGAATATCTCAATAAAGCTATCTTTAAAAAAATTATCTCTATCACTGTATACTTTTGGTATGAAGTTTTTTTCACTGTTTTGGTAATTTTAGGATCCAGACCAAAAATGTAATTATGAGTTTGTTAGAACTTGGTTCTATCGCCAAGATATTTCTTCAATCTGGCTCGTTACAATGGCCAGATACTGATATAATAAATGTTTGTGGAGATGACAGAGGACCTCAATGAACACCAACCTTCCTGCCTTTCACTTTTATTGATTCTAAAGTTGTTCTCCCACAGATTTTTACACGACCGTCTAGGACTAAAGGGATGCCAACCTTAACATTCATCAAGATCACACTCCCTTGTTAGAGACATTCTCTGGTCACAATTTTTGGTTGCAGTTTATATTCCATGGGACTACCAAAGGATAAATGCTGAGTGGCTTTTTTTTGTAGAAAAAAAAGTTCTGAAGTTCCTCCAGCAACTATGAATACAAAGAATTATTCTAAGACTAAAGGAAATGATCGTGAAAATGTGTTGGGCAAAGAAAATATATGTGCACGTGTAAAACAGCTAAAACATGCACATGCAAGTGAGAAGTTAAACATGAGAGTCTGGGGGCGCCTGGGTGGCTCAGTCGCCAGGCATCTGCCCTCGGCTCAGGTCATGATCCCAGGGTCCTGGGATCGAACCCTGCATCGGGCTCCCTGCTTGACAGGGGGCCTGTTTCTCCCTCTCCCTCTGCCGCTCCCACTGCTTGTGCTCTCCTGCTCTCTCTCTGCCAAATAAATAAACTAAATCTTTAAAAAAAAATTTTTTTAAAAGAAAACAAGAAGGGTAGCAACAACTTTAATAAGTAGTTGCCTGAAACGTACTTATCTATGTAGATTTGTAAACAGCATATAAAATATTATATAAACCATAAACATTTTTCTCTATGTAACATATAAAGACTTCGCAGATTCCTTTCCCATGTATGTTTTTAGTATTTTCCTAACATCCCCCCGTGAGGAAGTACAAGTTTACCCTTATTTTAGAGCCTGAAAACTGAGGCCGCAAAAGGATGAAGTCCCATGTCACAGCATATGGTAAGCTGGTGAAAGAGGCTGCGGCAGCATGACACATAGCAAAATGTATATGGTAGGGATGGAAAGACACAGGAGTCTAAACTTACAGTACACTACCAGCTCTGTGCCTAGAGCAAGTTACTTAATTTTTCTGAATCCTTCCTCATTTGTAAAGTGCTATTAATGCCATCACAATACTGAAATGTTGTGAGGATTTAGAAAGATAACATTTACGGGCACCTGGGTGGCTCAGTTGGTTAAGTGTCCCACTCTTAATTTCAGCTCAGGTCATGATCTCAAGGTTGTGAGACTGAGTCCCTTGTCAGGGGCACAGAGATTCTCTCTCTCCCACTCCCTCTGCCCGGCCCCCTCCCCCAAGATAACATTTAAATGCCTACTGTAGGGGTACCTGGGTGGCTCAGTTGGTTAAGCGTCTGTCTTCAGCTCAGGTCATGATCCCAGGTCCCTGGGATAGAGCCCCACATTGGACTCCCTGCTCAGTAGGGAGCCTGCTTCTCATTCTCCCTCTGCCGCTCCCCCTGCTTGTGCTCTCTTGCTCCTCTCTCAAATAAACAAATAAAATCTTCAAAAATAAATAAATAAATGCCTACTGTAGCGTTTGGCCCAAAGTTAACATCCAATAAATCACACCTAATTTTTCTGATGTTTTTCTCATAACCTCCTTATGTAGACTTTGGGAATGCCCTGGTTGAATCCTTTACTGTTAGTAGGTTTAATACGAGTCATACTATAGGACAAAATACTCCTCTATTTTACGATTACCTACCTAAAACAAAGCCAACCTGAATGGCTTTCTCTTTTACCGCAGCATCCGATTCTGCTATGTAAGAGCACCGTCTACTGAATGAGTAGGCCAAGACTGAAGCAACTTTCACACCGTGATCCATCAAAGCTTGGAAACAATGGTGAAGCAAATGTCTGCAAGATAAGAAAAGGCTATTTCATAAAGGTAACATATTTTATAGTTTTATGAAGTGCTAGCTTGCTTTTTAAAACATAACAGTACCATTACTTTCCAAGACGGAACAAGATAAAAAACCTTTTGCCTTATGAATTATGAGGCTACAATAATCCACAATTTAGCCTAATATCTTTATTCAGTAGATTACTGAGTGATTCTTTATGTGTAAACTAATGGCAGTAAAGAAACTAATTTTAAAAACCAAATCATCTTATAATTCAACAATAACCCAATTTAAAAATGGGCAATGGATTTGAATAGAGATTTCTCCAAAGAAAATATACAAATGACCAATAAGCACATGAAAAGATGATCAACATCATTAATCATTAGGGATATGCAATCCAGAATCACAACGAGATATCACTTCACACCCTGTAGGATGTGATTACTATTCTAAGTGATGGCAAAATATGTGAACATTGGAACTCTCATACATTGATGGTAGGAATGTAAAATGGTACTGCCACTATGGAAAATAGTTTTGAGGTTACTAAAAAAGTTAAACATAGGGTGATCATATGTATATACCCTAGTTACATATACAAGAGAACTAAAAACATCTGTCCACACATAATCTTGTCCATAAATGTTCATGGCAGCATTAGCAGAAGAGCCAAACAGCCAAAATGTTCATCCACAAATGACTAGAAAAGCAAAACAGTATATTCATACAATGGAAATTATTCAGCCATAAAAGCAAAGAAGTACTGATACAAGCAACAACATGAATAAACCTTCAAAACGTTGTAAGTAAAAGAAGCCAGTCACAAAAGACCATATATTGTATGATTCCCTTTATATGAAGTGTCTAGAACAGGTAAATTCAGAGACAGAAAGTCGATTAATAGTAGTCCAGGGTAAGAGGAAATAGGAAGTGATTGTTAATGGGTACAGGATTTCTTTTTGGAATGATGAAAATGTTCTAGAATTAGACAGTGGTGATGGTTGCAAAACCTTGTGAATACACTAAAAGCCACTGAACTGTACAATTTAAAATGGTGAATGTGGTGGTATGTGAATTATATCCCAATAAAAAATTTTTAAATAAAAAGATTGTAAATAACGGAATCACTGCTTTGGATAATGGGGGAAAAAGTCAAACTACATGCTTTTAGTTTCACAAATATATTTAACACTTAGCAAGGGATTTGGACTTGGTGAAAGATAACCTGAGAGATAAGAGAGAGGTATTCCACTAAAATAAATCTTTATAATGGCCATGTTTAGAATTGTATAGAGAAATTCAAATCCCAGAAAGCTGATCTTTTCTTAAAGAATGTTTTTAAAAAGTTTTTCTGTAGCCTTCTTTTACCAAAATGAAGTTCTCATTTATGTGTTTGTTTTTTTTTACGGATTAATTTTAATTATTCAACTAAAAGTTTCTCTATAG